>NC_136521.1:17834503-18269503 GCF_053919585.1 Euprymna scolopes | reverse complement strand
GACCTTGTCGGTCTCTTCATTCTATACAATCTAACTAGCACTATAAACAACAAAAACATAGGACTATATATAGATGATGACCTTATAATAGTTGAAAACTCAAATGGCCCCAAATGTGAAAAAATAAAGAAAACCCTAACTAAAGAAATGAACAGAATAGGCCAAAACTAGACATCAAATCCAACATAAAAACCGTCAACTTTCTCGATATAACTCTCAACCTCTCAAATAAAACATACGAACCCTACACCAAAGACAATACTTACCCACTCTATATACACCCACTATCAAACCACCCAAAACACATCATTAAACACATCCCCACATCTATCGAAAAAAGACTGAGCACCAATTCCTCCAAACTCGAAATTTTTAACAAACACAAACCCTTCTACGAAAATGCACTTAAGGAAAGTGGTCACCCTAACACTACCCTCAATTACATTAAACCTAATCCATCCAATACCCCAAACAAGAGAAATAGAATTAGGAAAATAATTTGGTTCAACCCCCACCCTTCAATACAATGGTCAAAATAAAACTTGGCACTAAATTCTTCTAAACTAATAGACAACCACTTCCTGCCCAACCACGTATTACACAAAATCTTCGACAAAAACACAATTAAACTCAGCTACAGTTGCACAGACAACCTAGAACAAATAATCAAGAAACACAACAGAAAAATACTTAACAAAGATGAAAATACAAACAACACCAACAAAAACAAGTGCAACTGCACCAACAAATCGGAATGTCCACTTAATCAACAATGCCTACAAACAGAAGTAGTATATAAAGCTACAGTCGCACCTACAGAAAATCCAAACGACAAAAAATACTATATTGGCCTGGCCGGCACCATGTTTAAGGATAGATTTAGAGTGCATAAATGCTCCTTCACAAACCCCAACCACCCTAACAAAACCTCATTAACTACCCACTATCTACATCTAATCCAAAATAACCTTACACCAACCATTAAATGGGAAATCCTTAGAAAATCCAGCAGATGTAAATCCCTAAACTCCCCTAAACGAGAAACTCCTTATCTCCAATTTTAAAGACAAAGACAAATTACTAAACAAAAAACAGGAAATCACAATAAATTGTAGGCATTACAAATCCCACCTCCTTAGCAACTATACACCTTTCTAAAACATCCCTTAGACAACACCAGCTTAAATCACCTAACTATACACCCAATACACCTACCATATACACCAAATTACCATAACATATACTCAACTAAACCCCCTTAACCAATTCTCCCTACACCCTACATCACCTCATCCCATCCCCCAAGAATCCCCCTAAATCCAACAAAATAACACATACCCTCAATCACCACCAACCCTAACCACCCCATAACCTTATCCCACATAACCAACCAAAAATCGGCGTCAATTCTTCTCCCCCTAGCCAAATTCACCCACCCAACCCCAGCACACCCTACATGCAACCTCCACGATTTAACATAGGAATTTGTTTACATATAACTGTGGATTTACACTTGCACAGGTAAGTACGTATTGAAATGTATAACTGACCAGTGTCACGTGCATAGACATATACCTTGGAGTAAGACATATACCTTGGAGTATGACACCCAATATAGTCTTCCGCCTAAACCGATCTATAATACCCTAAAAAAACAAATACCCCAACTTAGAACAATAACTACAGTACTTAATCCCCATAAAACTACCTCAAACTCCTCCCCAAAATCTATAAGTATGGCTACCTAGGACCACTATCCCGAGTGTGTGTGAGTTTATTATTGCGTATGTAGGTACATGTGTGTGGAACCTATGTCCATATTTTACGACATGTCATGCTGTATATCTGTACATATATGCGTGCATAGATACCGGTGCGTATGTGCGAGTGGGTGTGTATCTTTGCAAATGTATGTATGTGTGCATATTTGCATACATGTATGCATGTATGGGTGTGTGTATGCATGAGTGTGGGGATGTGTATCTGTAAGTGTGTATGTATATGCGTGTGTGTGCGTCGGTGCTCACGTGTGCACCCACATCAAATCATTAAAAACCTCCACTAATGAAAATATTGCGTCTATGCATCAAGGAATGAGTTTATATTTACATCTATGTATACTCATATCTACATTCAACGAAGGTATTACGTCTATATATTCCCGAAGGAATTTAGATTTACATCTATGTAGACGAATATATCTATACCAATAACTGTCTGTATATCTGGGTGTGTATGTGTATACATGCATGTATGAGTCCATGTGTGTGTTCGTGTGTACATGAGGGTATCGATAAATGTACATACCTATGTATATTTATATGTATGTGAGAGTATATGTGCCCGCTACCTGCTGTCTACATATGTATGTATGAGCGTGCAGCTGTGTGTATGTCGATGTATGTGTTCACGAATATAAGTATCTGTATGTGCGTGTATGCTTGCATATATATGCGCGGGAATGCATGTATGTCTGAGTCGATATATGCAGGTAGGCTCATGTATACGCTTGCATGGATGTATGGGTGTCGCTGAGTGTGTGTGTGTGTATGTGTATATGTGCATCCATGCTTACGCACACGTACTCAACTCAACACTTTAAGGCCAATTGAGGTCAACGGGAGCAATGCGGGTGCATATGTATGCATGTATGCATATGCGCATGTGTTTACATGTTGAGGCGGAGATGTATGTGTACAGGTGCGCGTTTCTTTATGTGTATGTGTGTGGGTATGCGCGCATGTGTGTGCTCGAACATGCGGCCCAAGGGTAACCTTATCAAAGCACTTAACAACAAATGAATAAAACAAGTATCAAAAAATCAAAAAATCAAAATCAAATAGATAAACTGAATCGAAGCTCCCCCCCCCGGCCTTCCAGCCTAAGTGAACACCCAACAGGTCAAGACATACTTACCAAGAAATCATCTCACTAACGAGATGCCAACAACCTAAACCTTAGAACCCGAAATTTAAAGTAACCCCCTCTCCTTATCCTACATATCTCCCTCCCCCTCCATATATCCCTATGTCCTTAGTCACACCAAAGAGGAACTTCCCAGACCCTCCCACAATCACCTAAAGTTCTTGAACTCCAAAACTAAAGCATTACCGACGACCAAGCATCTCGCCTCCCACCTTCTCACTTTTCTCTTTCCGCTTTTCTCGCACCCTCCCCTGACATCATTCATTTCTTCATTCCACCATAAACAAGCTTTTCTGTAAAGTCTGAGGAGGCTACATAACGGCCAAAAAATGGTTGTGTAGCTGAAACAAAAATGTAACTGAACAGAAAAAAAACGGTAATAAAAGATAAAACGCATATTTGCTCTACAACAGTATTGAGCACTTTCTTCAGGTTTTTATTAATTACCATTTCTCCTATATATATATATATATATATATATATATATATATATATATATGTGAAATGTTTTTGACTCCTAATGGGGGTAGAGATTTACTTGCTGCCCACCTCAGCAAAATGTGGCACAAGGCTGGAACGTGGGAAACCAGCAGGCTCCCCTAAAGGAGGGGCACTCCTGCAATGGGAAAAATTGCCTGAGTAACCCCGTAGGCATTCCCCGGTAGGGGGGCCTCAGGCAGTAAGCGATAAACTTACTCCACCGGAAAGCCCAGTGGCAAGGCCTGGGAGGGTGGACCTCCTAGGTATTACCAGGCGGCATACCTCAGTTCGTCAGGCTAAAATACATAGAATTCTTGTTACCTTGTTTTTTTTATATACAAGTGGTGCCCAGTTAAGCCGGACAGCCAATCAGATCTATTGCTAAAACAGAAAGAAAAACATAGTTGGATTTATTTATTTTTGTTTGGTTGTTCCTTATTTTACGGCACCAGATTGTGTGGGGATCCGAGAGATATTTGAACTGTAACGAACACAGTTCGAATGTAATGGCTGCGTTACACGTTGTGTGACTAGTCACCCTCCTCACTAAAAGAATCTAATGTGAAAACAGGTTCTATTATTTTAACCTGATTATTTTCTTGCAAACCTGCTAGCATTTCCTTCTATGAAGCACTTTTAGCCACCATAACCAGCTATCGGATTTTTATCCTCAGCCCCCCCCCCCCAATTCAACAAAAATTAGAGCATTTTTGTAACGATATAGTTTCTGTTGATTGCTGCTTAATTCTGTTTCTGTGCAATTCTAGGAGGTCCACTCTCCCAGGCGTTGACTTATCTTTATTGCTGATTACTTGAGGTGCCCTTACCGGGGAATGCCAACGGGGCTGCCTAAGCATTTTTTGCAGCTCAAAGTGCCCCTCGTCAGGGGCACTGACTACGCAATCGCACTTTCTAACCATGGTGTCGCAGTACTTGCAGTGGGAGAGAACTAAATAAACCCACACCATCACCAGAAATTACTGTGCCACGCCCATTTCAGACCCTTTTTTTTGTCATAATTCTTGTTATACCGACTTGCCCTCAGCCTCATTCATCATGTATCAAGTGTTTTCATATTTTTTACCTGCTTTTTGATCACCCTACCAAAAGGGGCAAAGTGAACGGTGAAGAAAGATGTTGGCCAATTTGACCCAATTATTACTCATTTCTCATTTCCTTTCGCCTGTTTCGTGGAAACCCATTTTCAGATTTTTAGATAAACAGGAAATGAAGGGCAAACTTTTTTTTTGTTGCTTTTTGGAGAAGCTTTGGTTCTTTTTCATTATTGTAGTGAAATTCGAAAATTGAAATATTGAATTTCAAGTAAAACCAATGGTATCTACTGAATTGTCATGTCACAGTAATAAACATATCCAAAAATTACGAAAAACAATAAAGTAGAAAATTAATTATTAATGAAAATACTTTTTCAAGACAATTAGTGAAAATTAAGTTTTGCTAAATTGGCCAAAGATTTTAAGTTTTCAGAAAAGATTTACCTCCCTTTTTTTACAATTAGAACGCCTCAGGTTTCTTTTTTTTAGCAAAAGTCAATTTTCGCTCTTTGTCTTTGAAAACTATTTTCATTAATAATTAATTTTCATTAATAATTAATTTTCATCATTGTTTTGTAATTTTTGGGTATGTTCATTACTGTGTCATGACAATTTATCATTGATTGAAATTTAATATTTCAATTTTCCAATTTTGCTACAATACACAAAGAAGCGCCAAAAGTATTTTGATGCTTTCTGTTTGTTTGTTTGTTTGTTTTTTTTTTTTTCATTCCAAACTAGGAACGTAAGAGACATAAAGGATCATGACTAACTGTGGGAGTTGAGCAGCGAGATGTCTGTTCACATTGCATTTAAACTTTTGCATATCAGTACAGTCAGAGAAGCAGGAAACAGGGAGGGAATTCCAAAGTCAAGAAGCTCAAAGGAAGAAACTATTAGAGTAGAAGGCTTTCTGGCATTTAGGGACCTCAACAATAAAGGGGAGGGATTTTGTTCCTTGTCAGATTAGTCAGGAGTATGTATGTCAAAGGGGGGGCACAAGTGCTATGAGTGCATGAGAGCACATTCAATTAAAGTAGTTGTAAAACAGACACAGGGATATGACATGGCAATGATGAGACAGAGGATGGAGCTTGCCTGATAGTGCAGGACTTATTAGATTTGAGATTCTTTTGTTGCATGTCTAAGAGTGAGAGACGAGTATTAGATGCACCAGACTAGACGCGGCAACAATATCGCATACATTGGAAAATTATGGCATTGTAAAGATATAGGATGCTCTCTGGTGTGAGAAGTTTTCTAGCATTGTAGAGGGAGACCACCTTCTTTGCGCCAGGCTTGCCAATATCCTCAATGTACAAGGTGCCTAAATAAGTTTCCAGACGTTTTTGTACAAACATTAAAAATTGGCATAGACTCTCGAAAATCCAGTATGTCATTGCTATACATCTTATGAGATGACTGACCAATTTTTATGATTTCAGGTTCAACTGAACAGCTAGAGCAGGAATTGGAATACCCCTACTAAAGCCTGATTGTCACAGCTAATGAATTTCAAAAATACAATCTGGATGTGAGGACACTTTAAAAGAACGATATGCAATAAAATTCCATTTTAAACTTGAAAAAATGCCACAGTACAGCATGCTCCAAACTACTTTCGCACCATCTTGCATCAATTGAGCATCAGTTTTTGAGTGACTTAAGAGATTAAAGAAAGACAGATTCTGTGAGGGATGATGAGATGTGTGGGAGGAGGAATGACGTCAGAACACCAGAGTTCATTGGCCAAATAAAGAATTTCATGTATAAGGACCTTTGTGTGTCTATGAATGATACAACAAGTACATTGCAGCCGGAGAAGGTTACTGCAAAGGGGACTAGAGTTTCATGTATGTACTATCAATAAAAGTACCCACACGAAAAATGTCTGGAAACTTATTGAAGGCACTTTGTATTTTTAAAATTCATGTTGCTTGTATTTTTCTAATTCATGTTGCTTGTATTTTTAAAATCCATGTTGCTTGTATTTTTCTAATTCATGTTGCTTGTATTTTTCTAATTCATGTTGCTTGTATTTTTCTAATTCATGTTGCTTGTATTTTTCAAATCCATGTTGCTTGTATTTTTCAAATTCATGTTGCTTGTATGTTCAAGTTCATGTTGCTTGTATTTTTCTAATTCATGTTGCTTGTATTTTTCTAATTCATGTTGCTTGTATTTTTCTAATTCATGTTGCTTGTATTTTTCTAATTCATGTTGGTTGTATTTTTCAAATCCATGTTGCTTGTATTTTTCTTATTCATGTTGGCTGTATTTTTCTAATTCATGTTGCTTGTATTTTACTAATTCATGTTGCTTGTATTTTTCTAATTCATATTGGTTGTATTTTTCAAATTCATGTTGCTTGTATTTTACTAATTCATGTTGCTTGTATTTTTCTAATTCATGTTGGTTGTATTTTTCAAATTCATGTTGGTTGTATTTTTCAAATTCATGTTGCTTGTATTTTACTAATTCATGTTGCTTGTATTTTACTAATTCATGTTGCTTGTATTTTTCAAATTCATGTTGCTTGTATTTTTCAAATTCATGTTGCTTGTATTTTTCAAATTCATGTTGGTTGTATTTTTCAAATCAATGTTGCTTGTATTTTTCTAATTAATGTTGCTTGTATTTTTTCTAATTCATGTTGCTTGTATTTTTCAAATTCATGATGCTTGTATTTTTTTAATTCATGTTGCGTGTATTTTTCAAATTCATGTTGCTTGTATTTTTCAAATCCATCTTGCTTGTATTTTTCTAATTCATGTTGCTTGTGAATGCAAGATGTAGAAAGGTAGGATGAAAGCCTCGCGTGAAGAATCATTTGATTATGAACATTTGAACACTCTTTAAGTAAGATGACTTTCTCAAATAGCCAAGATCACTCAGCCACTTCAAACAAATATATCTCTTTCATGGGACATACTAGTCATCAAATAGTCATCGTTGAGTACATAATAATAAACTATAAATTTACTGTTCTGATTTTAGTTATTATATGTAATTTTCAATCTTCTTCTTCTGGTGCGTCTTTTCAAATTTGGAAATGAACTTGAGAATATTTATTGCCAGACTTGGAAATCTGTATGGAATCTCTAATTGTTTACCCTCTTTCTTTCTCTGTTTCGATTGGATTCCTTTCTTCCTTACTTCCTAAAGTAAGTAAGTTTTTACAGTAAGGTACTAACTCAAATAATCTCCAACCTATGAAAATCGTTCCTACACCAAAAGTAAACCACGTATGTGAAAATAGTAAGCCTACACAAGATTAGAAATTCCTATGAAATAAACAGCCACAATCTAGACACGGAGAATTCTCAAGCCAGCCACAGTTCCAAGGACTCCAGAACGGCTGCTTGACATCTTCCTCTGTGCTTTTTGGAAAAGACTCAATGACTCGCATACAAGCTTTCTCCATTCTGTGTGCACATTCCGATACACTAATAACAGTCATGCAAACAGAAACTAGCTAAACATATATCAACAGCGATGCCTCCATTCAATCTCAAAAGACAATGGATAAGGGTAGCTGTGCATGTAATTTTGAGGCAAAGGGTGTGCAATCCTTGACCACACCTTTCCTGAATCAGCTTGGGTCCAATGGCTAGGAGAGGCCCAAGACTGACTAGAAACAATACCGAAATAAGCATCAAGTACGTCCAAGGATGGAATACTGTTGCCATATCTGGGCAGGAGCTGCTAAAAACAACCTATCCTGCCTTGACAGAGTACAAAATAGACTTTGTGGCTTAGTGGGGGATGCCCTTTTCTCTACCCTGCAACCTCTCTCCCACAGAAGAGGCGTTGCGAGCCTATCCTTGTTTTATCGTTATTTCCATGGCAGGTGCTCGTCTGAACTCCAATCTCTGGTCCCCCCTCGCCAATCTTTCACGAAAAACACCTGTCTAGTTGAATCCACTGTGAAAAATTTCCCCCACTCTATATCTGTGCCTAAATCAAAATGCGGATTCCATGAACAAAGCTTCTTTCTTAGAACTGCACGCCTGTGTAACTCTGTTCCGTCTGCCTGCTTCCCACCAGACTACAACTTGGATGTCTTCAAGTCCAATGTTAACAAATTCCTAATGAACCGCCCCCTTAAGTAAACACTTCATCAAATCTCCACACTAACATAATGTACTTGCAATAACCCTTATCCCTGAGTGGCTTCCGGGCCTTGATAAGTGGTGATCACTGTGTAAAAAAAAAAAAGCGAAAAGCATATACAGCACCTGCAATTTCAAAATGGTCACCCTTTTCAGTACTGACCAGGCTCAACATTGCTTAACTTTGGTGATCTGACAGAAACTGGTGTATCAATGTGATTATGCCGTATATATACATAAACAAGAATAAGGCAAACCAACTCACATACATACAAAATACCATGTTACAAAATACTTACAAAAGTATATTGTTTACATACACATGTATATTCACACTATGAACATTTTGACTTGTGACTAATAACCCAACTTTTTTCACCAAACATGATGTAAGGTTTCCGAGTCGACTATCGTCGTAGTCTTCGTTCTTCCCCCGGTGCGTGCGTGCTCTATATATACTACTAATCAGACGACGGTGTCACTCTTTTGTGTGTCCCGTCTTAATGGTCGTTCCTATTCTCTACATGCCCTCCCTCCACCATGCGACCACACTACCGTCGTTTTGTGGTCATGTGACTGGAGAATTCTGTGTAGTAGTGAGTTGGTCCTTGCATTTGAGGGGAAAGTGGCCTTGGTCCTCGTGTTACCCTCATGCTGCGTCGTAGGACCAGACTCGTCTGCATTGGCTTGTGGTTGATCGGATCTTGGTCCACCTCCATATCTGTTTCTGATGTGTCACAATCAGCTTCTTCCACCTCCATCATCTCATGCATGTTGCACGGTGGTTTGCTGTCCTCCCTTCTTGGTGTTTGGGGAGGTGGTTGATGGGGTTGTTGAGTGGGTGGATACTCCGGCGTATCCATGACCGGTTTAATTTTCCTGAGGAAACGGCAACTGCGTAATGTGATCCTGCCGCTACCATCCAACCGTATCCTGTACTGCCTGTTACCCATTGTCTCGACGACTCTCCCAGTTTTCGCCCATCGTTGTGGATTTGGTCCCTCCTGATTCTGCACCTGCACAGACTCGCCGACTCGGAGCTGTTGGAGGGGGCGGCTGTGTATGTCGTACTGTTCTTTGTTAAGTACGTGCCTTTTCGCCATCGCCCTCTCTCTCAAATCTCTGGTCTCCGTCCAACGCTTGTGGATGCAGTATTTTTTGCGAAGTGATCACTGTGTAAAAAAAAAAAAAAGCGAAAAGCATATACAGCACCTGCAATTTCAAAATGGTCACCCTTTTCAGTACTGACCAGGCTCAACATTGCTTAACTTTGGTGATCTGACAGAAACTGGTGTATCAATGTGATTATGCCATATATATACTTAAACAAGAATAAGGTAAACCAACTCACATACATACAAAATACCATGCTACAAAACACTTACAAAAGTATATTGTTTACATACACATGTATATTCACACTATGAACATTTTGACTTGTGACTAATAACCCAACTTTTTTCACCAAACATGATTTAAAATAACTTTCATATTCTTATCTCTTGCATAAAAATAATTTGTGCTAAAATTTTGTTTTTCTCCATCTTTTACTTTACAAAACTCTCTTTATATTTTAGGTAGCACTTGCTATCTGGTGATCCTTCTATTCACTTAATGTTTCCATTTTTATTGTTTGCATTCCTTGTGTATATTCTTCATTTTATTCCTTCACTAAAACATAATTTTTATACTCAATATATATTAAATGTCGATTTGGCTATATACAAAGATGCTAACTACCAAGATCACACCATAAAAACACAGACATAAATACGGTTATAGAAATAGCAGTTATGCTCCTTGGACTGGGCTGGAGGCAGGCAGAAGTTATCTCCACTTAGGGCTATAAATAGTACATGCACCAGGATATGCTTAAGACCAATAAAATTTAGCAACAAAGACAAAAAGGAAAATTAACTTTGGATGCTGAATTATGCAGGATTACACCATGGAACAGGAATACCTTAAACATCTGGTAGAACTCCAACAAGAAAACATAGAACTCAGAAAAGGAACGTTTCGAGGCCTCCCTAACTTGCCACAAGTTAAAAAACTGGAACTACCGTTGATAGGGCTAGACACCACTGAAGGAGAATGGGCACTATTTCTGGATTCCTGAGCACGTTAAAAAGACGCACGCCAACTGGACCCAGTTACTATACGGAATGAGTCATGAGCGACCCTCACACCCGAGGCAAACAGGTTAATGTCTGACTTGATGAGACCAGCTACACTCAACTCTGCAAAGGAGGAGTACCTTGATAACACACTTTCTATTTCGTTAATGTTTCCAAGCCAGATTTTGTGCATTTAAGGTTAAATGTAATACTGAACCATGTAGACAAGAAGTAGACTTCTCGGAGGACATGGTTTCTCGAAAGTTGTTTGCTGTGCTAGTGAATTTGGAATATTAGAGTAAGATATTGGCAGAAGCAGCTTTGCTCATCATTCTGAAACAGAAATTTAACTGGTTGGTTTGTCTGGAAGCATCAGACAAATCAATGCCCTAACCCTAACTTCCACAGTAGCATGTCGTCCCTTGTATCATCTTAAGGGCAAAAATCAAACCAGAAACGGCTGATACAGAAAACTGAGGCCCAGTCAGCCCCGTGATGTGTCGACCTCTGCAGGGGATGTGGAAGAACTTCATACCCGGGTGGTGAGGGTCAATTAGCTGGAAAGATTGTTTGGCAGTCAAATTAAAATTCTGGACATGTGAGGAAGGTGTACCGGAAAATGGCAGGAGATGAAAATGAGACCTTGAGTAAAATGCTAAAAGGCGAGAAGTTGTTTATGTTCACCAACAGCTCTCTGAAGTATTGATACACTTGTAAGACCAACAGCACAACCTACGTATAAACGTGCCTCATCTCAAGTGGAATGGGAAACGATTTTACAGGACTACTCCAGAATTATCTCCCTCAATAAGGGCAGAAATAACCATGATGCCAAGATTCATGTGACCTTTGGATGGATGCTGAGGAAACCTGTAAAGACGCGTGCCAACTGGACGATCCAGTTACTATATGGAATGAGTTATGAGCGACTCTCATCCCCGAGGCAAACAGGCTAATGTTTGACTTAACAGGACCAGCTACACTCAACTCAACAATGGAGAAGTACCTTGTGCAACAAATATGGCTGATAACATTGAAAGGGTTGCACAAGGGAGTACACAGGAACTGATTCCACTCGATAACACAAGAAATTGGTGAGTTTATGCTCACCAAGAGCTCTCTAGAGAATCGATACACTTGCAAGACTAGCAGTGCACAGCCAATAAACGTGCATCATTTCAAGTGAAATGGGAAATAATTTCACTCCAGGACTATCTTCCTCAATAAGGTCAGAAATAACCATGATGCCCAAGATTCATGTGATTATTGGATGGATGCTGAGGAAACTTGTAACTGCACTCACCAACTCAATCCAAGCATTTGCAGATACAAGGGCACAGACTTGCTTGGCCGAGCCTGAAATTCAGACAGTCCTCAAGTATCCTAATGAGTACTTGGTACCAACCATCACCGATAAGAGGCATAACCAATAACCGGCTACACATTAAGGGAGTCATATTTTTATGCATAAGAGTAGGATCAAAAGAAACATGGCAAGCAATATATGTATCAGACAACACATCCCGTTTCTACTTGTCACAAACTGCATTAAAAGATCTTGGCCATTTGCCTTCTGATTTTCTAGCATCATTGTCACAGATGGAGAAAACAGCCCCTTGTGGATGCCTGTGCAGAGCACCAGCTCCGACAGAGCTGGAAACTAAACCTTTCAAGCCTATACAAGCCAACAGGCACACACTTTAGCAATGGTTGCTACCACTTTAAATCTAGTGTGTTCAACACATGCCCTCATCAACCACTGTAGACGATGGAGGGTAAACCACTAGACATCAAATTTACTCCAAGTTTACACATGCCAATACCTGTCTCACACCACTTGAAGAAGAGTTGGACAGAGACGTTGCTCTATGAATAATAGAGCCAGTATCAGTAGGCATCCCCAAACAAAGAATGGTTGTCGCACCAAAGAAAGATAGCAAGTGTCTGTATTTTTATCAAGAAATATATTGCATAGTAATTGTCTGTATTTTTGAGATGAGGTGTTTTCATTGATTGAGATTGTCGGACTGACTTCCTTATCTTGGTTGTTATCGTCACAACGTTTCGGCCGTTTTGCCTTCCGGCCTTCATCAGGTGTTTTGTATCGAACTGGGGAACCGTTTGTTGGGAGTCTCGAACCCTACCCTTTATTATTATTACGGGGGTACCGTGTTCGGACTACAGCTAGTCTCTGGGACATAGTTGCTGATTCTCTGTTTTGAATGTTACTTTTTCACTGCCTTCGTTCAGGATTGAACTCAGCACCTTTGGGTAACTGTAAACTTTGATACAACATCTAGGACCCCTCGGCCATATGTCAATATGTCGCTACAATTCTTTGTTGGTTTTTGTTAATGTTAAACCTATGTTGTTATTCAAGGTTTTCTCTCTCTATCAGAGGTGTCCAAATTGCATTCAGCTCTATGCTTGGTTTGCTCAGTAGGTTGTTATGTCCGAGCATGTGAGCTGTTTCTTTAAGTTTTCTCACTTTCCAGTGGGTCTCTGTTTATTATTTTTACTTCATCCCATAGGGGGCGATGGTCCCCCCTCTCCATCCAGACATGGTTGGCTATACCCGATTTTTCTGTCTCCCCTTTAGTTACCGCTTTTCGGTGTTCTTCCACCCTTACTTTAAGGGGGCGGCATGTTTCACCCTTGTAAACCTTTCTGTAACTGCATGGGATGGAGTATATGCAGTTTTTGGCCATGTTCTCCTCCATGCGGGGTTTCACTCGTACCAGGTGTCGTCTGAGTGTTGACTCGTTCTTGAATACCGTCCTGATGTTGTAGGGGGCACATATTCTCTGAATCTTTTCGGACATGCCTCATATGTATGGTAGGCAGACCGTTGGAGGTTTTTGGGTTTCATTCTCCTCTCTTATACTATTAACATGTCTGGTGGATAGTATGCTATCGGGGTAGTTGTTAGCCTAGCTGGAGTCCGAACACGGTACCCCCGTAATAATAATAAAGGGTTGGGTTTGAGACTCCTAACAAACGGTTCCCCAGTTCGATACAAAACACCTGATGAAGGCCGGAGGGCAAAACGGCCGAAACATTGTGACGATAACAACCAAGATGAGGAAGTCAGTCCGATAATCTCAATCAACCAAAGAAAGATGGTTCCCTAAAGCGAACGGTAGACTAAAAGAAGCTGAACGATGTCACTATGAGAAAGATAGGTGATAGATATACTCGATGGTTTGATGACATCACAGTAGGTATGACCTGAAAACCCCATTGCATAGACGACAACCTCTTATGAAATGAATTCTCATTCTGACATATGATTGAGTACATCAGCCACTGCACGGACAAGGGCTTCATGTTCAACCCAGACAAGTTTAAATTTGCCGAGACAGAAGTGAAGTTCATGGGATTCAGAGTCACCAATAGTGGTATTAAGTCAACAAAGAAGATGATGGAAGCTATTCTCCATTTCACAACACCTACAAGTATTATCGGTACCAGGTCCTGGTTTGGACTTGTGAATCAAGTATCATATGCGTTTTCCTAAGCAAAGGTGATGCTACCCTTTCGGGAACTGTTGAAAACAAAGAATAGGAACTTCTGTTGGGATGATGTGCTGGAATGCCTATTTCAGGAATCAAAGAGGATAATAGTGGAGAAATGAACAGACCGACTGGATTGGCAACTGACTACAGTAAAACAGGGATTTTTTATTTTCTATTTCAAAAACATCATAGATGTCTTGGCGAGCTGAACATGGGGATGCAGGGAGGATCTCATTTCACCAGTGAGGCAGAATCTCGATATGCACCAGTGGAAGGTGAAGCCTTAGTCCTTGTCTATGGGATAGAATTATGCCGAATGTTTATACTTGGGTGCCCGGATTTATTGGTGACAGTTGATCATTTACCACTAGTAAAAATTTTCTCAGACCAGGTCTTAGAAAATATCAAAAATTCCCGTCTGTTTAATTTTAAAGAGAGGATGCTGATATACAGATTCAAGATAAAGCATTAAAATAAATTTAGCTCCTGACTGTGCATCCTGATATCATGTAGGCACCCTACTGAGGACTACACTCAGACCATCTAGTGGAAATTACATTTTCATTGACGTGCAGAAGCGACCCCAAGATGAATGCTATCACATAGAGGATTGTCACCGTCATGGCCACTGATGAAGAAAGCCAGACCTTAGATGACATAATCTGAAATAGCTCCCCAGAATCAGGGAATAATCTCCTGCTTATAGCTCAGGTGTTCTGGCAAGTATGTAAGGAATTGTACTGCTTAGAAGGGATAACAATCAAGACAAATAAAATAAACTCTGAGTGGAAATGTTGGAATCACTCCATGCCACACATCAGGGGATAAATAGCATGCTGGCAAACACAAGGCAGTGATTGTCCTGGCCATCAAGCAAACTAATCCCAATGCTGCATTTGTAACACCCTCCCAGTTAAGAGAACCCTTAATGTTACCGAAGGAACCGGAATTTCTGTTCCAACAAGTAGTGGTTGATTTTGCAGACATACAGGGCATAAGCTACTTAGTATATGCCGACCGGTATACAGGATGGGTAGAAGTAGCCCTGATGTCATTAGGAAAAGCTAGAAGTATTTGTGACAGGCTAAGGACTGGTTCTACACATACAGCGCAGCTGATGAGATATTCTCAGATGGAGGACCCCCATTCAAATCACAAGAATAGAACTCCTTTTTAGAGACTGGGGTATACGAACATACACATCGTCAGTCTACTACCTACAAACTAATGGGTGTGTGGAGCTGTGAAGATTGCAAGACAGATACTTCTTGGGTGTGTGGAGTTGTTAAGATTGCAAGACGGATACTTCTTGGGTGTGTGGAGTTGTTAAGATTGCCAGACAGATACTTCTTGGGTGTGTGGAGTTGTTAAGATTGCAAGACAGATACTTCTTGGGTGTGTGGAGTTGTTAAGATTGCAAGACAGATACTTCTTGGGTGTGTGAAGTTGTTAAGATTGCAAGACGGATACTCCTCAATAACATAGTCAATGGCCGATGCTTTTGCCATGATAGGGCTACTAGAGCACTACTGACCCATCATAACACTCCCATCCAGGATCTTGACATGTCTCCAGCTATTATTCTCTATGGTAGAGTTATTAAGGATCATCTCCCTCTACTAAAGGACAAGTATCGAACACAGTGACAATCGAAAGAGATAGGCGAACTAAGAGAGCTAGTGATGCTTAAAAGGCACAAGCGGAATGAACAGTTAACTCAACGAGCTTTAGGCCAGAGACTTGGTCATGATCCAGAACTGGATTTTACATCAAATGGATGATTGAGAGGGTAGCAGTTGCTATTCGGGATGGTCAACATGGAGGATTCACACTGAATAGACATATTTATAAGATGATATAACAATGCATAGTAATTTAATGACCTTATATAAATTAAATATTTCCCTCTTGTGTCTGTTTCTGTGTTTTCTTCTTCTTTGATCTTTAGTACACGTATATCAAATCTGTTGCCAAGGCCGCTGGAAAAATGGTGGGATCTTTCTATCGATCCAGTAGATATCTCACTGCTGATGCTATTCTCTATCTATATAAGAGCCAGGTACGTCCAAGGATGGAATACTGTTGCCACATCTGGGCAGGAGCTGCTAGAAAGGACTTGTCCTGCCTTGATAGAGTTCAAAATAGACTTCGTAGCCTCGTAGGAGATGTCCTTTTCTCCTCCTTACAACCTCTATCTCACAGAAGAGATGTTGCGAGTTTGTCTCTGATGTATCGTTATTTTCATGGAAAGTGTTCAACTGAGCTTCAATCTATGGTCCCCCCTCGCCAAACTTTCACAAGAAACACTCGTCTAGCTGTAAACACTATCAATAATTTCCCCCACTCTTTATCTGTGCCTAAACCTAAACATAGATTCCATGAACAAAGCTTCTTTCTTAGAACTGCACGCCTGTGGAATTGTCTTCCGTTTTCCTGCTTTCCGGCTGACTACAATATGGTTGTGTTCAAGTCTAAGGTAAATAAGTTCTTGATGAGCCGTTCCATATAAGTTATTAAATTTACCAAATTTTCATTACTAATGATTACTATATTGACCAACTTCTACTGTACACTCTTTAACCCTTATCCTTGAGTGGCCTCTGGGCCTTGATAATGTGGTGATGCCTTTGTAAAAAAAAAAAAAAAAGTACTAGATGACCAAATGAGAAGAAACATTATTAGGATGAGGTTGATTAATTGATGTTATGTTTCATTGTAACTGGCAAAATATTGTCAGTCCTTATTGTATTGTCAGTGTCCACACACACACACACACACACACACACACACACACACACACACACACACACACACACACACACACAAAGAAAACAATGTATGAATTGTTTGAATTTGTGTCATCGTATGGGAAACGATATAAGTCCTGTCTATCTATTTTTCTGTCTGTCTATTTGTTCCACTTTTTCTCTGAAACTACTGGACCAATTTAGATGAAATGTTGTACAAACCTTTATTATGATAAGGTACGATGGCCTAAAGGAAATAATATTGACTACTCACCACCATGCCATTTTTTCTCAGAAACTAAAGTGCCGATCTGGCTGAAATTTTGTATGAACCTTTGTTATCATAAGGTGCAGCGAACTAATTATTTTGGTATTCATTTGATGCACAATTAGTTATTAATAAGGATCAATATTTAATGCAGAAAATGTGCACACATTTAACCATATTCAACCATCAATTTGGCATAAAGCACTCATTCTAAATCAACAAGCTATAACTTTATCCAGGGATAAAATATTTTGTCTATTTACATACACTTCTATCTATCTATCTATCTATCTATCTATCTATCTACACAGCTATCTATTTATCTATCCAATTTAATCTATCTAAACATTTTTTTACTGTTTCTCTATCTTTCTTTTTATATTCAAAAGCACGTCTATTCTTATCTATTCTGGAACTTGTGACTTCCAAATCCCTGAAGAAAACATGAAAGGCAACATTAAGTGGCGTTCTGGGAGCAATGTTAGTTTTAGTTCCTTTATTTCAAAATTTCCGATTTCGGAGTGGTCGCTTCAAACGGTAACACCATTTATTTTAATGAGAGTTCCAATTTTACAACATCCACATAATACAAACATCAATATATATATATATATATATATATATATATATATATATATATATATATATATAATCTTGGAAGCTTTTCAACCTTAAAAACTATGTAAATAAAACTTTTAGTCCCAAGTCATCTGTTGAAAATTTCTTTGCTTGTAAAGCAATTAATTTCTTGCAATCACTGTATTAGCTTGCTAGAATTTATGTTAGTTTTAATACTATGTGGTGATCATCAGTTGTTTACCATGAAAATTTGCTTTGGGGATTTAAAACAGTGTTCTGTATCATGGCACCCCAGCTATGTTGATTAAACACTAACTTCCAATATATATATATATATATATATATATATATATATATATATATATATATATATATATATATATATATATACGTTTTATTTTTTATTACCGTATCTTTCTGTTAAGTTACATTATTGTTTCAGCTACCCGGCCGTTTTTTTGGCCGTCTGTAGCTTCCTCAGACCTTTACAGAAATGTTCGTTATTATGGGATGAAAGAGTGAACGAGCGAATGAGGTCAGGGGAGGGGTGCGAGAAGGGCGGAAAAAAGAGATACGGTAATAAAAAAATAGAACGCATATTTGCTCTACAACAGTATTGAGCACTTTCTTCAGTTTTTATTAATTACCATTTCCACTATATATATATATACATACATATATATATATATATATACATATATATATATATATATATATATATATAAAACCAATCATCCTCATCATCATCATCATCATCATCAGTTTAATGTCCGTTTTATATGTTGGCATGTGTTTGACAGCTTTTAGAAATTGACTTCTAAACTAACCTATCTCTTTCCCTCAGATCCATTTTTATCACTTTTTCTATTGTTTTCCTTGGTGTTTCCCTGGGAACTGAACCTCATTATCATGCAATAGTGCGCAATGTATAAAAAGAAACATATGTAATATGTATGAAAGGGAGCGTTGAGGACATGCAGTGCATGAAGAGAAGTTATATGAGAATTTTATGATGGAGATGACATGTGAGTCATAAAGCTAAGCTTAGTTCTGATGCGCTGAGGGAGATTTGTGCAGAAGAGTAGACTTCATTGGTATGGCCACATTGAAAAAAATGGTGACAGTTCTTGGATCAGTAGATAATGAGTCAGCAGGTTCAGTTCACAAGGGAAGACCAAGGAAAACAATAGAGGAAGTAATAAATAGAGATCTGAAGGAAAGAGGAATAAATTAAGACCTGGGCAGAGATAGATTAGTTTTGAAGTCAATTTCTAAAAGCTGTCCAACACATGCCACCATATAAAACGGACATTAAACCAATGATGATGATGATGATGATGATTGTTTTTTGTTTGCTTGTTGACCATCATTCATTCATTTCATATGAATCAGATGATTATTGTTGGCATTTGTTTCCCTGATATCTTTCTAGTTAGAATTCCTTCCAGGAAGACATTGGATACTTACAGAAGGGACCATGTGAAGGTTGGCAACATCCTAAAATGAAATTGTTTTTGTGAACAAATTGAATTCGAACTTGGCATACCCAGATTGTCAGTCTGTGTCGTTAACCACAGTCATCGTCACCTCTCTGATGATGATGATATATGTTCAGGATAGTTTGATTGCCGCTGCAACATTCCATACACACTTACATAATCATTTCAGCACTTGTAAAAGCCGTCCAACACATGCCAACATGTAAAACGGATGATGATGAGAAGGAGGGGGAAGAGGAGGAGGAGGAGGACGACGACGACAACGACGACGACGACGACGACGGTGACAATGATGTCACTTTCTGGCAGAGATATATTTTTTTGTACAAGTTAATCAAAGACTAAAGAGATTCATTCGACAGACCCCACCCCACCCCATCCCCAGCAGACACGTAATTCTATTAAGAAAAATAATAAATGAATACAAAATTATTTTTTTAATTTGTAGAGGATGGTGGCAAATGGTACCACAGAGAAGCATTCAAACATTGGAAGAGTAAAAACAGAAAAAAAAAAAAAAAAAAAAGAAGGAAGGAAGAAGGTGCCCCCAAGTCAAAACGTCTTCATTGAGCTACTTTTCAGCAGACCGTCTGTTTTACAAATAATCCAAGTCACGTGGTATACGAGGGGGGGGGTTACTACTACTTTTCAAGAGATGATGATCGCTTCCCTCCTCTATCTTTTACACACACACACGCACACGCACACACACACACACACACATACACACACATACACACACACACATCAGGTGTGTAATATGATATTTAAGGACATGTTTTATTCTTACATAAAACAAACTGAATTAGAAACAGTTAATATTTTCATATGGAAAAAATCTTTCAGAATACAAATAATATATTTGGACTACTTTTCTCATTTTGGATATTATTCTGGCAACGTTCCAGTCAATGTAACTTCTGATCTTCTTCACGTGCATCTTGCCAAAGTTAGGTATCGGTACAGAATTTAGAGCAGAACTCTTTATTCAATCCATGGAGGTACGTGCTCTCATTCACTCAGCCATGTACAAATCTTCAGTCACTGTATTCTTAGTATCACCCGCCTTAAAGATTGAACCTTATACTTTCAGAAGACTATCACTTAAAATTGATTATTACTTAGCACTTATATCCTTGGAGACAATTGTGGTATGGATTTTAAGAGTCTTAAATCTATTCTTGTTCCAGTTGTGTAGTCTTACTACATATAACAATGATATGTAGTCTTACATATTTGCACAGCTGGGGTGCAATGATATATAGTCTTACTACATATCATTGCACCCCAACTGTGTTGATCAAACACTACCTACTTCGATATATATACATATATATATATATATATATATATATATATATATATATATATATATATGTATATATATATACATATAATATTTTTATTTATATAGACGGATAGATTACACAATCGCTACATTGAACATGCTAATGTTTCGGACAATTGGTTGGCAAGAACCCAAAGTCCTCATCAGGCGACGTATAAATCTTGATAAATCTTGCCTTTGGTGGCACATAAGCTTTATTTTATTGCCTGACTTTTGGGACCTATATATATATATAATTGAATAATATATATTAGATTCTATCTTGATGAATAAATGCATTGATATAGTTAAGTTTTAAATCAAAAGTTAAAGTATTCACACCACACGTTTTTAGAAGCCACATCAACATTGTCAATTGGATGTAGAAACAATAGATGAAAAGAGCAGATTACAAATTACTTGTGAAGATGGCTTGAAAAGTACTTGTTGATATTCACGAGATCAATTGATGATGGCCAGATCATGGTGGACAACACAAGTGAAATTGCGACAGACAAGAGAAATTAGAAAACATTAACTAAACGTCTAACTTCAGCACGAGATCTGGATTTACAGAATATATCCTATTTTAGATAATGTTCATTGGTTTATAATGTTTAAATTTGAAACAAAATCATATAAATTGAATAACCGCATATTTAGAATTTGGTTGCGTTCATGTCTTGTCTCAATTTGTACAGCCACATCACCTGCCATCAATTATCCAAAACTCTCCAGAGTCCTACATTGATGCTAATGTCATAAAGCTACATGGTAGGCCACTTTAGATATGACGGAATCATTTGATGCTGACTTGGTCCTGGCGGGTGACACAAGAGAAATGGTAACAGACAAGAGAAGTTGAAAATCATTAACAAAACCTCTAACCTCAGTCTGAGACAAGAAACTGAATAATAATAATCTGTTATAGTCAGCAAGGAAGCAATCCTGTAGTCATATTTTGTGAAAAAGCACTGATCATTGAAATTTCGTTTGAGTTAAAGAACAAAGACAAAACAGGAAAGTTACTTGCAGTGGTGGTAGCTGGACAAGTACTTGCTGTGAAGGTTTTGCAAGGTAGGGGAGTAAAAATTGTAACTCAGTCGAGCACCTACCAACCATGAAAATAACAACAGACTCAAGAAAAACTAGCAATATCTTATTTGTGAGAGACGGACTGTATGGAAGAGAAGAGATCTAGATTGTAAAGTCAGTTTTGTAGTCTGTCATGACAAGTAGGACGGCACCACTCAAGATGTGGCAAACCTTCTAATATATAAAAAGCAAAATGTACACATGCATTTGTGTATGTCCACGAAAAGCTTTTTGCGTCGGGGTCTCGTGTCGGTTAGATTCCAGGAGAAGGTTTTGCATACTTCCAAGATCATAATATCTAAGATTTGCAAACGGACATTATATCTATCTTTTTTTTGATCAAGTTTTAATAAAATTCCCTTGTTTCGAGTGTTTGTTTGTCTTTTTCATATAAATAAAGCAAAACTAATCGAACGCAAACAAACTCCCGGCCTTCTGGCCAGATAGTATCTGTTCTGTAATTGGTCGTTGGTCAATGTAGGGGAAATCCTTCATACTGAGGCAATTATTATTTATTTGGATACTGCCAGAGTGCCCCCTTTTTGGGGGAGCTGCTTTCTCCCCACATTAAAAACGACCTTCGTGGGAGGTTTAAAAGCATTTAAAATCAACGCCATTTCTGCAAGTCATGTTTTTGATTGACTACGTTAAATTTGAAAGCTTTACACTTCCAGTCGCGTCATGGAGTAGCGGTAAAACGTCAGGTTTTCTTTCACTTTCTTTTCCACCTTCACATCGAGCCTGCCTGTCTATTACCGCTTTTTTTCTGTAATTAACACACACTTCCAAACACCTGAGCAATGCTGGGTATCCCCGATAGTAATCAATAAAGTCTCCTTCACACTCAGTAACGGTTTCCATGTAAGGTCTGAAACGCCTGCATGTTAAGATTAAGTAATCTGTTATGAAGATGTTTATTAACCTCTATACCAACTATCCTTCACACACAGTTGTTCAGTAGGTTAAAATCTGGGAATGGGGCCTAAGTGTTAGGGGTTACGTGGTCATAAAAATTATCTGCCATCCATATTAACATAGTTCTTTTATGACGAGTACTCTCCTAGCAAGGCAGTATCGTAGATTGTAGGATTGGATTCTAAAGCTCCTAACACCGACACTGATAATAATGCTGTCATAACATTATCACGGTACAGTAACATCGCAATAAGGATACATATCACCCACTCCCACCCCCACCCTAAGTAGAAGGTAATCCTTGGGAAGATATCATAACCACAAAAACAAATACTAAACACTCCCTCCTCCTCATATACACAAAAAGGAAGAAATATTGCCTGGGAGAACGGTGTTACAGTAAACACCTATATACTACACTACTTATTCCAAAGGAGGAGTAATGCCTGGAAGGGATGGTTTCATAAATGAACAGATACTACACTACCTCCTCAAAATGGAAGAATGGTCTTGCAAAAAAACGGATACTACCACTTGAATTGAGCATTGAAAGATAGTACATTAATCTAAAAGATTAAACTGAATTGAGATAATAAAATGGAATCTTAACAGAAGTAATTTTGTAATAGTACAATTTTGTCTTCAGACAGACAGGTATCAAATCTCCATTAGTAACAGTTGACTTAATTGATTTCTACGTAGCATCCCTTCCTTCTGTATAAAGTGCGTTTATGTTTATTTTGCAGGTACTTATCCAGTTTATGACTCGATCTCCGACAACTTTGCATTGCATCTTCTGGCAGGCTACAGAAGCAGCTGGAAGATGCCAAAGCAAAAACTGCCAGACAGTTAATTCAAAACGTAACATCTAATTTCATAAGTTAAGAATCGCTATCTAAATAAAAGGCCATTCTTAATATGAGGAAGGAGGGGATTTCATATTATGATAGTATGTTGGAAGTCATTTTCGGTTTTAAAAATTGCTCTTGATTTAATGAATTTCATGCTTTCATTGAAATTTGTCATCTTTTGACATCTGATTGGATAATCACTTCAGCATATTGCTTATGTAACCTGCCAGAAGATGCCAGTGCAAAGTTGAAGTAGATTGGGACATAAACTGGATAGATTCCATTTTGTGTGTATGTATTTATTTCACTGTGAGTGTAACTGTATTTGTGTATTTGTGCACTGTCCAATGTGGGTTTATATGTGTTTTTTGTTTGTAAATTTGTATGTGTTTTGCTTGTTTTGTTCTCTTAATGTGATATAAACAGAGAAGTGGTTAATCACCTCAACAGAAACAACCTACTTAGTGACGTGCAATATGGTTTCTGCTAGATTTACAGCTAATGTGCTAACAGTAATATCTCATACGATTAGTGAATCTCTTTACGTGGGCCTAGTTTCTAGGACAATTGCTCTTGACATACAAAGGTTTTAGATAGGATGTGGCATAAAAGTCTATTACACAAGATATCCAGCTACGGAATAGCTGGATATGTCTTCTCAATCATTAAATTATTCCTCTCTGATAGGTTTATAAGAGTAGTTGTTGATGGGCAGAAATCAGAAGCTCACAGTATTAATGCTGGCGTCCCTCAAGGTTCCATCCTGGATCCAACTCTCTTTCTGATCGTCATCAACGACCTCCCAAATCACATTCTTAGATCATTCTAAGACATTTACGCAGATGAAACTATCATCTATGGCAACACTTCAAGGGCTGGAAATGGTCCAGATCGCTCTCATTCTCTCTCCTCTGATCTTGAGCATGTGGTGCAATGGGGAAAAAGTGGCTGGTTGATTTTAATGCATCTAAAACCATTTTCTATCATCAACGCTCTGACCCACATCTGACCCCTATTGAAATGAATGGTTTAGACACGCTTCTTAGTTTGACTTTCACTCCTGATCTGAAATGGAGCATGTACATCAAATCTGTTGGCAAGGTCGCTGGAAAAATGGTGGGATTATTCTACCACTCCAGTAGATATCTCACTGCTGATGCAATTTTCTGCCTGTATAAGAGCCAAGTATGTCATAGGATGGAGTACTGTTGGAACATCTAGGTAGGAGCTGTTCAGTGCTTCCTATCCTGCCTTGACAGAGTTCAAAACTGACTTTGTTATCTAGTAGTCGATGTCCTTTTCTTTTCTTTGCAACCACTTTCCCACAGAATAGATATTGCGAGCATGTCTCTGCTTTATCATTATTTTCATGGCAAGTGTTCGACTGAGCTCCAATCTATGGTTGCCCCCTTGCAAATCTTTCACAAAAAACAATCGTCTAGTCAAAAACACTATCAATAAATTTCTCCACTAAACCTAAACGTGAATTCCATGAACAAAGCTCCTTTACTAGAACTGCCCATCTGTGGAACTCTGTTCCGCTGGTCTGCTTTCCATCTGACTACAATATTGTCATCTTCAAGTCTAACGTAAAAAAGTTCTTTCCACCACAAACGATTACTACCCAACTGTCCTACTGACTATAATAGACACATTAACCCTTATCCTCGAGTGTCCTCTGGGCCTTGATATATGGTAACCTCCTTGTAAAAAAAAGTGCATCCATGCATTTGTATAATAGAACATAGGTATGTTTTGTTCGTATATTTAATATGTGTTTGCCTGATTTAGTGTATGTATGTGTGTGTGTGTGTGTGTGTGTGTGTGTGTGTGTGTGTGTGTGTGTGTGTGTGTGTGTGTGTGTGTTCTTTTTAATTTTCAAACAAAGTGTCTAATAACTGTTGTTAAATTTTCATAAAAATGTGGAAATGTAGAAGTTTCAGAAGCAATATCTGGTCTTGTTATGATATATAGTGGAACCCTAGGCCAGTAAGTAGCGATTATGTTAATTAGTATGAATTTTGGTGAGGGTTACATTCAGTGATGGGACGATTCCAATATTTTTCTCAATTCTGATACAATTGCAGATTCTGTACTAAATTCCCGATTCTGATGCAATTACCGATTCCGATTCCGATTGTAATTGTAAATTTATTTTTGAGATTAGGTGTTTTCATTGATTGAGATTGTCGGACTGACCCAAAGGTGCGGAGTTCAATCCTGAACAAAGGCAGTGAAAAAAGTAACATTCAAAACAGAGAATCAGCAACTATGTCCCAGAGCCTAGCTGGAGTCCGAACACGGTACCCCCGTAATAATAATAAAGGGTTGGGTTCGAGACTCCTAACAAACGGTTCCCCAGTTCGATACAAAACACCTGATGAAGGCCGGAGGGCAAAACGGCCGAAACGTTGTGACAATAACAACCAAGATAAGGAAGTCAGTCCGACAATCTCAATCAATCCGATTCCGATTCTTTATAAATCTCTAAATATTTAACCATAAAATTGTTATTTTTGTTCCGATTACTGTAAATGTCCCTATATTTTCTCAAACGTAAAAACACACTTGTGAGAGGGTGATCTAGAGATTTTAGTTTTACTGGAAGTTTAAATTAATAAATATTTATTATTTTATTATTGCTACAAGCAGTGGAAGATGTTTCTTAAACCAAAATCAAATAAAAAAAGATAATTTAAGGAATTGGTTTTGGCATCGAAAATAGGCTCAAATTTTTCCGATTCCGATTCTGATACCCCAAAAAGCTACGATTTTTCCAATTCCCGATAACCAGTTGTGATGTGTGTAATTTGTTCTACTGTATATGGTCGGCCGAAAATTTTGCTAAAAGTTCAGCGGATAAATGTGTCCTGCATCTTGTTTAAAAGTTCCCGTCATGCTTTTTCTTGTCCTGCATCAGCACGTGCCTTTTTTCTCTCTTGGCTTTTCTTTTCCTTCTCTTCCTTTGATCCTGCTGTGACATCACACTAGTGCCACGGCTTGGTCATTTGCATAAATGTCAGTGGCTTCGTTACAGATGTAGAATGATTAAGGCAGTGTTTTCAGTTCACAGGGAAAGACCAAGGAGGAAAATATTGGATGGACTTGAGAAAATGATGTATTTATAAAGACCTGGCCAGAGATAGGCTAGTTTGGAAAACAATTTCATAAAGCCGTCCAATGCATGCCAGCACATAAAACAAACTTTATACTGATGATGATGATTTATTGAAATAAAAATGCCAAAAGATAAACAAAATTGTAGCAATACTGTTTACAAAAAGTCAATGACAAAATTAAATCCAACATAATGCATTTCACTTTCTTCTTTAAAATTCAGCTATTTAAATTTTTATGTAATATTGTTGGGATTAATTTTACCATGAAAAACGTTCAAGTCTCATACGTGAGAATGCGGTAATAATTCTGTGGATAAATTCTGGGACAGAAATATGGCGACAGCTTTTGTGAGATGAAACACGACAAATGTATTTAAAGCAATTTTGCTGGGGGAGTAAAAATAACAAATAATGCAAGATAAAGATGAATGTTCAGAAATGTTTGCGAACACGTGCTCTGCGGAAACTTATCTGAGTGAAGAGTTTGAGTAACAGATTGGACGTGTGCATCTCTCAGTTCTGGCTCTTTTCATGCTTCTTGGCTTTAGTCGCAATGTAAGCAGGAATTGGAGGATGAATGATGACTATCTTCTTCCTGCCGCAAGGGACTGCGCTGACAAGTAATCACTGTTCAATGTGATAATGGCGAAGAAGGGATGGCTTTCTGTGACTGCCATTGAGGGCTTTGTCACCGAAGCTTAGCCGCTGTTCTGCTGGGGTAAGAAAACAGGCCAGAATGCAACATGCGAGAGTTTTTATAGGCTGACTCATGTGACCCCTAAGAAAGTAGGGGTTGGAATTCCTGCTTGCCAATTCATGGGCCTTAAAGGGACTAGGAAACAACTGTTCCGTCTGCCTGCTTCCCACCTGACTACAACCTGGATGTCTTCAAGTCCAACATTAACAAATTCCTAATGAACCACCCCCTTAAGTAAACACTTCATTAAATCTCCACACTAACGTACTGTACTTGCAATAACCCTTATCTCTGAGTGGCTTCCGGGCCTTGATAAGTGGTGACCACCGTGTAAAAAAAAAAAAAAAGGGAAGGGGAGACATAAATAAATTCAAATAATATGGTTGGCTGGGCTAATACAGTAAGCAGTATAAAGTAGCCTCTATCACCCATTATATATATCTATTTACATTCAGAAATAGCCAATGACAAAACAGTGTAAAAGGAAACCAAAGATGAAGTTCCTCCTTAAAAAATGAAAAAAGCTATTATTATGATGATGATGATGATGACGACGACGACGACGACGACGACGACGACGATGATGATGATGATGATGATGATGATGATGAAGGTGGGAGAACTAACTTTACTTTATCAGATATATCATTTTCCTTGAAATACACGTTTGTACTGTTGGAATAATTTTCCTTGATTGCTCAGTAAAAAAATATTAGTAAAATTGAATAAAGCAGACGTTTTAATGTTCATACAAAAGAGAAAATCAAATGAAAAAATGTGCAGAAATTTGAGGAAATCTTTTTTTTTTTACTTTCATTTAAAATTCAACAATTTTTTTTTTTTTTTTAATTAAAATGTTTTATTCTGGCTTTTTGTCTTGTGATGTTTCTAACAGCTGTTAATTGCTACTTATGAGAGAGACAGAGATAGTGAGAAATAGATAGATAGATAGATAGATAGAGAGAGAGAGAAAGATAAAAAAAAGAGAGAAAGACAGAGAGAGAAAGAGAGAAATAGAAAAAGAGAGAGATAAAGAAATAAAGAAAAAGTGAGAGATATAAATAAATACAGGGTGAAACGATAAAATTGTTGTGTTAGAAAAGACAACATGATTCCATTTCCGTTTGATGAAAACTGGCTTTCTTTTTTTTTGTAGACCTTCTACTAGTTAGCCTGTTGTGTACACATCCCAATAGCAATAGGAGCCTTCTATCATGTCTGGAAGTGAAACAATGTTCAACAAGCAAGATCGGATATATGTCGTCGTATAACTCATGCTCTCCACCGATCCAAATTATGACAACAGGACCATCACCAGCACCCTCAAAATTCAAATCCGGGCAGTTCAACGCTTCAGAGCACAGCTCAATGCATCAGACGACCCATGGTTATGGTCTTTGGTGTGATTTCAAGTGAAGGCCACGTCATACCACCTCACATCTTCAAAGTCAGCTTGAAAGTCAATACCAAAGTGTACCTGAATGTGCTGAAGAGTGTGGTGACTCTTGGTGTAGTCACTTAACTAATGGAGCGCCAGAAATGGTTATGATGTATTGTTTACCAATGTAAACTGTGGATACTGCATTTATGACCTCTGTCAGACTACAGCTGACTACAATATGGTCGTCTTCAAGTTCAATGTAAACAAGTTATTGTTGAAGAGCCCTCTCCCCCTAAGTAATCCATTTTTACTCCATTTACACCACTAACTATTAATATGCTGTTGCCTTAGTGACTACTGTATACTCATTAACCATTATCCTCGAGTGGTTTTCGGGCCTTGATAAGTGGTGACTTCCATGTAAAAAAAAAAAAAAAGATTAAACACAAGGGTAAGGTGTAGGTTTGATGAAAATGTTTCTGTGGAATGAACTCGACTCGAACTTGAACAGGTTTTCAGTCCATGCCATTATCCACTTAGCCACCATCAGAGTGAAGGCATTATCTTCACTAATACCCTTAGAAAAATGATGAATTTATTTCTCATCCTTTCTGCTATGGCTTAAATAATAAGATAGACTACACTTTGAAGCCTCAGTACGATTTTTTAAAAATTCTGTTGTTGGCATAGATTTCTCCGAGTCTTTGAGGTATTTATATGAAAGACCACATAAAAGTTACCAATATCCATAAGTGAAAATGGTGCTATAAAAGACTGCTTTTGTCCAATCGAGAATCCATATTAAAAACAACATTAGGTGATGCTGCTTAAAACACCTGCAATGTAATAGAAATTGCATTATATGAAGGCAGATATTGATTGAGGGGCAATTTACTCTTCCAGACTGTTGGAAACAATATGCATTATTCGAAAAAAAAACAAAAAAACGAACGACCAATTTGGGAATTCCAGGCGCTGTATGTAGAAAGACGTTGACACCTCCCTGCAAGAGTTGCAAAAACCTAACGTCGTCATCTCCCCTAACAGAGATATACATGCGACTGGAGACCACTTGTGAATTTTATACTCCCATGGAGCTTCCTCCTTCAGAGGGAGCCAGTTAAACCAAAATAGGGTCAATGCTATTTCACACACACGTTTGAAAAAAGAGACAGAATAAAAGAAAGGGAGAGAGAGATGCAGGAGGAAAGAGAAAAGTATATATATTTCTTTATTTTTGTTCATTTTAAACAATGATAAAGGGATACTGTGATAGGGGCCTGATTTGTAGAAGGCCAACCTGGATGAATAGTTGGATATCAAGATGCTTGTTCACATTACATTTAGATTTCTGCATGTTGGTCAGGAAAACAAGAGACAGAGAGAGATTTCCAAAGACAAGTGGTTCAAGATAAGAAGTTATTAAAGTAGAAAATAAGAACCTCTAAGGAGTGGGATTTTGCTGCTAGATAGGCTGGTGTAACAGAATGTGTATGAGTGTGTGTGAACATATCAGCAGCCGAAGGATAGATGGCCAGCAAATGTATCATCAGCAGCAGCAGTTGTTCAGAAAGTGCATGCAAATTGGCAAGTGTGCGCAGGCTTACATCAGAAGAAAAAGAAAAAGAAACAAGAAAAAATGCACCACCTGGTGAGGAGCAGAAAGAGAAACGCAGCCTGGGTGAGATAGACGTGTGATTGCATGGTGGTGGCGAGAAACTTTTAAGCTGGTGTTGAGACGGCAGGGTGTCGTTAATCTCATGGCAGACGAAATGAACAGTTAAAAAAACAAGAAGGAGGTATTGTTGGGAAAGTAATGATAATAAATGTCTTTTGCTAAAACCGAAAAAAAAATGTCGGATTTATTTATTTTTGTTTGTTTGTTCCTTTTTGACGATATCAGATGGCCTTGAGGGTTCGAGAGAGGTTTGAACTCTAATGAACATGGTTCAAGCATAACGGCCACATTGAGAATATTTTAGCTGAGCGGATACAAGTGAAATAAGTTCATCAGAACACATTCTCTGGAAGCACAATGATGGAACAATGCAGTGATGTGACAGAGGTTATAACTTGGCAGACAGTACAGGATGAGCAAAATTAGAAAATATTTTTTGTTATTTTGACAAGTTATACAATTTATTGATAATACATTTTATGATTTTACGATCAAATATAAATACAATTTGTTGATAATACATTTTATGATTTTACGATCAAATATAAATACAATTTGTCGATAATACATTTTATGATTTTACAACCAAATATAAATACAATTTGTCGATAATACGTTTTACCATTTTACAACCAAATATAAATACAATTTGTCTTTGTTTCATTTGTTAAAAAAAATACTTATTATTGTCTGATATTGTAACAAAATACAAAAAAGCATTTATATTTAAAAAAAAAAAAAAATAGAACAGTCTGTCCAGTTCGATTATTAGTATTACAAACAGATTTTTGGTGTGTCCACATATACCTATATATTGATACGGCATAATCACATTGACACACCGGTTCTCGTCAGATCACCAAGTTAGGCAACGTTGTACAAGGTGGGTGACAATTTGGGAATACTAGGTGCTGTATGTGCTCTACGTTTATTGTTTTCAGTCATTCTGAACCTCCACTTGCCACTGGTATTTAACAATGCTGACTCAGGAGAGGTGCGATTGGAGTATGCACAATTTTTCCCGTAAAAATATGCACCCTTATAGTGAGTATCCATAGTCTGTCAAGACTGAAGGAAGATACCATATTGATGCAATAACACTGCAAACTTCACTGTTTGAAACTCTAACCTTCGCCTCCCCATTCTCAAAGTCATCATCTTATCATATGAATGCAAAGATTCTATTGTTGGCATTGGTTTCTATGATATTTTTCCAATCAGAATTCTTTATAAAAATATAGGGGGGATAATGAGAGGGACCATGCGAAAGCTGTCAATATAATAAGTGAAAGTGATTTTTGAGGAACCAACTGGATTTGAAGTTAGGACACTCATATTATCAGTCCATGACATTAACCGCTTGACCACCATCACCTTTGAGTTTTAAAATACTATTCATTCAAGCACATAAAACTACCATCAACAAGACTCGATATGTGGATAGAGGAGGAATATTAAAATGTTTAAAAAAATTTTTTTTAATATTAATATTAATTTTAATAAATCTACCAATTTTAAATGATGTCAACATCATCATGGGCTGAGGATGACTCATGCGAGTTAAAAGTATTTCTAATCATGGCGAGTTCCTACTCACACTGCAACATAACATCAGATCATGTCATGAGAGGACATTTTCCTCTTTAAAATATGAAGAAATTAAAATTTCTTACATAAACAATAATATAAAATGAATATAAAATATATAAATATAAATAATAATATAAAATATATATAATATAATAATATAACACTTTTACTATTAAAATGCATTACAATCGGAAAATAAACAGATTCTTTTTAAGCGTTTCTGGAGAGTTCTAAAAATAGAGCAGAAAAATGTTCTTTTTCCAAGGGCTTCAGAAAGTTCCAAATTGTAGTGTTCCATTTTAGAAATTCTAGAAAGTTCCATCCACAACGACTATAAATAGACGCCAATAGTGTCATAACTTCAGTTATTAAATAAGCTTGGAGAAGGGACACTATTTGGGGGCGACTTTCAACTATTTATGGCTCCGGCCTATTTTTTCCTGGGATAAAATCCAGTCATAAGGAATTCCTGAAACAAGCCAATTGCAAACACCCTCTCAAAGAATTTAACTCTTGGTAAATATTGATTATCTTATCTTATATTCTGACCAAAGCAAGATATTATTATTTCTATATCTCAAACTCGGTTATTATTCACACCACGTAAATTAACCTAAAACAGGATTTTTCTCCTTTTCACCTTTTTCTTGTAAATATTTGTTTTCACTGTTTATTTATTCAATAAATTCTTTTATTTTTCTATTTAACTCCTTCTTTTAGTTTTTTTTTAATGTATGTTGTGTGTCTTCCACTAGACATTTTCTTGCACGTGACAACCACTGATCCACCAATTGAAAAGAATAGGTCAAAATAAACAGAATCTTTGGTTTCTGTTTAATAAAACTTATGTCAATGAAAAAATGCTGGCTGAATATACAAATGTACCTATATACCTAGATATTATTTTTTGGGTGTATATTCCATCACTTATATTTTGCAAGGATTGCAGTGTTGGCATTCATTTCCTATAAGTCTATTTTGTAATAATTCTCTAGTGGAGGGGAAGGGGCTGCATTCTCACCGGATATCCATAAGCAACAAAGACAAAAAACTGTAGAAGTTAAAGAAAGGAATAAAATGATATAATTTTTAAAGTTGAGAACAGAACAACACTAAAATCCTCACTCATTCTCAGATAACTTCGGACTTGTCTGCTGTCCAAAGATATTTGCTTCCTGACTTAAAATGTACCAAATATTCATGTTATTGTCTTGTTTTTTTCTTTTCTCTTTGCAAAATTCAATCATTTTCTGCAAAGTTAATTCTTTTCAACAAGTTATTTCGGACTGCTGCTTTCATATGTGATGAATAGAGCTGTGACAACAGCATATTCTTTTCATTGTTTTGACTCTTGAGTATATATCTGACACAGTTAATCAACCGAGAACCACATCACTCTATGTAAAAGCATATAAGATATCAACACTCGAGAGTCTAAACAATGAAAAGAAAATGCTGTTGTCCCAGCCCTATTAATGAACACACACACACAAGACGCATACATGTTTTAATGACCATTTTCTTTTCCCTCCAGGAAATAACCATGTGTGTTCCCTCTCAACATGAAAATCAGTAATTATTGAAAAGAATCAATTCTCGTTCAATATGGTACTTTCCTTGCTAAGAATTTAGGTGTATGACACACGCAAAATCATATTGGTGATTTTACATCCTACAAGACGAAGTTGAGCAGTGATGTTGTTATTCGTAGAACTGCATCCTAGACTGATTTGATTTACACGCGCAAAAGCTTATATAGGCGAGTTCTAGAACATTCCTGACTATTTGTTGTTTTACTACATGTGATGCGTAACATAGTTGTCTCGGTGACTACTGTATACTCATTAACCATTATCCTCTAATTGTTTTCGGGCCTTGATAAGTGGTGACTCCCATGTAAAAAAAAAAAAAGATTAAACACAAGGGTAAGGTGTAGGTTTGATGAAAATGTTTCTGTGGAAAGAACTTGACTCGAACTTGAACAGGTTTTCAGTCCATGCCATTAGCCACCATCAGAGTGAAGACATTATCTTCACTAATACCCTTAGAAAAATGATGAATTTATTTCTCATCCTTTCTGCTATGGCTTTAATAATAAGATAGACTACACTCTGAAGCCTCAGTACGATTTTTTTAAAATTCTGTTGTTGGCATAGATTTCTTCGAGTCTTTGAGGTATTTACATGAAAGACCACGCAAAGGTTACCAATATCCATAAGTGAAAATGGTGCTATAAAAAACTGCTTTTGTCCTATCGAGAATCCATATATAGAAACAACATTAGGTGACGCATGCGTGTGAATGGGTAAATTACGATGTTGTGTTTTTATGCATACTTCATACGCATGTGTGTTGAAAACGGTGATTACTATGAAATGTCTACGCCGAAGATTTGTTCCAGCTTTATATAGCAGATGCTACATGATGTTATGTGATGTTACGTAATGTTATATTTGGTCTGTTTGTAAATCGAATAACTGTTGAATATCAAAGGATCCCATGCTGATCATGATGCTAGCATTTTCTTATGAGTCCCATAACTTTTATATTTGCTTAGTGTCATTTTTTCATAGTTTTGTGGGTGTATGTGGTGACACCAAGCCCAAACATATTACCGCTATCAAGGTGGTTATGTTTTCAGTTGAGTTTGTTTGTTAGTTTGTCAGTATGTATGCACATTGCTTGATCAATCGTCACCAAACTTGGTCAAAATATCTGTTATTATCTAACTTTAGACTATTTTTATATTAAAAAATCTAAGGTCAAGATCCAGGTCATGGAAAGCGAAAATCACACTTTTAACAATCATTATACAGTCCTATTCATTGTAGAAATTCGATACTTTGTTCATATCATAGCCAATAAAGTCTCACATAATATTTCATATAATATCTTATATAATATTTCATATAATATTTCATATAATATCTCATATAATATTTCATATAATATTTCATATAATATTTCATATAATATTTCATATAATATCTCATATAATATTTCATATAATATTTCATATAATATGGAGAAGTTGGACTCAGATAAAATTTTAGCCCATCCTTACGTTGTCATTTGGAGGTATGTAGTTTCACAACTGACCCATGTTCTTAGTTTACCTGCGATCTTGTCACAAGAATAATATTGATTTATTCCATGTGTTGAAATAGCAATGCATTATTGTAGTATCATATTAGTGTGCCTGATCGATTATTATTATCAATATTGTTAAATGTTATGGAGAGGAAAATATTCAGAGAAAATGTTTTAATAAAAAGGAAAACAAAATATGTCAGTTAGGACTTTTAGCTGACATTTAATTTTTTGATACACAAAATACGGACAATTTGCATCAGGGAATTTTGAACTTTTGGTTATGTGGGTGGTGACGTAATGAGATAGAGAAACAGTTTAGATGTACACATAGGTTTGAGTTGAGAAACTACACAGTGAAGAGTGGGATTTGCTAGTGGTAGGATCGAAAGAGATCGTCTCTATATCCGGGAACCAGGGAACATAAGATTAGCAAAATGTAGCCGTCACAAAATCCAGGGCGTGAAATAAACATTTATACATAAAAGAGATAGTTTGTGTTTTGATGTTTTCCTAAACGAAAGGAAGAAACTCGAAGCGTGGTAACATGTCAGAACCAATGAAAGAGAGAGTGGAAAAAACGTCCAAAAAATGAAGAAAGGTGTGTTTTTTTTTCTGTTTATTGATGTAAACCCCAGAAATGGTTATTCATCACTCGTAAGGAGTTGTCTGTGTTACGTTAATTGTCTCGTTGTTGAACTGTTGTTGAATGTCTAAACACAGACACGCAACCATACATAAAAAAACACCATAACTAACATTTCTAGACGATCAGATTTATAAATATATAAGCGCATACATTAAGAGACACGTATATATATACACCCATGTTATACAGATCTACTATATTATGTTACCACTAGGGCTATAACAACAGCATATTCTTACCATTATTTTGACTCTCGAGTATATATTAGTTAATATCTTATGTTTTTAGATAGTGATGTGGTTCTCGGTTGATTAATTGCATCTAACTGTGTCGGATATATACTCGAGAGTCCAAACAATGATAAGGATATTCTCTTGTCATAGCCCTAGCTATCACACACATATATTGTATGTGTGGCATGCTTACAATAATGTTGATCAGTATTTGTGTTAATGGCCGACAACTTGGAAACCAAGCATTTATGCAAATAACATAATTCCAAAGTTATGTCATCAGTTTTCCAAACACCCATATACATGCATAAATATATATGCAGGGTGTGTAAGGAAATTTTTATTGTTACACAAAGGTAATGGTAGAAACAGTTAACAGTTGAGAATAAGAATAAAATATTGTTTTATAAATTTATTCAACAAAGTCACTTTCCGCTTTAACAATGGTTTCTATGTGATATCTGAAACATCTACACCCTAGGATTAAGTAGTCTCAATTCGTATCGATCATTTCTTTGGTGTAATTATAGGAGCAACTGGAATCATGAAAAAGAATTTTAAAAATTACTTAGCAAATATACCTGGTGAACCAAGTGCAAAAGAGATTCAAACAGTTGCGCTAAAAGGAATGGTGAGAATCGTAAAAAGATCTCTCGGTTGAACTATCTGAGTTAGCAGGTGAATGTTTGGCATTGGGTAGGATGCTCCATCCCCAGCTTAAATAAACTGATAAGAAAAATAAGCAAAAAACAAACAAAAACTATAGAAACTTTTTGGTTATTTGTATTATTTGGATTCTTTAGACTACTATTCTCATCTTGAGTGTGATTTTTACAGCGTTTTGGTCGATGTAACCTCTGGCTTTCTTCAGATGTATCTTGTCGAACTCAAGAATGTGTCCGTCCAACTCGAGAATTTGGATGGAATTATGAACGGAACCCTTTATTTACTTATCGTTCCATCAGCCATGACTGGATAAAGGTCCTAAGTAATTTGCAACTGTATTTTTCGGCCACCCACACTGAGAATTGAACCTTCAACCTTCACAAGAATATCACTTTTACGATTGATTTTTCCAAGTACACTAACCACTGCACCACGAGTCCTTGCGGGCAAATTCCTGAATCCGACAGAAACACTTCTGAATTCAAGATACACCTGAAGAATGTTGAACAAGACATTGACTGAAATATTGTGAAAATGACACTCAAGATGAAATCAATCGTCGGAAGAATGCAAATAATATGAATGATAAAAAATTCAAAAACAGAGGCTTTTAGGTATTCTTCAGTGCTAAAAGCTGCTTGTTAACATGCTCATCCCAATTGTGTTATGATTGCTTCTCGTACATGAAGTAACTATAAGTACAGTTGAGGAAATAGAGAATAAGTAGATATACGAGAAAATGTCTGGGTTTACCTACAGGATTGCCAAATGGAGCACTATATAGCAAATGAGCCAAACTAAAATTGCCGCTCAAGTTTATTGCAATCAAATATAAAGCTGGAAAAGTCAGGTTCCAGATAATGCCGGAATAATAGTGGGGAAGACAGTGCAACCCTTTCTTCAGGCTGGAAGGAAGTGGAAAGTCTGTGAGAGGCTATAAAAGAGGCTAAAGAAAACCTAGCATCGGACTCACTCAAGCAGGAAGATCTGGGCTAGGAATGGTTAGCATGCAAAGATGGTCTACAGCTTCAGTAAAAGATCAACAAGATTTGATCATTTGGGGCAAGGAGTAAAGCAAAAATCCTGTAAAGGGAGTTTAACAGTCATTGCAGAGATAATGGACGAACTAGGACGAAGCTATTCAAAGCTCCCTTATGTGGAACTAGCCTGAGTGCCCGGCATTGATCGGATGTTTGGAGGTGTATGTTGAGCAAAAAAAAAAAAAAAAAAGTGGTAGTAGGCAGGCAGGCTCAAACCTGTACTGAAAACGAGGAAAAGAACGTGAAAAAAAAATGTGATGTCTTTGCTGTTGCATCCATCGCCAAACCGAAAGTGGCAAAGGTTTGAATTAAGGTTAGTCAATCAAAAAGGGTGGATGACTTCCGAAAATATTGGTGAAAAAAGCGACCCCTCCTTGTAGGAAAATGCCCAGTTGAGGGTGACGAAATTAATATTTTTAGCCAATTTTTCGATATTTGTTGTCCGAAGAGCCAGGCTTCAAAACGATTCCAATTTCATTAAAATCCGTCACTTCTGTCGAAAGTTTTACGCAGATATACAAAAATCATACATACATACATATATTTAAACAGATAGGTGAGATTTATATTATAGATGACATTTAACATATGGCACTGCTGAGTTTCAGCTTAATACACCCAACTTACTATGGGTTTCTGTTAATAACTAACCTCACCAAATGGAAGAAGGGGGACGATTCAACCTGTCTTTTATGCAAAGAAAAACTTCAGACTATGAAACATGTTCTTAGTTTCTGCAGAGTAGCCTTTGATAATGACTAATATATGTGGCAGTACAACAGGGTATTAGATGAATGGATTATAACAATTAGAAATCACATGAAGCCCAAAGCAGCTAACATAAACCACAAGTTTTTGCTGAAAAAGGAAAAATGAGGATCAGATCTAAGCATATATCTGGCTCAATACTAGTATAACAGAGTGCGTATAAGCATGTGTGAGAAAATCAGCAGCAGCTATAGGATAGCTGGCTAAGGAAAATATTAGCAGCCGCCGTTAAAGCATGTATGCAAATTAGCAAGTGTGCGCGAGATTGTATCACAAAAAAGGAGAAAAATACACCACATGGTCAAGGAGAGAAGCAAGTTGAGTGTTAAGGAAGATGGATGTGTGAAAGTCGAGGGCGAGAAAGCGCCGGTTACCATCAAGTGGCAGCAACAGAGACTTTTAAAAAGCACATGTGTGTGTGTGTGTGCGAAAAGACTTTGGAAAGATAATGAAATGTATTGTTTTGGAACGAATAAATGCATTTTATTTGCACTTAAAGAAAATGCCGAGTCGGATTTTTGTTTATTTCCTTATCTATTTATTCCTGTGATGTTACACTAGTACCCAACCAAATATTCTTAGATTGGATGGTGATTGGATGGCTGCCACAAATCTTCCTTTCTGGTGCAATAATTACTCCAAAGTTATAAGCTAAAAAGAGCAACAGCCATTGTTCTAATTTCTACGGTTCCAGATGAACATTGTCTGAAGATAGCGGTTTCAATCCCACCCAAAGCGTGCCAGAGGCAATTGGTCAAAAATGTGGTGAGACGACAACAACTACGGATGGCAGTGATGGCTGAGAATGCAGTTAGGAGATTCGAAGTTCCTATCCGTCGCGGTTACCACCTGACGAAGGCCAGAGGAAGTTGGCCGAAACGTTGTGAACCAATAAAAAGATTAAAAAAAAAAAAAAAAAAAAAAACAACTAATAAAGATGAGACTAATAGTCCGAAATAAAAATAAAATTAACATATAATGCTCATCTCAAAATAAATTCCAATTAAGGAATAATATATATATATAGCCATTGTTCTATCGTCAAGAACAAGCACAAGACACATCTTGGTTGAATTCGTAAATTCCCTCTGGCTTCGATGTCCATAATAAAAAAAATTAAAAAAACCCATCTTCATCACTTTGCTGCCTAATTTCTTCCAACTGCAAAAACGCAACACTCTGCTCACAAGACTCGCTCCTTCTGTCACCAAATCCTAAATCCTGGAGTCTCAGGCTTTTATACAGCAATCTCATTTGCATAAAGCAATCAGTTGGATTCGCATAAAACTAGAAAGGCACCCATTTTTTTCTCTTCTTTTGTTTTTGTCTGCATGGGACCGCACAAGAAACAGGTGTGTCCTGCTTTTTTAATGCCTTTTAATTACAGAATTTACAGTACCTTATGAATGCTGGTAGAAAAACAAGATCAATACGAGATAGAGAAATATGAAGATCTAAAAAAAGAGTTGATCCGTGAAGGTTATATCGTAATCCTTCGAACAGTCGAAATTGGAACAAGGAGTTTCTTTGCAGACTCTCAATATCAGCTTCTAGGTCAACTGAGAATTAAAGACTGAAAAAAAAAAAAAACATCACAGCTATTAAACGCTTTATAGAGATAACCAAACAATGTACAATGTAGCTCTTAGCAAAAAGGAATATCACATGGTGATATAATAGCAAGTGTCTATAGTGCAGTTATCTCTGTGAGAATATTTATTTATTTATTTTTAATATTTATTTTTAATTTATTTATTATTATTTATCATTTTTAAAATGTATTTATTTGTTTATTTTATTCATATATTTTCCTCTTTCTTTTTGATAAGAGTGCATGTTAATTAAAAAAAATATATCAGATGCTTAACGATTGAATGACATGTGAAATGCTAAATACAAGACACATTAAATCATTAAACGTTCAGTTTAATTGTATTAAAGAGTTCATTTAAATATAATTCATACAATGGGGCCTCATATCAGTGAGGGGAAGGGTTGACACACGAAAAAATCATTGAGAGGAAAGCCTCAAGCTTGTACATCTTCTAATGACACAACATTATCTAAAGGCTGAAATGAAATACTCCACAAGTGAAAACAACTGATAAACACGATTATATACAAGTCTGCAAGTCAAATAGCCAAGTCAAAGAAGAAGACCCCAAAATAGTGTATATTCTCTCCTGATGACCCAATATTATCTGGGAACTGAAATGAAACATATTGCAAGTGAAAACAGCCGATAAACACGATTATATACAAGCTTATAAGGTAAGCTGTTTCTTTCAGAACAAAATATCTTCTGTTGTCTGCTCGCTTCATAGTGAGTTTTTGTTCCAGTAGCAAATTTCATTCTATTCCTATTTTTTAAACATGCTCCATACATAGTAGTCAAATGGAATAAGATTTGGAGAACTATAAATGCTAAATGTTAGGGGTTATGTGTCTATGAAAATTATCTACAGTCCAATTCTCTGTTACAGGTGTGTGTGTGATGAGTATTGCTAAAGCATATAAGGTCTTCTAGTATATCTCATTATTTCATGGCTTAACCATTCGATTCAGAACCTTTATGTATGCTGTAGACTTTACACACATATATGAGCTTGGAAATTTTATTTCTAAACCCATCAGCCATTAGCGGTCTAAATGTAGTGATGGAGTATTGACCTTTCTTGCCTGATGTCTGTTCTCTTATGAGTCATCACCACCATATATGCCCTCACCTATTTGGCATGGAGGTAAGGCACTAGAAGTTGACAAGAGAGGGAAGGATAGAGTTGGGTGTTTGGGGATGGAATTCCTTTGTGTTTTTTTTTTTGTGCTTATTTTAAAAACATTATCAAGAAGCATCCTTACTAAAAGAATGCCCTTTTGTTCTGCATTGGTAAGTTAATTTCATTTATATCGACATAAATTTGTCTTTCTCTTTAATTAAGACCAATAAAGCTTTAAAACGAAAGAATAAAGAAAAGAATATTAAGGCGAGAAAACCCTAATGAATTTTGGACTAACCTGAACTGGTTAACTAAAAGATTCTACCGGCCAGCCTTAAGAAGTCACCGGCTGTTAATAGGAAACTTTCTTATTGAAGAAAAGAAGATCCTTATCAAGAGAAAAGAAAAGTCAAGACGATAAAGTTAAACACGAAGCTGTTCAAAAAATAATAATTACAAGAAAAGAAAAAGTTTGTTTTTCGTTTTTGAGGAAGAAAATCCATGAATGTTTAAGTTTTCTGTGAGCAAAAGATTTAGTCTGAAGCGACTTATTTAAAAGAAGGAAAATGTCGGAGGAAAAAAGAGTGACATGAAAGACTTTTGGAGAGACGGTTTAGAAAGACAATTTTATATTGAATTTTTATTGCATGTTTTTTTGTTTTCAGCCTTTGTGTTATGTTCCTGTCTGTAAGAGGTTGATCCGTCCAAAGCTAGAATATGCCGCAGCAATACATGATGCATGTATTGCTGTGGCCATACTGGTGTGGCATTAGAACCCTAGAAGCATTGCAGAGGAGGGCTATGAAATTGGTCGCAGATCTGCATGATTTATCCTACGAGGAGTGAATGAAGCAACTGGATCTTCCAACTCTGGTATTCCGTCAAATGATAGGAGATGCTATCCAAGTCTTCAAATATCTGTATGGAGAATATAACGCAGAGTGTCTCAAAATGCTTCCTTTGAAACAAGATTTTAGGACGCATGGGCATTCCTTGTGTTTGGATAAGCAGTGACATTGGAAGGAGGCAGCTGGGTCTGTTCGAGCACACTTCTCCCAATGTGGAGTGCTGGAAGGAGTGGTATCTGCAGAATCACTAATTACCTTCAAAGCCAGACTAGACAAACATTGCAGAATCACCTGCTTCACTTTAACTACAAATCTAGCGATGATGTGTATTGAGAGATTGTAATCTCTGGTGTTTAGGCCTGTGTTCTTTTTCACCGTATATTGTAAGTAAAACTGATACTGTTTTTTTGTCACTGTTTTTTGAGGTAGAAAAGCGAGAAGAATTTTTTTTTTCTCTGCTTTATTAGTATGTCCCAGGGCAATAATAAATCTAAGAATTGTCTCTTTTTTAGAGATTCATTTTTTATGCATTTTATATTTTCCTGTGTTTATAAATCAGTACGTAGGTTAACTTTGTTAACCGAACTTTGGAAAACAAAAGCAACGGCTTTTATTCTTTTTTCTTTTTTTTTTTTTTAAATAAAATTGGACTTAATTAATTTCTTTCTGGGTTTAGTTATCATTTGCTCCTTCTTTTTTGTTGTCTCCCGCCCCTCATTTTTCTTGTTGTTACCAAAAGACGGATTTTCATATAACGACTTCCAAATCTCGATAATATGAGTGTTATATAATATTTGAAGGCATATTATATTCTTACACAAAATGAATGTTAGAAACAGCAATACTTTTATATGAGAGAAATTATGAGAGAAAATAAAAATACAGTTTTGTAACTTTATTCAATGAACTCTCCGTTAGCTTCAATAACGGTTTCTGAAACGCCTACATCAAATGCTCTGTGTTCATATTGGTCAGTAATCTATGTAGACCTTTGTGTTATGAGGTTATTCATTAACTTCTTATTTAACTATACTCTATACATAGTAGTCTGATTAGTCTTATAATTATTGACATAACTCTAGGAAGCTAAGAGGTCAAATTTGAGGGGTTAAGTGGTAAAAAAATTATATACTCTCCAAAACTGCATTCATATAGCTTTATGTGATGGTGCTGAATCTTGTTGTAATTCATAAGATCCTCTGTTGTGCACCTTATAAATCCATGCCTTTAAATATTTAGCATCGCTTTTACATGCTGCAACGCACTGGATGATTTTCAAAAATTGATTTCCAAAGTAACCTATCTCTGTCCAGGTCCTTATTTATCCCTCTTTCTCTCAAGTCCTTTCTTATCACTTGGTCCCATGTTTTTCTACTTTGCTTTTCCCTATGAACTCTGCTACCTTAATTATTCTACATCTACTAACCCAAGAACTCTCATTCAGTCTTTCAATGTGACCATACCATCGAAGTCTCCTGTTATGTATACATCTCTCTATACTGGCAAAATTTAATCTTTTCCCTAGGTCATCAGAACTTTAAGAGTCATATACATCATATCGTATCATTGTCATATTATTTTTCTCCATGTAACGCATGTTCCAACCCTCACAGACCAAGTTCACTTCCATTCATTATTACATAAACATGCCTGATAGACGCTTCCACTGGTCGACAGTGGTAACGCTCTGCTCGTTAGTAATGACAGAAGTTCCTTGCACTAACTCTATCCGCTTCTAACTCTTGCATACTAGCACCTGCTCCACCCTGTGCTTCAATGCCAACACCAAGGTAGCAAAACTTTCTCCCAATGTTGCAAACATGTACTGAAAGAAATAATATATATATCTAATATATAAAGTAAAGTAAGTCCTCCGCCTACATAGGTCATTTTATTCATTTTGTTTTTTACTCACGTTCACCCCTAACAAGGCATATCGCCACTAGAACATATTTGGGGTCATACCTAGGAAAGATTAAGAAGATGTTGGTTTACGTTACATTTAAACTTCTGCATATCAGTACAGTCAGGGAAGCAAGTAGCAGGAAGAAAATTCCAAAGTCTAACTATTCGAAGGAAGAAACTATTACAGCAGAAAGCTTTCTTGCATTTAGGGAACTCAACAGTGAGGAGGTGTGATTTTGTTGCTAAGGGAGTTTCCCGGGAATATGTATGTCGAGGGTACACAAGTGTAATGAGGTCATCAGAGCACATTTCATTAAAATACTTGTAAAACAGGCGCAGGAATGCAACAATGCGGTGATGGGACAGAGGTTCAAGCTTAGTTGACAAAGCGGAACCTCACTTCTTCTTTCTCATCAAGATTTATTTATTTAATAGTTATTTTTACTGAAAGTTGCTCCAGACATGGCATGGAACCACTTGATGTATGGAGCTAAAAAATACCATTACAAGGTCAAAAAATAGCAAACGATGAGTGTTGGATGGATAGATTCTGATATAGAAAAGGGTAATTCTTTCTCCTTTGTCAGAAACATTGCCCATAGAATGCGAGAACTAAAGGACAAAAAAAGAGGAGCAAGAGTTTTTTTTTTTGCATAGGTATCACCACTTATCAAGGCCTTGAGGCCACCCAAGGATAAGGGTTAAAGAATGTACAGTAGAAATTAGACAATATAGTAATCGTTAGTAATGGAAATTTGGTAAATTTGTTAACTTATATGGAACGGCTCATCAAAAACTTGTTTATGTTAGACTTGAAGGCAACCATATTGTAATCAGCTGGAAAGCAGGAAAATGGAAAACAATTCCATAGGCGTGCAGTTCTAATAAAGAAGCTTTGCTCATGGAATCTACGTTTAGGTTTAGATACAGATAAAGAGTGGGGGAAAATATTGATAGTGATTTCTGCTAGAAGGGTGTTTCTTGTGAAAGTTTGGCAAGGGGGGAACCATAGATTGGAGCTCAGCCGAGCACTTGCCATGAAAATAACGATAAAGCAGAAACAAACTCGCAACATTTCTTCTGTGAGAAAGAGGTTGCAGGGAAGAGAAAAGGACATCCCCTACGAGGCTACGAAGTCTATATATATAGTTGCGAGATTGCTGAAGTAACATAAAATACATATCATTATTATCATTATTAATTGCCAAAGTTAAGCAGCATTCAATCTGGTCAATACCAGATGGGTGACAATTTAAAAATAGCAGGCTCGGTATGAGGGTAACTTCCTACAAAAAAATAAATAAATAAAAATAAAAATAATAACAACAACAAAAAATCCCTACCATTGTAATTTATTTACTTTTTTCCCACTGGAGAAAATGTGACAAAAGGTCAGAAGAAGTAGTAGGAGAGCCAGGTTTACTGAAGGTCTACTCTGGCTTTGCAAAGAGTTTAGGCTGTTTATATCAGTTTAGGATACATCCTTGACAATCAGTCCAATAGAGTCTGGTTCATTTTCAAGCTAGGTAACCCTTTTTTGTTTTTAGCTGAGGTATTGTTTTGTGAGATTATAGAAAATCCATCTTCCCAGGTTTACCTTCTTGCATTTTGAAAAGGGGTTAGAATATTGCTAATCGCCTGAGACGCTTCTACTGGGAATGCCAATGAGGGTGCTCAGGCATTTTTTTTGAGCTAGAGTACACTTCTTCTTGTACATTGGCTTTCCATCCTGATTTCCCCATCTTGTGTCACATCTTTTTGTGGTGGGAAGTAAATACTAGCTTCGAACAAACCTGTTGGCATTTCCTGGTAGAGGTTCATCATGCAAGCAACAAAACATTAACCCCTTCTTGAAAAGAGGTAATCCTTGAGAGAGTACATATATTTTTGTTGCTGTGACAGAATTCATGATCAACTTTGAAATCTAGTGGGTAATAATCTCTTCTTTTCCTTCCAGCCCCTTTCTTACAGAAGAGACGTTGTTAGTCTTTCTCTACTCTATCATTATTTTCATGAAAGTGCTTGATTGGTTCTTCCTTGTAAGAGATTCATAGCAAGAACTCGTTTTCTACCACAATGAACAAAAATTTTTCTTTCTACCTCAGCAAAATTTTTACAACCACAATGCCTTCACAAATGTAGAACACACTGCGGTGCTTATTAAGATGGAGTCTCTGGCCGGCTTTGTGTAGGATTGAAACTGCTACCTTCAGACAATTCTTACCTGAAACTGTAGCACAGTGGATAGAGACGTTGAATCTCTATGGTTCCAGGTGAGAATTGTCTGAAAATAGCTGGCCAGAGGCTTGCTTGGCCAAAACGTGGTGAGACGACAACTATGGATGGCAGTAATTGGTGAGAATTCAGTTAAGAGATTCAAAGTTCCTATCCCATCGCAGTTACCACCTGACGAAGGCTAGAGGAATAGTTGACCGCAACATCTAAGAAAGATGAGGATGATAATCTGCAATAAAATAAATTAATACAATAGCACTTGTTCTACTAGATGAATTTTCGAAATTTTTGGATATATTACTATTTTCGACATAACAATTAAGTAAGTACTGTTGTTTTTGCTTAAAACCATATATTTAAAAAATCGATCTGTCGGCTCTATCTTAACAAGCACCCACATTACTGCAGGTCTACTTTACTGTAGATTACAACTTGATCTTCTTAAAAGTTATCTCAAGAGATTCTTATCTAGAATTATTCCCACAACTATTCGAACTTGATTCTGACAGACATTCCATCTCATTGACCTTTACCCTCGAGTGGTATCTGGCCTTGATAAGTGGTGATTCCTTTTAGTGAAAATAAAATCTCCTAGGATTGAGTCGGACTATATCCCACTTCGACAGAAGAGGGCTTTGGGTTGAGTGTAGCGAATAATTGCAGTAAAATTGAGGTTAACACCAAAATAAGATTTATATTCGTCAATATGAAAAACATCAGGTTATATATTACAAAACAGACATGCAATAAAAAATCATTAAGCTATGACCTAAAATGAAAGTAAAAAAAAAAAAAAAGACTTAGTGAACTATAATAATCTTTTTTTTTTTTTTTTTTAAGTTGTTTGGGGCAAAATTTTGCCTCCTCTTGTGTGCTATGAGATCAAGGAATGTTATTATTTAAACAAGCACAGATCCATAGAAAGGAAGGGGAAAACGCACGGAGATGTGCAGACGGACGGTTCTTAGAGAAGCAATTCCCAGCCAGCACACAGCAAGGTGCTCCCTAGCTGCTGCTGATGATGATTCCTCTACTCCTCCTCCGCCCCCGCCCTCCTTCCCGTCCACCGCCGCTGCTGATGATAACATGACTACTACTCCAAAAACGTCGATTTTGACGACCACCACAACTACTAAATAAAGCAATTACATTAAAATCCTGCATTGGCTTCGTTCTTTCCTTCTTTTTATGTTGTTGAGGGGGGGATTTTCGCTGGCTGTGTGTGTTGCAAGGCAAAAAAAAAGTAGTAGTAGTGGAGGTGTCCGCTAAATATGGCGTCTCGAAATGTTAGAGTCAATTCTACACAACAGGAGGAGGTTTTCGACCCGGCCGAAAGGATCCAACAGTCGAACACACTCAAGGTAAATTCACTGGCAGTAATTGGCCTCTTTTTGTGGGCAGTCAGAAGGACACTCATTTCTTTTTTTTTTTTTTTACCGAATGCCGGGTGGGGCGGCCCACCCAGCGCCCTCACGGGGTCCGCGCCCCCATACGATCTGGGGTGGACCAGATCAGATCCCACTATTCTCTGACTGAATAAGAAAAAATATTTACGAGGAAGAAGAAAATTACCATATTCTATCTTTTCTCGTTTGTTGCATGTGCCCCCTCTGTTTTTAAAATTTAAAATTTAATGATATTCCTGACAAAATCGAAAGTACTACTGGGTAAACACATTTTCTGTTCAATTATACTATAGGGGCCATCGAAATATCACATCCAGTTCGTTTAGTTTTGGGATAAGATCAATTTTTAGTAATGATCTTAAATTATATTTAAATTTAAATTGTATTTATTGTCCTGATATAAATTTTTTAATTTATTCTCAAAGTCCTGGAATCAATCCAATGTTTTAATCGCTGGCGGCCATGTTTTCTTTTTCTTTTTTTTTTTTTAGATCAAAAATATTTTGTAGGAAACACAAAAACATTTGTTTAAAATATTTATTTTGCACTAAAACATATTTAAAAGCGAATAATATATATATATATATATAATATATATATATATATATATGAGTTTTTGCCGCTTCACTCTGTCAATGTAAAATTAAAATGACATTCTATTCCCCTTCCTAACAACTATATGTCAACATCCTGTAAATAGCTAGAAAATAATAATAATAATAATCTACAGTGGATGTAACGTAAAATGATCTCTCAGTTTTTGATCACACTGCGTGAGAGAACGAGTAACCATTTTTTTGTATTAAAACAATGGAGGCCATCATTAAAAAAAAATGGATATCCGTTCTGTCATATGATATGTCATCAAGGAATTCCGCGATCAACAATAGGAAGTGAGTGATCATTTTACACTATATTTATATAGTAAAGAGAACCCTCACTTAAAGTCTAAAATATTTATTTTTTTATTTATTAAAAAAAGAATTCTTGGCATTTGTTGGGTGATTTTTAATCGCACGAAAGATAAATAAAATCTCATTCTTAGTTTTTCCTTGACAACCTGGGAGTCAAGGGTGTTGATATCTAACAATAATAGTTAAAAAATAAAAAAATAAAGATGGCTTGAGAAAGATCTGTGATAGGAGTTCAAATTTATATACGTGAAAAAGTAAATTAGAATTTTAGGTGCAAACCCAGAGTTCAACATAATCAAAAAACAACAAAAGAAAACTTTATGAAATACGTACCCGTCACGAAACCAAGATGTCATATTTCAAAAATCACGTAAATTGATCAAGTAGTTTTTTTTTCTTTTTACTAAGAAAATCAAATTTCATGAGGAAGCAAGAACGTTGTATTGATCCGCCATATTTAATAACGAGAGACAACTTAATTCGAATTACTGAGATCAAAATCAGACTTGTAATAATTCCCACAATTTACTATTAAAATCGCTTAGAATCGTAAAAAAAAAATGAAGATAATTATCTATTAAAAATATACGTTTACGTAATTTTTGGAATATAACATTTTCGTTCCGTAACTGGTACCATCACCATAAAGACTTTTTCTGTATTTTTGTTTTTATTTAAGTTGAACTCTGAACTTACTCCGAATTAGAATTTAAAACACATTCTATCCAAAATGTGATTGAAATGGAAATAGGCAATATATTCCATCGACCCCTATACTACGATTGAACCCAAATAAAAGATCGAATAAAATGCAGTAACTAATTTCAAATTAAAATCAATTTCCATGATCCAAAATGAAATAATTGCTTTTGTTATAATCATAATTAATAATAACAATCAATTATTGTCTTTAATTTTTAATTAAAAAACTTTTTTTTTTTTTTTTTTTTTTAAATATATATATTAAAATCGATGTTTATATAGATCAACCCCCATGGCTACCTATATTAGCTGGATAGAATCTAATAACAACAGCGGAAAAGCAGCCACACAAAGTGAAACCAGTATTCCTGAAACAGAAAACACTTCCTGATTTATTTATATTTCATTTTATTAAAAAACGATAACAGAAACAACAATAATTACAAAAAAGACTAAAACAAAATAAAAAGCAACAATTAAAAACAATGCAACAGTGTCGCATATATATATATATATATATATATATATATATATATATATATATATATATATATATATATAATGCAACGTAAATCAGTACGTTTTATTCGTTTTGCGTTTCGAGAACCAAAGTTTAAGTTTGTATGGTTTCTTTTCTCTTCTTTGCGGTCAATATTGGCAGCCATGGAGGTTGATCCGTACAAGTACCAAAATCTAAATCGATAGACAATTCAATAGATGATTTAATATATTTTATTTATTATTAGAAGAAAATAGTTGACCTTTATAATTTTGCGTTATTGACTACATAAAACGCTGGTACAAAAAAGCCCCTCACTTTCTGACCACTTGGATAAAAAAAAACACACTCAACAAACAAAAGAGGCAGGTTTAATAGTGCAATTTATTATTAAAATAATAATAATAATGATAATGATAATAATAATAATAATAATAATAATAAAAGGAATTAGTTTTTGACCGTTTGTAATTTGAAAGGAATTTAGAAGCCTTTAAACTGTTGAAAAGAAAGTCATTTAAATTGGCTGTAAATTTGTTTTTTTTAGCAAATTCTCATGTATTTAACGAAAATATATAGTTTGGAAAGTCTTTACATTCAGTAATTTGGTAGAGATTGAAACGTTACCTTAACGGTTTCTTAATTTTATAACCGTTTTTCTGGAATTATTATTACAATACTATAATAATTACATTTAAATCTCTAAATCTTATTAAAAAAAAAAGTTGATAAAAAATAAATAAACATAAAACAAAAATGAAAGTAAAAACACGCCCGGGCAATGCCGGGAAGGCAATTCAACACAAATAATAATAAACTCGCTTGATGGAAATAGTCTTGAAAACTTTTCGAAATTTATTTTCTATCTTGATTTCAGTATCAGATTTATTTTATTTTATTTATTTATTATTTTTTTTTTTTGCGTTTAATTTTCGCGTTTAACGACGCCAACAAGCACCTGCCTTTGCTTTTCGCCTTTAAAGAAGAAGAAATAGTCGAGCGTGATTCTCTTTTTCTCTTCCTTATTCCTTTTTATCTTTTTTGCCATTTCCTTTTCTATTCGCTTTCTATTTCTTCTTCCTCATTTTTCTATTGTTTCTGTTATATCTTCTCTCCTTTCTTCGTCCTTTCTTTCTACCTACTTCTTCGTTTTCTTCTTGCAACACATATTAAAAATAAATAAATAAATTTCATTCAATTTGTGATCCTTACAGATATTTCGGCATTACGAAAAATGGGAGAGCAAATTTAATCATATACCCCCTCTACTTCTTTACTAAAAAAAATATGCATGAAATTCTCCAGAATAAAGTCCTGATTTTTATTTTTATGCAAAAAAAAAAAAAAAAAAAAAAAAGTAGGTAACTGATTTTATAACACATTACAAAACAATTTAACTGTTAAATTTTCTTAAGGTCTGCATGGTATCTCAAACGGTTTTGTTGTGGAGGAAGCAACACGGGAGTCGCCTTTCTGCGATGTTAAGTGTAGTTGCTAATAACGTGCCATTTTCTCCGTGCTTAGAAATAAAGGTGAAAGTTTACAATTACTTATCTCCCTTATATATATATATGGACCCCATTCTGGTTGGACAATTGCCAGAACCAGATCCCTAACAACAATAACAAAACAAAATCTCTTGTAAATCTGAATGAACTTAATTAACCCTAGATCCTTGTTTCGCATTGTTCTTTGAGTCTTGGAATTATAGAAGAAGCACATTTAACGTTTAATAAAAACAATTCTTCTCAACCATATTTTTTTTTCTCGTTTTCAAAATTATTCGTTTTAGATTTTTTTAAGAGTTAATAATTATTGTAGCAGCTCCCTCACCTCCAGTCAGATTTGTTTTTATTGTTTACCAGAATTTTTGTCTTGAAGCCGACACCACAGTTAGCTCTCTCTCTCTCCCCCTCTCTCTCTTTCTTTCTCTCTCACAGTTCTTGTTGATTCTTCTAAAATTTTACCCGTCTTTTAGTCGATCTCCTAGAGAGGCTTCCAATTCTGCTTTAAAATAATAAATCTGAAGTCATCCGACGCATACACATCCCAGGTGCGTTTATAGATTGCCCCCCCCCCCATGATTGCCAATATTGGTTCGGTAAAGTCCGATAGTTATAACGCGCCAAGACTACAACCAAAATGCGATCACACAAAATGAAAGACAGGTTCCAGAAACTAAAACCGATGTATTTGGTAGTTGCATATAATAATAATAATAATAAATAATAATAATAATAGTAATTTAATAGTACCTCATAATTATTTAATTGTTATTAAATTATTATTCGACGCTTTTTATTTACGAAATTTTTGGAAAAGGACATTATTTAGAATATTAACACAGAAGAACGGATCATTGAAATAATAAATTTAAATTAGGGGCTTGTACTGTACACATAGATTCGAAAAAGTTGTCAAAAAAACAAATATATAACAAATAAATGTTATCAAAGGCAAGATAAGTTACTTTTCTACCTAACTGGATATATTTTTCGTGTTTTTATTCAATGTAACATGTTTATTCAGCTCGAAAAGCATACAGTGTTTACCGATGTATTGGAAAATTCAAAATGGCGCCCGACACTCTCTTTAACACGGTAAGTTCAGGAAAAGATCTTATAAATAATAAACTAGACAAAATACTGTTAGAAATTCGCTCATTATATGTTACCGTGACATAAGTTGACATATATTCGGTGTTTTTTTAATAGTATTTTGTCTAGTTTATTATTTATAACACCTTTTCCCAAACTTACCATGTTAAAGAGAGTGTCGGGCGCCATTTTGAATTTTCCAATATATCGGTAAACACTGCATGTTTTTCGAGCTGAATAAAAACAAAAAAATATATCCAGTTTGGTAGAAAAGTAACTTATCTTGCCTTTGATAATATTTATTTGTTATATATTTGTTTTTTGACAACTTTTTCGAATCTATGTGTACAGTAATACAAACCCATGTTTTTATTTTAGGCTCTTACTTTTTGGCTGTTGTGAATGATTATCAGGTTTTGCCGATCCAATATCGGCCGCCATTGGGACCGATCTGTAAAAGCACTTTAAATTGTCCTGAGATAAAAGTGATAAAATTTCTAACTCATTTCCTCCAAAGATGAAATTTTATTTATTTTTTAGGCAATGGGATGGGCACCCTGAAAATTCTTGGGGAGGGGGGCAGAAAATTATTTCAGAATTTATTTAAAAGTAAAATAAACTCTATTTCCGAACCCTTCTAGCGTTTTAGGGCAGTTAACGAATTTTGTCTTTTTGCTAGAGGAATATTTTTTTTTTTTTTTTTTAAATAAGGAGAAGTCTACTTTTAGTTGTGATTTTAGTGCCTTGCCAGTCGGACTTATGGTTGGTAATAAAAAAATTAGCTAACTGGCCTTAAAAATTAGAATAGCCCGGAAATGGGTGATCATTTAAATTTATATACGAAATTGATTCTCTACTCTACATTCTATATTTGTTCTTTTCTTTCCAAGATTTTCAGGTCGTTACTGTTCATACATAATAATCACCTATAAGTTAAATCTCATTTTATGGGTGTGTGTGTGGGGGGGATGAGGGTTGGTATCTAGAAACCCGCTCCCCAAAATTAGTATTTCTGTGTAATTGCACGAAAGAAAAATAAAATAAAACAAATCTAATTTTTCTTTTTTCTTTTAACAGTGTGTTGGGGGCAAAGAGTGAAATTTACCCAGTTCTCTCCATTTTCTTTTTTTATCGACATTGTTACGTCAGAAGTCGGAGTCACGTAGTCGGCGTTTTGCTGTTGCTTGTTTAATAAACACGTTGTATTTAGTTCATATATTAAACTTGGCGAGTCGAAATGAAAAATGTTCATTTCAACTTGCCGACATATTTCTATTAGTTTTATGCATGCGCAAATTCATTTATAGCTTGAAGTGGTTTAATTTTAAATCTTATATATCTGTCAATAGTTCAAATTGTAGGGAATGCGGCTGGAGCGCTAATTGTTTTGTTTTCGATTCTAGCTGATGGCATCCACGTTTTTTTTTTAAACTTAGGTACAATATAATATTCAATCTCTCTCTCTCTCATATATATATATATATATATATATATATATATATATATATATATATATATATATAAAAGTGAACGTATCTGTGTGTCTGTCTGTGTACATTTTCCTACGCAATAACTCTGTCAATTTTCAGTCTACAGACTCGAAATTTGATATACAGGATACTGAGATTTGGGAAAATCTTTGTAATCCGTTTTCGGCCAGAAATTTGGCTGTTAAGTGGTCAATGTTCAACGATTTGACCTTTGAGAACTCTACCAAACTCCTCCGCCAATTTTGGGTCTAAACACTTGAAATTTTAGATATAGGTTCCTTTGACATGGATAGAACCTTATAACTTGATTTGAGCCCAAAATCATAAATGTTAAGGGGTCATAAGTTAAAAAAATTGACCGCTGTTTTTTTTTTTTTTTGCTCACCATACACCTCCAAACCCCCGGGCAACGCCGGGCTGAAATGCTAGTAGAGAATAAATACAAAATCTGCATGAATTGAAATGTATTTAAGCGTATTTTACGACCGGATAAGCACCTCCGTCCTCGCGCTAGTCTATCTATATATCTATAAAAGTGAGAATGTGTATGAGGACACGTCTTAACCTATATACTCAATTTTTGATCTACAAACTTGAAATTTGGTATATAGGGTATTTAGACATGTGGAAAATATTTTAATCAGTTTTCATCCGGAAAAAAGAGCTACTAAATTGAAAAATTGGTACGTGGGGATGATCTAATTTTTATCTGTTTGTCAACTGTCTCATGAATGCGCATGACAGATTACTTTTGTTAAGAATAAGGAGGTTTGGAAACACTTTTTCAAGATCGTATCAAGCTGGCCTAATGGTTATCGTACTTGACTCACTGTCTTTAGGTTTTATTTTCGATCTCAGCTCGAGTATCTTTTATTTTATTTTTTCAAAACTTATGAACTATTTAGAAAAAACATAATATTCGTCTCAGTTTCTGTATCAATCAAAATATAATATTTATGCGATTTTACGACCAAGCAACGCTAGGCAACCTGGTAGTATAGAATAAAGAAGAAGCTGAAATGCTGGAAAACTCACTAAATTAGTGTCTTTAAGACAATTTAAATGCATATAAATGTGTAAGACATATTTATATTTCATTAAAATCGAATATTTATATTTCATTAAAATTTCATTAAAATCAGATATTTGTATTTGAAATTCATAATTATTCACTTTTAATCAAATATTTACAGAAATTAAAAATAACATAAAATAAACTCGTACGAATCTTATAGGACCAAAGGACCACATCAGTCGAGGAAACGTCTTCAACAATCAGTTTAACAGTAATTTTGTTGCTGATGTATAGTTCTGATCAGTTCTAGAAAGTAAATCTTCCCAGGCTCTACCTTCTCTCTAAAAAGTGGTTAGTTTATTCCCAAGCACCCGAGCTTCCCTTATCAAGAAATACTGACGGGCTGCTCAAGAATTTTTTGTCAGCCAATGTATGCTTTCTCCTAGTGCTTTTGTTTTTTAAAATCACATCTGATCTTGTGTCTAACATCTTGGGAAGAACATACATAAATATAATCACACTGATCAATCTATGCGTGCCTATAACAAGAGTTCTCGACCTTGTTTGGCCCATGCACCCTTTTCATCATCTGTAAGAAGATCATTCCCCAACCTCCATTTTCTATCCTTCCCAAGATTGCCTGTCTCAAAAAGTGAACGGCTTTGCTATTTCAAGTGCTATGACACATGAAGCTCCAGTAACTTTTTGGTTTTCTTCTTTAAAATCTGTTGAAAACAGGTTCATCTTTTTGAGAGCATTTCAAAACAGGTTTCGTTCTTGTCTTTGTGATGAGGATGAACATTTTGAAAATGTTGCTTCATTTTTGCTCGTTTCATGGAATCATTTGTCAAAACTTTACTACAAATAATAACACACTGGGGCATTTTTTCTCCATTTATGATTGATCCATATTCAATATATGATTGATCATATTTTCTTTTTTTGATACTCATAACAGGCTCTGAATTCTGTAAATAAAAACAAGTTAACACTATAAATGGGTTGAGAATTCACTCCTGAGAACCCAAAATTCACCCCTGTGAGAAGTTATGGTCTATAAATTCCGATGGTGTTCCTAAACTCACGATAAACAATATTTCCAAGGGAGGTGGAGCTGATCTAGAAAAGAATCATACTTTTTTGTTTTTCTGTTTTGTTGCGATTCTCTGATTGTTTAACATGAAATTAGCTTTTCTTTTTGTTCTTGCCAATTTGTGTCTATTGTTTTGGCCTTTTTTTTTTCATGGAAACCTTATTCTGATGAAAAACACAAGACCATTTAACGTTGATCTAATTATAATGATTTCACATATAATTACTCGCGGAAAATTATTTGGCACGTAATTGAAACTCGGCAGAAAGAAAACAGACAATCAAATGCTCTTTATTACCACCACCACCACCACCATCATCATCATCATCATCATCAGTTTAACGTCTATTTTATACGCTAGCGTGTGTTGGACGACTTCTATAAATTGATTTCCAAACTAACCTCACTCTGGCCAGGTCTTTATCCTTCTTTCTCGCAAATCTATTCTTATCAGTTCCTCTAATGTTTTTCTTGCTCTTCCTGTGCGGGCTGACCCTGCTACCTCAACTGTTCTACATCTAGCCTAAAAACTCTCATCCATTCTTTCAACATGACCATACCATTAAAGTTTACTGTTCTGCATGCATCTTCCTATGCTGTCCAGATTTAATCTTACACTGAGCTCAAATTCTAGTCTGTTGCTAACTTTCTGGATCTGATAACTGAATGGCTGAATTGCATTGATCTTATTTTTAAAAATATTTGTGCATAGCCATTAAACCCACCTGTAAGCAGGGTTTAGTTGGCATGATGAAAATTTCGTCACATACTAAAGTTTCAACGATTCTCTTTTTAATTGTAAAGGACTTTAATTAGTTTCAATATATACACTTTCCATAAGAAAATATATACACTTCCATAAGAAATATGCAAAAGATCCCTTGTGTAAGTCTACCATGATAAATGGTTTCCAACTCTAATGGAGCATGTGTGAAGATAGGAGCAGCAGCTGAAGGATGGCTGACTAACAAAGGTATTAGCAGCAGCAGCAGCAGTTTTGAGCGTGTATGTAAATTGACAAGTGTGTGCATGCTTGCATTAGAAGAAAAAAAAGGAGAAAAATGCACCACGGAGCAAGGGGCAAAAAGAGAAACACACTCCAGGTGAGATGGACGTGTGGCTCTGTAGTGACGGTGAGAGACTTTTAGGTTGATGTTGAGACAGCAGGGTTTTGTTAATCTCATGCCAGACGAAATTAACAGTTATAAAAAACAGGAGGCAGCCATTGTTTAGAAAGTAATGATAATAAATTCCTTTTGCTAAAACCGAAAAAAAAGCCGAGTCAGATTTATTTATTTTTGTTTGGTTGTTTCCTTTTCGATTGTACCAGACAACGTGGGGGTCCAAGAGAGGTTTGAACTGTAACAAATATGGTTTGAGCGTAACAGCCACGTTACACAATGTCTTGTGGCACCATAAATGTTTTGGAGAATTGTTTATAAGATCCGAATCTGATTTTTTAAAAATTGTTGTTGTGTTATGGATAACAATCTGAGAGTCAGATTTTAAAAAAAATTGTCGGCATTGTGTTATGGAGAATTGTTTATACAAATATGAGAGTTGAGCGTTTGACAGTGGAGAGAATATGTTGAGGTTGTGGCTAATAATGTGTCGTGGGTGTGCTGGCAATTTCATTTTTTTTCTTTTTACATTGCAAACTATTTTGGCAAAAAAGTAAAATTGATGTGACCATGTCAAGAGTCGGACTATGGTATGAAGAAATTTTTAGTATGAGATGAGTCGGATCTTTTACAGTCAACATCTGCATGTTTTAGAGAATTATTTATACAATTTGAGACTTGGATATTTGAAAAACTTGTGTTATAGAAAATCTAAAATAATAATCCCATAGTCAGATTTTTGGCAGAGAGCATGCCAAAGTTGTGCTAATAACGTTCATGTGGAAGTACTGGGAATTTCTTTTTTTTTTTTTTTTTTTTTTCTGATATATTTTTAGACTACAATAAATGAAACTTCCATAACGATAATCCATTTAAATTAAGGAGAAAGTGGACTTTCAGTTTACTTTCAGCAGCCTCATAACTCTTGCGTCACTTACTTTAGTTCTCGCATTCTGTGAGTGATGTTTCTGATAAAGGAGGAAAAATTGTTTTTGGGGTTGGAATTTATCCATATAACATACATTGACTAGTTTTTGACCTTAAACAATTTTTTTATCTCTTTACATGACATAGCATAATGCCTTGTCTGGAGCAATATCTCTTTACATAATGCCTTGTCTGGAGCAATATCTCTTTACATAATGCCTTGTCTGGAGCAATATCTCTTTACATAATGCTTTGTCTGGAGCAATATCTCTTTACATAATGCCTTGTCTGGAGCAATATCTCTTTACATAATGCCTTGTCTGGAGTAATATCTCTTTACATAATGCCTTGTTTGGAGCAATATCTCTTTACATAATGCCTTGTCTGGAGCAATATCTCTTTACATAATGCCTTGTCTGGAGCAATATCTCTTTACATAATGCCTTGTCTGGAGCAATATCTCTTTACATAATGCCTTGTCTGGAGCAATATCTCTTTACATAATGCCTTGTCTGGAGCAATATCTCTTTACATAATGCCTTGTCTGGAGCAATATCTCTTTACATAATGCCTTGTCTGGAGCAATATCTCTTTACATAATGCCTTGTCTGGAGCAATATCTCTTTACATAATGCCTTGTCTGGAGCAATATCTCTTTACATAATGCCTTGTCTGGAGCAATATCTCTTTACATAATGCCTTGTCTGGAGCAATATCTCTTTACATAATGCCTTGTCTGGAGCAATATCTCTTTACATAATGCCTTGTCTGGAGCAATATCTCTTTACATAATGCCTTGTCTGGAGCAATATCTCTTTACATAATGCCTTGTCTGGAGCAATATCTCTTTACATAATGCCTTGTCTGGAGCAATATCCATAAGAAAATAAAAAAGTCAGTTTTGATTTCCCAATTGTTCTAAATAGCTTGAGTAATGATTTTTATCAGCTCCTCAATCAGTATGAGCTACCACTTCATTTTTTGTCCTGTTACATGTTTGTCATAGATACATTATATGAGTGAAGAAGGATAATTTTTTGTATTGAATATATCTTTGAATATGCACATTTGTACTTAAAGTCGAATTCATATTTGAAGGTAATTTCTCGAAATATTATACAACACAGAAATTCCATCTGACTATGCTGGCACAAGTAAAAACATTATGTATAAAATACAAGAATTAAAAAACATATACTGTTTGATAAAGGTGAATTTGTACAGCTTATTCCACCATTATACCTTAACTGGCCTGGGTGCCCGGCATTGCCCGAGTATAAAGGCAGATGTTTGAGCAAAAAAAAAAAAAAGGGGTAGTAGGCAGGCAGGCTCGAACCCATACCGTGAAGGAAGAAAAGGACAGGAAAAGAACATGAAAAAAAATGTGACGTCTTTGCTGTTGCGTTCATCGCAAAACCGGAAGTGACGTACGTCAAAATTAAGACTAGACAATCAAAAAGAGTGGATGACTTTCGAAAATATCTGTGAGAAAGCGACCCGCCCTGGTAGAAAACCGCCATGTTGAGGGTGAAGGAATTAATGTTTTTGGCCAATTTTTTGATATTTGTTGTCTGAAAGTTTGACGTTTAAGACGATCACGTTCTGACACATTTGTCAAAAGTTTTAGGCAGACATACGTGTCTATCCGTTACATCTCTGCATTGTATTTTCTTTGTATACACACCTAGACAATTCTTCAAGCAAACTACATTAGCCCTTTATAATTTTGTATCCAAAAAAATGTCAAGGATAACTTTAAAGAAAAAACAATTTTTTTTTATTACTTCGAAGGCCACCACTTATAAAGGCCCAAAAGTCACTCTGGTGAGACAGCAAGATCAGGCATGCCAGAACTTGGGTAGGTCTAGATTATAAGAGGACAACTAGATAGGAATTTATTCGCATTAGATATGAAGGTAACCATGTCATAGTTCACCGATAAGCAGTTCTAGAAAAGAAACATTGTTAATGGAATTTTTGTTTAGTTTTAGGCACAGATAGAGTAGGAAATTGTTAGCAGTTGTAGCTAGATGATTGTTTGCTGAAGACGTTTAATGGGGAGGGACCATAGATTGGAGCTCAGTGGAGCATCTACCATAAAAGTAACAATAAAGTAGAGATAGACTTGCGTCTCTTCAAGTGCTCATATGAACTTCAATCTATGATCCCCCCTCGCCAAACTTTCACAAAAAACACTCGTTTAGCCAACACCATTATCAACACTTTCTACACTCTCTGTGCCTAAACCTAAATGCAGATTCCATGAACAAAGCTTCTTTCCTAGAACTGCACGCCTCTGGAATTCTCTTCCGTTTGCCTGCTTTCCAGTTGACTACAATCTGATTGTCATCAAGTCCAATGTAAACAAGTTCTTGATGAACCGTCCCCTCAAGTAATCCAATTTACAAAATTTCTACTACTTATGTTTACTACGCTATAATCACAATGACTAATGTATGCCCATTAACCCTTATCCTCGAGTGGCCTCTGGGCGTTGATAAGTGGTGATTCCTATGTAAAAAAAAAAAAAAAAAAAAGGCGAAAAGATTATCATCCACTAAATTTTGAAGATGTTTTTGTACTCTGTCAAAGCATGAAAGGGTGTGCTCTTAGCAGCTCCATCCCAGATGTGACAACAGTGCTCCATCTTGGGATGTATTCGACTCTTGTATAGGTAGAGGATTGCATTGGGAGTGAGATGCTTTCTGAAGCAGTAGAACGATCTGAACATTTTCCCAGTGATTTTTGCAACAGATCTGATGTAGATCTTCTATTTCAGGTCAAGAGTAAAGGTCATCCCCAAAAGTTTTTTGAAGCAGAGTGCTTCATCAAGGCAAGCTCCATTCATTTCAACTGGGGCAAAATGGATATTTGAGTATTGGTGGTGAAAAGATAGAAGTTTGGTTTTGAATGCATTAAAGATAACTAGCCATTTTTTACCCCATTTGTACCACACACTCCAGATTGGAGGAGAGAGAATCCAAAAGATCCTGATCTTTGTCAGCTCTTGAAGTATGACTAATTACCTTTAATGCATCGATAGGCAATATGAATTGAAATAAATAGGTTGCTGCAAAGGAGTTGGGATTTCTCAACTGTGCTAAAATTTACACTAGAGAGTATCCTATATTTTTACAAGGTCACAATTCATCCATGCGTGGAGTATTGTTACCACATCTGGTGCATCTACTACTAGTCTCTCATGCTTAGACAGAGTCCAAAAATCAAATCAAATAAGTCCTGCACTATTGGTCAAGCTCTGACCTCTGTCCTATCATCACAATGTTGCATCTATGGACGGTTTCACAAGTAATTTCATGGAATGTACTCTGAACTTATAACACTTGTGTCTCTTTAATGTACATGTGTCTGACTAACCTGGCTAGCAGCAAAATCCCACCCTTTTCATTGTTCAGGTTTTGAGATGCCGGAAACTTTTCTACTCTGATAGTTTCTTCCCTTGGACTGCTACACTTTGGAATTCCTTCCTTGTTTCCTGCTTCCCTGACTGTATTCATCTGCATAAGTTAATATGTACTGCTCAACTCTCCACAGTTAGACATGATCTCAAATAGAAGTCCCTTATGTCCAAGTGGTAATATACCTTGTTTGGAATGAAAAAAGAGTAAAAAAAAAGAAGTAATTATTAGAAAACATCCACCTTGAAACATCTCCAATCAGCATATTAATCAGTGCAAACAAATGAAGTCATTTGGAAATTAGCCTAACATTGAAGTAACATGCCGAACATATTGATATTAAAATCAATTTAGTATTACGCTTGAAATAGAAAAATAAAACACTTTAAATTAGTAAATTAGCCGACATACTGGCATAGATATATATCTCTTTAAATCTAACTATAAAAAATAATCTCAGATAATAGTGTTTCTTTTTTCCTTTTTTTTTTCTAGAAGCAGCAAACTTAAATTAAAATAAATCACAGAAAAATATTTTTTATACAAATTTGTGGTTTATTCCAAAGATTAATTTTTTGGCATTAATAATTTATAAGTACAATTTTGGGCATATGGTTTGTGCATATATGGTATACTCTAAAGTTTTTTTTCACAAACTCTATGCATTAAAATAGGCTGTATTTTGTCAATAATGTGTCAGTGTTGTCTTATTGGTGTCTGTGTGGTTTATTAGCATGGTCATGAGACTTTACATATTCCCAAAGAAAATAATCTAATGGAGCTAAAACACAGAAACAAGGTGGCCAGTTGACAGATCCATTTTGCGAAATTATTCTTTCATCAAATGTTTCGCTCAGTAAATTGATCGTACAATTTGCAAATGCTGCTCAGGTATCTGTTTCTTCATGATAAATTACCAAACAAAGCTGAACTCAAAGTAACCAATAGTTGCCAAATCTGCAATGTAAAAGTCAATTTTAAAGTCCACAGAATCTAAAAAAACATCTTTTCATGAAAATTTGTGAAGAATTTTAAAACCAGTTTAAATAACTTTCTATTTGACAGTTTAAATGCTTCCAAATTTCTTCAAATTTTTAAAGTATTTTTCCTTTTTTTTTTTCTCAACTATTAAAAAAATATTATGTGGCTGACTTGTTTTTGAATAAACCGAAATGCATTTTGGTGGATTTAATTTTAAAAATAGGATTTACTTTATGTAGAAGAAGATTTAAAGCTCTGATCAAAATATATCTGCAAATATGTTGGTATGAATAAAAAAATTTTACCTAATAAACAGCTCTATTTATTTTTGTTCCTATCCAGAATGCCTCTTCTATCATCGAAGCCTTACTAATTTGAGTAAACAAACTCACCAAACAAACTCAATAGAAGTGAAGGTGGCATACTAAAATGTTTTTGAAATGGTTTTAATCGATTTTTTCAATAAATTCACCAGTTTTAATTTTATAACTTATATATTTGATTCTTGACTGCTATCCTCATCTTCATAGTTGCTGTTTCACCATGTTTTGCCAAACTCATCCTCTGGCCTTCTTCAGGTGATTAGCCATGACGGGATAGGAATGCTGAGTCTTCTAACTTATCTCTAGTTATCTCACCACATTTTGACCAACTAATCTGGTCTGCTTAAGTAGGTTTGAAACCGCTATCTTCAGACAATGTTCACTTGGAACTGCAGAAACTCAATGCCTCTATCCACTGCACCAGGAGGATTAGTTGGCCAAACATGGTGAGACAACAACTATGGAAGGCAGTAATTACGTGGAATACAGTTAAGACTCAGCATTCGTATCCCATCGCAGTTAATCACCTGAAGAAGGCCAGAGGATGAGTTGGCCGAAACGGCGTGAAACAACAACTATGAAGATAAGGATAACAGTCTGCAAAAAGAATGAATGCACAAATTATGAAGCCTCATTTCAAAGAATTCCCCCCCCCCCAAAAAAAAATGAAGACTCCTTTGAAAACTTTTGCACATATGATGAGTTTCTGTTCACACTTGAGCAGAACGTTGGCTCACCAACTTGAAAGGATGGATCAGAAAAGAAATAAATAGAAATTGTCACTGTTATTTAGTCAAACATTCATCAAAGATATAAATATATGGTGATCACACCATTTCATGACGTGTAAAAAAACGATAGCTCAAATCTTTTACTTTTAATTGTGTAATTTTATCAAAAAAAGGTAGCTCAAATTTTTTACTTTTAATTGTGTAATTTTATCAAAAAAACGATAGCACACAAATTGTATCTTTTTAGATATGATATGCTGAAAATACTGGCAATAGAATCATTTGTATGAAATAGAAAAAAATGATAGCACTTTTTAAATTAGTAAATCAGCTGATATACTGGCATAGATCCAACATAGCCAGTAGTCAATATAAAAATAGAAATGTAGAAGTGATCAAATGAAAAGAAGTAAATTTATATGTTATGAAAAGCAAAACTTATTTTCTGAAATAGATATTTTTATAAACATTAATTTTTTAATGAATTATTTTTATATAACTCTCTAAAAGATTTTACTTTTATCATTAAACGGAAACATATTTTTAGAATGTTTCGCAAACTGATGGGTCACTTTCCTATGTGTGGATGGCTTCAAATAATGACGGGCTTTATTAAACATTCTGCTACATTGAAGTGAGATGACAAAGACAGCGAAACCTCTTGGGGATGTATGACTGACACTTTCACCTGAGTAATGCAATTGGATTCTGCTCAGAGAGATTGATGTATGGCATAATCGTATTGACACTCCAGTTAGGTCACTGAAGTAAATTGTTATTGAATTTAGTCAATACCAAATGGGTTACCATTTGAGAATACCAGGTGCTGTATGTGAAAGGATATCGGCACCTCTCTGCAAGAACCTAACATTGTCATCTCACCTATTTGGGATATACATGTGACTGGGGACTGTTTGTGAATTTAATATTCTCCAGAAACTTTCTCTTTCAGAGATCGCCGACTAAACCCACCCAGAATGAATGCCATTTTATTCGTATGTAGGCCTGAATGAGCCAGATGTATGGGTGGACATAAGCTTGTTGGTGCGGGGAGTAGCACCTTGACATGGATGAAGATGTCATCAAAGACATATGTGCTCGCTGTGACTGACAAAGGACGCCCAACACAATGAGTTGGAACTAGATGCTGTACTAAAAAGAGTAAAATTCACGCTAAAATTGAAGGCTATGCTTATACACATAAAAACAGACTCTCTGCATGTAACACTGGATAACCAATGCCCTTAAAGGAAGAGCAATTGACTACATTGATTTTACTTGTTAAGAATTACAATGTGTTGGCTGATGAGGCATTAGTAAGATCTTACCAGAATCAGATTTACTGATGAGTTAAATGAATTGATGAATTCCTCAGAGGTGACACTGTGCAGGGGGAAAACTGAACTCCTGCAGCTGGTGTGTGCTGTTGCCATGGGGAAGATTAGTCTTGCACAGTTAACAGAAGTTCATAGACAGGCGAGTTTTGGATAGACAGTATCAAAAGTTGTGGTAAACTCCATCATTTGGAATGGTGAAAAGTGTCAGTTTGTAGACCTGGCTCCAGTGAAGTGTCAGAAAGGAGGTGGGGATTAGTGTAAATTGGAATCTGCTGGGGATGAACACTATGCGCTACAATGATTGCCACTTTTTGACATTCATTGATTGTGACCCAAAACGATTTTTCAGTCTGGTCGCAGCTGCTCCTGCAAGACACTGGTAATTGGAGATATTGTTTTTTTTATGTGTCCTCTCCCCAAACTCCTGACTGACAATGACACTGTCTTCTGCGGTCAACAATTCAGAAAGTTAGTGGATAACTAGTGCATTCAGTTCAGGTGATGTTGCTGTGCCTTTTTAACGGTCTGGAAATGGCATAGTAAAGATGTGTCATTGGGCAATAAAAAAAATTGCTGCACAGAAGAATTGCCTATCAGGGAGGTTGTATACAAGATACAACACCCAAGGAAAATGTATCTGCCTTATCCGCACATGCCAATATGCTGCATTGTATCGGATTTGAGTGAAAGGAGTTGATGTTGTGCCTATTCTGAATCATCAAGTGATGCTAAACCAATACAGAGAGGGAGTGCAATGTGGATTAAACTTTCACATGGATAGTGAAGCACAGTCGGTGGTTGTTGATAGCATCTTTTGACATGAGCCTGTCTAATGTTGACAATACTGATGATGCATCGACATGATGCTATGAATGGAAAGAACAAGGGTTCAGTGCAAGAAGTAGTGGCAATCTCTTTGAGAGCAAGGGAGAGATAGAATCAATTGTTGCTGAGACCCCTTATTCAACGGGGTCAGATTCAGGCCTCAGCTTGTCAGATGATTCAGCCAGGGAGAAGAAAGTACTTGTTCCACTATGAATCAATACCAAGGTAAAACAGTCGGCTCCACACTTGCCGATGTGATCATGTGATCAGAGTAGAAGTTTAATGCTAAATGTCTGTGTTATGTTTTCACCTGTGAGTGATCGAGAAACTAAATCAAAGTCTTTACAGATACATGCACATGTTTACGTGCTGATCTTTTATTTATCTACATTGCCATTGTTTCATGTCATCTAGTGGTTTTTGATCACCTGTTTAACTTAGATGAATAAACCACTCATGTATGAAAAACAGAAGGTTTTATTGGAGAGACTAAATGAAATTATTTTCTTAGATTTTTTTTTAACTTAGGAAATGGGAGATGCAGATGGACAAACATCAAAGTAACATTCGCTTTAGATTATTTTACATTATTTATTTTACATTATTGGGTTGTGTCCTGTCCGTATGATTTCCAAAGCAAGGCTGATTAGAAACCCTTTGTTTCTCTGGGTCGAAAACGTGATGTCATGTCATGTTCGTTAGAATTTTGTTTTGTTGTAGAGTTTGGCCTTGTCACCTATCTTTCGTTAACCCTGGGAACGATTCTGTTTTACAAATCTCGGTCATTCTGACCTGTATTAATATGACCCTTATAAAAATTCACACTAGCTAACTTAATTGCTATTTACTGGCATAGGGCCCTTACTATGTAACATTTGCATTTATCTCATTCAAAGTGTCCACAGTGTCTAGCAGCCATTTGTTAACATTATAAATTGCATGGTTGGGATAAGGAGTACAGACTAATACATGATTTGCATATTAGAAGTTCCTCCCGTGTAAAATACAAAGGATGACAAGGATTGTCAGAAGCATGCATTGAGTGACAGTGAGGAAACAATTGTTATTTACAAATTGAATGCTAAGAAGAAAGAGGAACTAATCGTTGACAAAGTTCTATTAAGACATTTTGAAGAGAAAATTTGAATTTTTGGTGAGAAAGAGTCTTCTTTTTTATTAGGACATCACTTTAGGATGAGGATTAATGAGTGTCGAGTACAGGGTGGTCAAAAAGTCAGGTAACATTTTAAAGAAAAACGATATTAGCAATACACGTATATTTAAGTACCATACATTGAAATATAAAAGAAAGAAGAATATAAATGACACAAAACATAGATTTAAAATTAAAGTTTATATATTACACTCAAATATTTAAACAAATAATATTAAACGAATAGAGATTATAATGGATCATATTGTTTTTTCTACCTTTAACATGTTACCTGACTTTTTGACCACCCTGTAGACTGTGGGGACAACATCATGATGATCAGTAATTGTGGAAATTGGGTAGGGTTTGATTATTTAAGTAGATGGCTCAACAAAAACTTATTTACATTAGACTTGAAAGCGACCATGTTATAGTCAGCTGGGAAGCACCCCGTGGTATTGTGTTCCACAGACCGACAGTTCTAGGAAGAAAACTTTGCTCATGGAATTTTAGTTTAATTTTAGGCACTGATACAGATTAAGGGAAATTATTAACAGTTGCTGCAGTTAGACAAGTATTTGTTACAAATGTTTTGCAGGGGGTGGACATAAATTGAAGTTCAGTCGAACACCTGTCATGAAAATAACGATAGGACAGAGATACTCTTTCCAGCCACGTCTCCCCCTACACCGCGAATGTACCATAATGTGTTGCAATGTCACATAGACAGCAGTCGCTGCAGTGAAATAGAGAGAGGAGCAGTAGAGGGTAACAGGATTGGTGACGTCACGCAGAGAGAACAGCAGGAGCAGTAAGACAGAGAGAATGGAGTGGAAGAGATGTAACGGCATGAACATCAGGCAGAAAGAGCAGACGACAATAAATTCCCGCTAGCCAGTGACAGCTCTGTCAAAATTTGTTTATGAAATGGAAAGTACAGACAGGAAATAAAAGTGTCTCTCAAAAAGAGTGAGTTCAAAGGATTTTCTTTTATTTGTTTGATGGGATCGACAAATGAGAGGAAAAACAAAATGAGAACGCCTTTCTATAACATTACCCATAGAAGAAATTTCCACATTGTTTCGATGGAAAAGCCTCTCAAAAAACTACATCTGAGTTCGGTCTCATGTACTATCACCTATTTTCTTTTATTTGTTTGGCACTTCGATGGGATCGACAGACGAAAGAAAGAAAGAAATGAGAATGCCATTTAAACATTGCACAACTTGAGCGGTTGTGTAACCTCATACTTTTGCAAAATTTTTTTTATATCATTGATAAAGGCTTAGCATTTTTGTTGAAATGAGTTTTTCCAATCAATTTACTTCTGAGCGTCTTTATCCTTGTTTAGATCAATTTCATTTAGTTAACCAGGATTTTTTCCTTGGCACCAAAGCCAACACAGTTTAGGCCATTGTTGAGATAGTTTATTCCCTGTCAACTGAGGTCTGGCCCTGTGCACCTTAAGAGGTCAATATTCCCAGACGTTGCCTTTTCCTTTTAAAAAGAAGTTAGTTTATTGCTAATTGCCTGAGCATTCTGGAGAATAGTGACAAGGTTGTCCAGGCATTTTTGCAAATCAGAGTGCTCTTTCTCTCATGCGCAGTTTTTTAAATCCCACTTTCTGGCTCTTGTATCACATTATCCCACTGTGGGAGGGAGATAAATAACTTCATCAGTTTTCCTGGGCAATGTTGGGTCATGTTTACAGTTCACTTGTTCAAATATAGTGAGATTTACAATTTTTAAAGAATAGTATCTTAAAAACAATGGTCGTCTTGGGTTTCATTTCAATAACTATTCGATTGACAGTAAATAAAAAATAAATGTGTATTAATCAAAGTTACGTATAGACGAGAAACACTGATATTTTTAATTAATACAAGCTTGAATTTTACTTGATAAGATTATGTGAATCGCTATGTTGTTTAAGCTATAGTTTAAACAACATGGCGATTTACATAATCTTATCACACGTCAATAAGGGTGAGCGTTTTGTGCTGCAGTAGATTTAGCTTCTAAGCAAACAGCAACATATATTATTTAATTGGAATTTATTATTGAGATGAGTATTATTTATTAATTTATTTATTTATTGCGAACTATCATCCTCATCTTTTCTTAGTTGTCCCATGACTTTTTGGCCAACTATTCCTCTGGCCTTCGTGTCAGGTGGTAACTACGACGGAATAGGAACTCTGAATCTCCTAACTGCATCCACTGCAATTACTGCCTTCCATAGTTGTTGTCGTCTCACCACGTTTTGGCCAAGTAAGCCTCTGGCCGGTTTTGGGTAGGATTGAAACCGCTATCTTCAGACAATTCTCACTGGGAACTGTATAGATTCAACGTCTCTATCAACTGTGCCACTGGCCTCAAAGGGTAATCAAGGTTGAATGTTTTGGTCTTTTAAATTCATGTTTATTTATTATCTGATGCATCATCGGGTCCATACCGAATGGTATATATTATTTAATTGGAATTCATTATTGAGATGAGTATTATTTATTAATTTTTATTTATTGCAGAAACATTGTGAAACAATTAAGAAAAAAATGAGGATAATAGTCCACAATAAATAAAAATCAAACCTCAAAATATTTAAAAAATTCTTCTCAAAATTTTTCAAAAGTATAAAAATTGAACAGTATTTTTTTACTTTCTTTCCACCTGAACACTAACCTTTGAAATGACGACTTTTATAGATTTTTTGAGTATGCTGAAAACGAATATCACATTTAAATTTTTATGCAAACAAGTAGTTTTCTGAATATTAAGACCTTTATTATAAAATGTAATCCATTATGTTATTACTGGAGGTTATGTTTTTTTCTAAACTGAAAATTACTAATTCACATGCGTGTTCTTCAGATGCTGCACTTCTATTTTTTGTTCTCTTTCGGTGGAGGAGAAATCCTTCACGACTGAGACAATTTTTATTTTTGTACCTTTTCTCCACGTTAAAAAACGACCCTGGTGTCTAACTCTGTCCCGTGGGGAGGCATAGTAAATAGGTACAAAACACCCCCTCCTCTCCATGTTAAGAATGGTGAATGCCCCTGACATTTATTAAATAATTATTTGGAAAAAATATCTTAATATCCAGAAAACTACTGGTCTGCACGAAATTTAAATGTGATATTCATTTTCAGCATACCTGAAAACCACCAAAAGTCATGATTATAAAATTGAGTGTTAAGGTGGAAAGAAAGTAAAAATTTGCCAACAGAAAAATTTAGAAAATAATGCTGGATTAAACAGAGCTGAAAGGGGGAGGGGGATAACGAAATACTAAGGTCTTCTTTACAACATGAAAAGAAACTGGAATTTTAGGAAGATTGCTATTATTCCAGTAATTATAGGAGCAACTGAACTCATAAAAAAGAATTTCAAAAATACCTGTCGAATATATCAGGTGAAGTAAGTGCAAGAAAGATTCAAACCATTACACATTATTGGACGGTTAGAATCTAAAAAGATCTCTTGGTTGGAATGTATGACATTCGGTAGGATATTTCATTCCCAGCTTGAATCAAATAATAAGAAATTTGAAAAAAGAAAGTGCAGGTAGATAAAAAAGTAACTTTTATTGCTTTTGGTAACAGTTATTTGGTGATTTCTTTCTTTACTGTTGACTATTCTTTGCAATCACCAAAAAATATCTTTGTTTGTAATTATTGCAATTGTTTTTTGTTATATATATATATATATATATATATATATATATATATACACACTTTTTTTTTTGTTGGAAAGAGTTCTAAGATTTTGATGTATTTAAAACGAAACCTATTAGTGTCATTCATTTTAAGAATGTAACGTTTTTATCACACCTAGAAATAACTTAAACAAGAGACCGCCCTTTTTTTTCTCTTCTCTTCACATTGGGTGTGTCTCTACTCAAGGCATTTTCTGTGGCGGGGAAAGAAAATTATTATTGTACCTATTTACTATGCCTCCCCACGGGACAGAGTTAGACACCAGGGTCGTTTTTTAACGTGGAGAAAAGGTACAAAAATAAAAATTGTCTCAGTCGTGAAGGATTTCTCCTCCACCGAAAGAGAACAAGAAATAGAAGTGCAGCATCTGAAGAACAGATACTACACTTTGATTGTAGACTCAATACTTGGGTTTTTATCTACTGCATGTTAAAAACTGCCAATAATCTCACTACTTGGTCTCCAGGCTTGGCTCAAGGTGTAGAATCTGTTTTTTTTTTTACTCGTGTATCACCACTTATGAAGGCTTAAAAGGCTACCCGAGGATAAGGGACAAATGAGTATCAAATGGACGGTGATGATTAGTAATGATGGTGGTGATTGTGCAGATTTTGCTTATTTAAGAAGGCAGATCAACAAGAATTTGTTTACATTGGACTTGAAAACGATCATGTCAGTCAGCTAGTAAATAGTCCAACGGTATTGTGTTACAGACTGGTACTTCTAGGAAAGAAACTTTACTCATAAAAGTTTCGTTTAGGTAGAGAAGACAGAAAAGGAAACTATTGACTTGTTGTAACCAGATGAGTTTTGTTAATATTCTACAGGGGTAGGTGGGGGTGGTGGAATTCATAGATTGAAGTTCAGCCGAGCATCAGAAGAGTATGACAGAATAACTAGCGACTATCACCCACCCACCCACCCACTTTTGATGACGTTGTGCCTAATTTGTTCAAATGTATTCTCATATTCTTGTGTGGAAGAACCCGGATGTATTCATATTCATTACGTCATTATCAGACTAGACATACCCGTGACCGATTTATTCCACTTTAATTTTATTTTAAAATTCATCAACTGTCACACAGATGTTAAGACATTTTGTTTTGCATGACTAGAGATGAAGTATTGCTATTAATACAAGCTACACAATAAAGTGTGTGCAAATAGATCCAATGAACCATGTCTAAAAAATTGAATATCCATTGTAGCAGCAAGTCCTGGGAACATACACCAGAAAGAACTGTTAGAAATAAATCATGTATCATTGAAAACGGGCCTGGAATACTGATATGGGACAAGGAGAAAGTAGTAACCCTAGTTAAAGTCAACATCGCTTAGGATGATGGTTTAACAGTGCTAAGAGGAAGAAGATAACAAAATACTAGGGTTTTATGTATAACATGGCAAGAAACTGGAATCTTGGGAAGATTGCTATCATTCCAGTAATCATAGGAGAGTGAGTTTCCCTAATGATGGAGGTCTGAACAGAGCTGAAAGAGAGAAACAGACCAAATACCAAGGTCTCATGTATGATATAAAAAGAAACTGGAATCTTAGGGAAATATCAATCATACCAGTTATTATAGGTGCTACAGGGCTTATGAAGAAGAACCTGAAACCCTACCTAACTAATATTCCTGGTGAACCAAGTGCAAAAGAGATCCAGACAATTGCACTTAAGGGAATAACGAGAATACTAAAAAGAGCTCTCGGTTGGTTTCAATAAAAAGCAGAACAATGTTGACAGCTGGTTTGGCTGCCCCATGCCCAACGTTACAATCTTCAACGAAAGAAAATTTTAACAAAAGATGGAAAAGAATTTAAAAAACTAATTGGTGAATATATCCAATGAACCAAGTGCAAGAGAGGTTCAAACAATTGTGCTTAAAACAGCGATAAAAATCCTAAAATGATCTCTCAGTTGGAATCATTGAAAAAGTAATAAATGTCTTGTATCTGTAGGATGCCTTATCCCCAGCAAAACGAAAAAATACTATTAAAAAAGAAAAAGCAATAAGTTTCTTTATTTCTATATTATTTTCATGGAGTTAATTATTTCCGTGTCTAATTTACAAACATTTTTGCAGTGTGTTTGAATGCGCTATGTAAATTAGCAAACTGAAGACTTGGATAGAAACAGTGAGAACAGATATAGAACTGGTGGCTGATTCCTCTGTTTTTGGTGTTCGACATTGGAGTCAGGAATGGCTGAAATATGCCACTGACTCTGCTGCCGGTTAATGGGGGTGGACCACCTTGTTGTTTCAGAATGTTGAGTACAAAATGGAAAAAAAAACAAATTCGCACAATTTTCTTATTCAATTCAAGCTAGGCCGAAAAGCAGCTGAAACAGCTCACAATATCAATATGGGATATGTACATCGAAGGGGCACAAGTGCAACGAGTTCATCAGAACACATTCCATTAAAATATTTGTAAAACAGGCGCAATGATGCAACATTGTGGCAATGAAACAGAGGTTGGAGCTTAGTTAACAAAGTGGGACCTATCAGATTGGAAACTTTTTTGGACCCTGTCCAAGAAGGAGAGACTAGTGATAGATGCACCAGCCCAAATATGGCAACAACACTCCATGCATGGGCGAATGATGGCCTTGTAGAGGTACAGGATACTCTCAGGTGTGAGTAATTTTCTCGCTCGATAGAGAGAATTCATTTTCTTTGCAGCAGCCTTTGCAATGTATTCAATGTATTTGTTTCAGTTGATATCGTCCATGAATGTTAGGCCACAGTCGGAGATGCGCCACTGTACAATTCATGCTCTCTACTGATCCAATTTATGACAACAGGATCATTGCCAGTACTCTCAAATTGCAAATTCGGACGGCTCAATGCAGTGAACGGCCCTTTAAAGGTGGTGAAGTGAAATGCCAAGGTCAAGGACATGGCCAGGAAGACCTGGAACAAGGAGTTCATCGAAAAGGTCCAGGCAATCATTGATGAAACTCCCCAGATACCTATTTGGCAGATTGCTTGAGATTTAGGTGTCTCACACACAACTGTGAATGCATGTGTGAAGGAGGACTTGAAGTGTAGGTCCTACAGGCACCCGACAGCCAGATGTTGACTGAGAAGACAACTTCCAGCTAATCAAGTCAGGTTGCTCAACAAATCAAAAAATCCCAAGAGGCCAGATATGCTCTGGTTCTTTTCAGACAAAAACAACGTTTGCCAGGACCAGGCGCACAACAGCCAGAGCCATTGCTGGATTACCCCACAAATAACAGGGATATGCTCAGGGTGATGATTTCCGGCTACGATTATGGTCTTTGGTATTGTTTCAAGTGAGGGCTACATCATGCTGCCTTAAATTTTCAAAGTCGGCTTTAAAGTCAACACCAAAGATGTGCTGAAGAATGTGGTGATTCCCTGCTGGCAGACCCTGAGTGTAGCAGCGGGACTTGACGCCAACCCACAAGTCCAAAGAGACTCGAGCAGAAGGAATGCCATGACTTTGTACCCTTCTTTCACTGGCTCTTCCCCCTCCTCCCCCAACCTGAACCTGCTAAACTACTTCGTTTGGTCATATATTGAGAACATCACCAACATGACCTCCCACAACACTAAAGCCAGCCTGATCCCTGCCTCTGCCGAGCTCCTGCTGGCACTTGTGAAAAAGGTATGCTCCCAGTTTCAGACCTGTATTAAGGTGGTGATTGAGGCTGAAGGCTGCTACATTGAATAGATGTCAGCACTACTACATAATCAAGTTACCTGAATTGATTTTTTTCAATGAAAGTTTTACAATAGTGTTGTTTTCTTTATGATGACAATTTTATCATTCCACTCTGTACAAGGTGTTCCAAAATTAACTATTTTGAAATATAAATTAGTATCAAAATAGATGATTAATTGTAGGACACCCTGTATATGAAGTTCAAATCCAAAACAAAGGTAACCAATATTTCGTCATCTATGCTGGACTCTTTTAAGCTTCTTTTTAGGCTAAGGAGAGTCCAACAGATATTGGTCTCCTTTATTTGTATTTGAAATCAATGGTACCAATGTTTTATTTTTGTTTCCTGTAATATATATATATATATATATATATATATATATATATATATATATATATATATGAGCAAACAGTTAATGAAATATGTTAAAAAAACACTTTGAAATGAGTTAAAAACATATTTAATCTGAAAAGGAAACACTAGATAAATGGATAGCCCTTAATCCGCGGAGTTTTTTTTAACTCATTTCAAAGTGTTTTTTAATATATTTCATTAACTGTTTGCTCATATTATAAGCTCTATTTCCTATTTGGTATTATCGAGCTTTTATATCTGGCTGAGATAATTTTATAAATATTAATTCTTTAATATTTATAATTTACTTTAATTTTACCATCTTGGATCATTTTGGTAAATTCAATTGTAATTTTCATTTTATATATATATATATATATATATATATATATATATATATATATGCAAACTAATACACACTACTCTTTATTATACAATTTCGTCTTGGTGCTGTTGAATCTGAAGGTATCTTTTGATAGGTGTGGCAGGCTTTTCTACTAGTTTAACTCAGTGTTGGTTTCACCTCTGCAAGAAAATGGGGTCACTGTTCTCTTTTAATCTCTACAAGAGCTGGTAATCCTGATTTTGACCCTCTATCTAATCCCCCCCCCCTTGCCCGACCACATCCTGATTGACATTTTGAAGTCTATAGATGACCTATTTTTCTTTTTTATATAAGTTTTATTTCTGCAGTACTAATCAAGAGACTTGGTTTGCCTTGCAATCCCACAATGCAATGCAGTTATTGTTGAAACATTTTTAGAGCAATTAATGTGTGAATTTGACATTTCTTATGCGTGAATAAATTATAACCTTCATGGGTGCTGTTAGTCTGAAATAGTGGTACACCCAATATCGATATCTTGTATATATTTATATGATGAGGATGAAATATATAATATGATAAAATCTGAAATAAAAGACAAGATGGATAAAAAGAACAAAATGAAAAACTATTAAACATAGAAAGAAATCAAAAACAGGAGATTTATAAGTTTTATTTAGATCAACAAACATCCTTTTGTCTTTTTCACATATATATATATATATATATATATATATATATATATATATATATATATCTACACAGTAGCGTTTTGGAAATAAATAAATAATTGTTATAATTCTTTTTCTATCAATTGCAAATGATAACGACTACCAGTTGGCAAAATTTCAGCTTTAGGTTTTAAAATTCTGTCCCTTAGTTTTGGACACTACTGTGTGTATATATATATATATATATATATATATATATATATAGTCATCCACATACAGTACTGTTTCGCTGTTTCACAGCTCATCAGTGCGGCTAGACAGGCAACTACCTCAAGCCAGGATTGAAACCCGACCGTTTGTACGGCAGTCAAGGCTCCTAACCATTACGCTATTGGCGGCTGCTTGAACGAGTAGTGAGTTTAACGATGTTTTTGATATCGTAAAAAGTATATATATATATATCGTAAAAAGTATATATATATATATATATATATATATATATATATACTTTTTATTTACTTTTACATAAACATTTAAGTATCGTTACACATTCATGAGTATGTTTCAGTCAACCAGTTATAACTAAGGTTGTGACAAGAGAATATTCTTATCATTGTTTTGACTCTCAAGTATATATCTGACACAGTTAATCAACTGAGAACCACATCACCCTATCTAAAAACATATAAAATATTAACTGATCTGTACGCGAGAGTCAAAATAATGAAAAGAATATTCTCTTGTCGTAGCCCAAGTTATAACCAGTTGGACACATTGTCAGGTGATGTTGCTTTTACAAAAGTCAAGTCCTTAATGGATATTGGATAAAATTCACAAAAGTGCTTGTCTGGAAAGCAATCATATGATATGATATTAAAAATAAAATGAATTAAAAATTAAGATAACTACGTTAAATTAGTGAAGAAGAAAAAAAATATATAAGACAATACAATGAAATAACCAACAAAACAAAACATAAAAACACAGAAATAAAACTGCAGGGAGACAGCGGTAAGGGGAGGAGGGAAATTCAATTAAATTCATTATCTGTTTTACTTCGAAATTATATAAACCTGGAATAATATATATATATATATATATATATATATATATATATATATATATATAAGCGAGATAAGACACTGATAGAGTTCAGATGAAAAATCCTTATAGATATTACTTGAAGTAATACTTTCAAGGTGATCCTAGCCAAAAAGGAAAAGCTCAATATTTAAGAATAGAGCAATGTATAAGTTTTGTGGTTAAATTTTAAATTCTGAAAAAAAAAACAACGTATAGAGACATATATTTGATTTAAGAATTTATTATTTGACAAAAGGAATATATAGGAGTTATTTTAATTTCCTTAATCCATGGATTTTCAACAATGGCTCATATCATCAGAGGAAATGAAATGCGGTTAGCAAAATGTTCAGCTGCAAATGGATGCTAATTTTGCTTTTCAGCACAATTATTGAAAATAGTTTTTTGAGTGGTTGTGGATAATTATATGGAAAAAATTATACGAAAAGAGAAGTTGATACAACCTGGGTAATCCATTATCGGAATGAGTCCAATGTCGTTCAAGGTTATAAATCCAGGTGGGCAGAAAATAATATTCCCATATAGCGAAAGCATATTGCTCCTTATTGATTTTTTGAGAAGTATACGGGCCAGCTTTATTCGTTGTTGCGTTGAGTGTGTGTTGGTTGATGCAGTCCAAATGCTTTCTCTGTGTTGACAAAGTGTATCCGATATTGGGTGGATATACCATTCCATTGTAATTATCCCCGTGAGTAATAGAATTTGAGCATTGAGTTAAGTATGCAATGGACCTTGAAATCAATAGTATAGGTAGCAAAATAGCAAAATAATCCTGGAGATGATATTCAGAACGGTGCATTGAACGACTTTCTTCTGGTGTGAGTCCCGGTAGAAAGAAAGATAGTTTGCTTTCTTGTTGATAGTGGGTGAGAGACGCCTTGGAGATGAGGGAAAGAGAAGAGTGGGGTGAAGTAGAAAGGATAAAGAGAGAGGTGGGAGGGTTAAAATTGGGCGAGCATACAGGTTGTTAATGGAATTTTTTTGGTGGGGGGGAATTGTATTTTAGTATTCTTTAAAAGGGTTGACCTCTTGATTTTAAGTTCAAATGGGAAATGGATATTCTTGTGATTTTCAATAGAGGTGTGCATGATAAAGGGTGGGTGTGCTGTTTTTGCTGTGCGGATGAGTAAGCGGATGAGGTGGAAATATAGATGAGTCCTGGAAATATGGAATGTTTGGAGGATTACTTATTTAAGTGAGTTTATGGTTGGGTTCTTTTAATTTTGAGTGTATATTTAAAGGTGACTTGATAAGTTGAGATAAGTCAGTTCATTACACTTGTTGTCGTAGTGTGATCTGGTTTAATAAAGTTTTTAAAATTTTATTTAAAATACATATATTTCTGTTTGGAGGCGATCTATAGATGAGCTTGTTTTGTTGTTCATTTCCTCTGATGATATGAGCCATTGTTGAAAATCCATGGATTAAGGAAATTAAAATAACCTCTTCTATATATTCCTTTTGTCAAACAATAAATTCTTAAATCGAATATATGTCTCTATATGTTGTTTTTTCAGAATTTAAAATTTAACCACGAAACTTATATATAAGCTACTGACCATCACTTCAATTAGATGGATGAAGATTCAGTCCCTGGCTATATGCTATTTTAACATATAACTTAAAACATCAGAATAACATTACATTCTTATTTACTTTAATCTGCTCTTGTGACCTCTGACCCCGTCGAACTTGGAATAGTCATGATTGTCTTTCCTCTGAGAGTTCTTTATAGGATTCCTCTGCGTCGCAGGCCTCGTTATCGGGTTGATATGCCGGTGTCCACTGAAAATAATTAGCTTCTCATGCAAGCCAAAAGAAGACGAACACAGATGTTTCTAATCTACTCAAATTAATTCACGAAATTTATAAGTGTGTTACATGTGTACAGTTGTTCAGTTCGATCTCGTTACACAAATAAAACATTGGTGGTCAAAGGGGGTGGCGTCTCCTTGGGTAGTGTTTACTTCTTTCGAGATTTGGCTCCAATCTGAGATTTTGTCGCAGGCATTTCCTTATATTTCGAGGAAAGGATTGGTAGGGGTAAACCGCTACACCAATCATTGATCAGCACGTCATTCTGGGGAAGTCCCGATGCCTGGCACAGCTTGAGAGTCTGTGATCACCACTGTTGCATTCACACGCTCAAAGGGGTTGACAGTTTGACCCCCGGTTAACCTTGTACTCAAAAAACCAGACGTCCTTGAGTTGGGTTTCGTTCTAGCTTTCAAATGACATCTCTTGTCATTTTTCCCAAATAATAAAAGTATATGTCTGTTCTACAAAAACACAATAAATTCATCCTTCCAGCTAGGTTACCTGACGTTGCACGGGCACCCAATAATGCTAAACAGTTAATATCAGCCTGCTTGCCCAGCCTTACTCAGTATTTTGGGGATCTCAATCTCCCCCCAATGGGGAGCTCCACTGCTTCCAGAGGCGGTCACGCTACCCTTTATTTTTTCATTCTTTCGTATACCGTGTTCGTAACACTCCCCAGCTAATGCCGGATAGGGACAGCTAGTACATTATAAAAGGACTTACATATCATAAAGCACTGACACTTATTTGTTTTTGTACATGTTTTTTACTTTGTGAGGTTTTAACAAAAATTTCATTTTTTTTTTTTTTTTTTTTTACTCTGAAACAAAGTTTTGAATGTTGTCATCAGGTTTGTTGACAGTTACATGTGTTCGGATGGGAAAGTTGAAAGAAAATGCTTGTATCGGTTTACAAGTTGTTGAACAAATTAGGTTTTAATAACAACATACAACAAGTGACTAGAGATGGGATTGCCAAGTAACCACTGTGATCATGCATCGATGTGTGATCGGTTGGTGATGGTCGGTGGAGGAGAGCAGTTTCACTCTTTTAGTCAAATTGCTTTCAGTGTCTCACTTTTCTGATTCAGAGGCTGGGTTTGATAAGATTATAGATGCTGCCCCCCCCCCCGCCTTCAGAATACAAACATGGAAAATAAATAACTTTACAGCTTTCATTGAATTATACTTAGATAAAAATGATGAAAAAATGTTTGATTTTTCAAACAAATCAAGTTTTTGTATTTGGATTCTTCGGAGTACTGTTCTCATCTTGAGTATTATTTTCACAACATTTCGGTCGATGCAACCTTCAACCTTCTTTAGGTGTATCTTGTTGAAGTCTGGAATTTGTATGGAATTTCGAACAGAACCCTTCATTTACTTCACAGGGGTAACATGTTCTCGTTCCGTCAGCAATGACTGAATAGAATTCCTAAGTAATTCGCAATTGTATTTTTCGGTTGCAATTACGTCAATAGGAATGTGGGTTGGAACTTGACTGATAATACGGGACCTAAGAGGGAGGGAGAGATAGATAGAGAGATAGTGCGAGAGAGACAGAGACATAATGCATGTTTTCAAAACTCATTTAAAAAATTAAATCAAATTTTGTTTTGCAATTTTTAGATGAGGATTTGTAATGTGTATCATTTTGATTATTCAAATTGTTTTTATTCTGGATCTTATTTTCACAAGATTTTGGCTGATATCATTTCCAACCTTGTTAAGGTGCATCTTGTTGAACTCTGGGAATCTATTCAAAATTTTGAACAAAATCCTTTATTATGTCACACCTTATTCTTGTTCTGTCAGACATGAGCGAGTAGAAGTCTTAGGTAATTTGTAATCGTATTGCTTGCACTAAGGATTGAACCTTAAAACTCTAGAAGGCTATCAGTTAGAACTGGTTATTGGTCCCCTGACAAAAGGAAGGTGGACCTATAAATTCACCCTTGTCTATTCATCCGTTTGTCTGTCCGTCTGTCTGTCCGCACTTTTCTCAATAACTACGCCTTGGAATTTTTTGAAATTTTGCCCAAACATTAAACATGATATGAGTAAAAAAGTAACAGAATGGATTTTTTGAGAAAACTCCGGTTACCCCCCTAGGGGTGCCTTTCGGGTTAAAATGGCTAAAATTAACACTTATTAAAAAAATTGATGCCTTGGATTTTTATAAAACTTTCTGAAAAGTTGTAACTAACTGTATAATTTTGTTTGTCTATACTTCGTGATAACTCTTGGGTCTGTCCCAGGAGCTCTTTTAGGCCTAATAAAACACTCAATTTTGGGGACTATTTTACCATATTTGTCCAAAATGTTCTGTGTATGTCTATTTAGCAGTTTTGCATGGTGCTGAACTCAAATTTAAATATATTAAAGCTTTGTGGACTTTTGTGGCTAAATGGGGGGAGCGGGCAAATGATAGACTTTGTCATTTCCTTTCTTGCATGGTGCAGAACTCAAATTTACGTATGTTAAGTTCTAAAACTGCACCGTTTTTTCATTTTCACAAGGATTATGGGGGTGGTGGGCAAATGCTGAACTTAGTAATTTTTTTATGCCTCGTTCACTATGCTCTCACGGGGGACCATGCATACTTCACTTGTTATTTTAGCACTTAATCTGTTACGCAAAGACCTGTGGCATCAAGCATGAAAAATAAATAACTATTTATGTTTCATCATATACACTCTCTATTAAAAATTACAAAAGATTATGCTTTGCCAATGTTAACATGAATATTCTTATATATATTTTATATATATATATATATATATATATATATATATAAAATGGGTGAAATTATCAGGAAAATTAGAAGGAAAGTTAAAAAAAAAAATGAAAAAAAAACGTATCAATTTATATTGAATAAAAAATCTTATGGAAATAGTGAAGGTTTTCTTTCTGAATTTATTACGGATGGCAGGAAGGGAGATGTCTGATTTGCTATTTGCTCTACCTTAAAAACTTGAAATGGTTTTATATGAAACATTTTGGCTCACTAATTTTTGTGTGATATGATGGATATATATTTATATACAAATAATTACACACTGGTTATGTATTAGTCATTATTATAAATATATAAATATTACTGTCAACAAGCATATTGTTTTGTATGACAATGACTTTTCCTGTTGTCTCAACTATTAAGTTTTTTGGTTTATTAAATCATCTATTATATAAATCTCACCTGTCTGTTTAAATGTATGTATGTATGTATGTATGTATGTATGTACTGTTACATATGCGACAAAAGGTGTGGTAAGGCAATTTATAACGTAGGGGTATGAACAGAAACTTAATGATAAAAGCAAATATCGTTTACCTTTGTAACACGTTGCCAAAAGGGGGGGTATAAGGGAATGTATGGGAAAGCAAAAACCCAAATATTTTTCTCTTTATCACATATGTGACGCAGCAAAATAAAACAAGTGAGTAGAGATACAAGGATGAACACAATAAAAATGCGATGAAATCACATAACAGATACTTTTCCAAATTATACAAAAATAGATTTATTTAGGATAAAAAGGAAGAGTTTAACGAAAGAAAAAAAATGTATTCAAAGTTATAGTATCTGAAGTATATCTACGCGTATTGAAATGAGCGAAAGTCTTTGAGGGGGGTAATCGAAGTCTTTGCACTTACAGGTCTCTTGTTTTCCCCTTTTTTTTTGTTTCTTTTGCTGGTGTATTTCACAACTCGTCAACAACGCAGTTAATCCAAGATATTTCCTTCGGTGAGGAAAAAGTTCGAATAGCGAATTCAAATGTTCTCTTTTCTTGCTCGCATTTTATATATCTGTCTCTTTCATGAGGGATAAGGGATCACATCGTCCACATCAGTACATCCGCATCTCCTTCGCATGATGGGGAAAAAGTCATTGTCTTTTTCGTGAGAAAGTAAATTAATCGCATTCTCTTGCATGACCGGAGAAAAGGGTCGCGTCGTCCATGTGTCGTGTATCCGTATCTCCTTTTTCGCGTGAGGGGAAGAAGTCGACCCCCCCCCCTCCTCGCATGAGTCGGTGACCCAAACCAAAAAGAGTGACTTCCGCTAGTGTCCAGTTAAAAAAAAGGGGAAAGGGGAAGCGATACCACTTCTGGTCCCTCCTCTTCCTCTCTGCTTCACAATCCGGTCTAAAAATAGACTTGACAAAATCTCTAGCCAGTAAAGACTCTGCAAGTTTTAAAGGGGAGGGACATTAGATTTTTGCTCAGTTTAAAACAGCTACTATATTAGCCTATCTTGTGGGAATCATGTTTTATTTTACCTCAGCGACAATATATAAAAACAGAAAAACGATATATCTCGTCAGTCTAAAACTAAATATATAAATTTTGATTTAAATACATAATCTAAGTTAAAGATTAGGTCACAGTATGCATTAGATATGGGACAATTCCAACATTTTTCCTGATTCCGATACAATTACTGATTTCGATTCTTTATAAATCTCTAAATAGTTAATTATAAAGTTGCTATTTTCCCTGATTTCTGTAAAACAAACACATGTTAAATATACAGATATTTTCTTAAACCTAAAATTAAACTTATGGGGGATGATTTTAGCTTTTTTTTTTTTTTTTTTTTTTTTTTTATTACATTTTCACCCCAAACAAGGCACATTGCCACTTTGGTGTAGGGGGCTACTATCAGGGGAAACATCTACTGGGGTACTATGTAGGGATTAGGGCAGCGAGATGTTGGTTCACGTTGCACTTGAACTTATGCATGTCAGTACAGTTGGGGAAGCAGTGACCCGGAATGGAATTCCAAAGTCTAGCAGTTCTGGGGAAGAAACTACTGGAGTAGAAGGATCTTTTACATCTAGGGATCTCTACAGTGTGGGGGTGGGATTTTGCAGCTTGTCGGGTCTGTCGAGGGTGTTCACGTCGTGGGGGCACAAGTGCTTGCAGTTCTTCAGAGCATTCACCATTATAATACTTGTAGAACAGGCAGAGGGATGCAACGTTTCGACGATGGGACAGAGGCTGAAGTTTTGATGCCAGTTTAGGGCCTATCAGATTTACGACTCTCTTTTGAACCCTGTCAAGGAGCGAGAGACAAGTAGCCGATGCACCGGCCCAAATATGACAGCAATACTCCATACATGGGCGAATAGTGGCCTTATAGAGGTACAGGATATTTTCGGGTGTTAAAAGTTTTCTAGCACGGTAGAGAGAGCCCACCTTCCTTGCAGCGGCCCTGGCAATGCCCTCGATGTAACTGTTCCAACTCATGTTTCCAGTGAACGTTAGGCCAAGGAGCTTGAGAGACGTACTCTCAGATAAAGAGTCGTTGGCCATTGCTATAGGTGGTAGAGAAGGTTTCTTGTAATTATTGAATGAAACCAGTTTTGTCTTGGTGGCATTGAACGTTACCATCCATTTTTGTCCCCATTCCACTACTGATTGGAGGTCATCCTCTAGTGTTTCTGCCATTACTTTAGATATATGTTCGTTTGTTTTCCTGTCGTGCCTGCTATAGAGTGTGGTGTCATCAGCATATATCCCCATCTCAGAGGCAATCTTGTCGGGGAGGTCATTTATGAATATCAGGAACAGCAGAGGTCCCAGGATAGATCCCTGCGGCACTCCCGCATTTATATCATATTGTTTAGATGTACGACCGTCGAGGACAACCTGGATTTTTCTCTTATCTAAGAAGGATTTAATTACGTTAAGTATTCTACCAGTGATACCGTAAGATCTAATCTTCCTGAGGAGACCCTCATGCCACACCCTGTCAAAAGCCTTAGATATATCTAGAGCTACCGCTCGTCCCTCTCCCGCTTTGTCCAGTGAATGGTATATGCGTTCAGAGATTACAGTGAGGATGTCTGCCGTGGAACGGGCTTGTCTAAATCCATATTGACGGTCGGTCAGAAGTTTAGCATCTGTAAGGTGCTGGACTAGAGCATGGTTAATCAAATATTTTGGCAAAAAGTGGGAGGAGGCTAATAGGGCGATAATTTAATGGGTCAGTTCTTTCGCCAGAATTCTTGAATACTGGTACTACAGAAGCAGTTTTCCAACAGCTCGGAAAGCAAGATTCATTAAGGCATTTGTTGTAGAGTTTGGAGAGAACTGGAGCTACTTCGGCTGAGCACTTTTTTAATAGCACAGCTGGGATGAGGTCGGGTCCACATGCTTTGGAAGTGTCAAGGTTTTTTATGATAGCATGCACCTGAGCAGGGGTGATTTTCAGGTCGTCTAGCGTGGCGTCTGTCCGCATAGGAAATTGAGGTAGGGGGTGGTTTAGAGGGTCCAGTGTGGAGTTTGAGGCAAACCGACTGGCAAGCATGTTAGCCTTCTCGGTTGCTGAGCAAAGAACCTCGTGATTGTTGGTTAATGGGGGAATTGTTGATTGCCCATTATTTACTACACTGTTGTAGATTTTCCAGAAGTCACGAGTTCCTAGTTTTTGTGCTTCGATGCGTTTTTTCGTGGTTTCCGTAAATTCCCTCTTAGCTGTCGCTATTTCTTTCTTAACGTTACTTCTAGCTTCTATGTACTTCTGTCTGTTTGAACTGGACTTATGTCGATTAAACCTGCGGAATGCATGCTGCCTTTGAGCAATGGCAGTTGCGCAAGTCGAAGTAAACCATTGGGGAGAGTGGGGCTTGCTATAGAATTTCCGCATGGGAACATGCGCTTCGATTGCAGTTTTGAACCATTCAGTGGTCTCGGTTGCACACTGTTCAGCAGGAAGAGAAAAAATATTTCCCCATGGGGCGTCTCTGATAAGATCTCTAATAGCTTCCCAGTCAGCCTTTTTATAATATCTCGTTGTTTTGAGCACTGGCTCTTCAGTTTTGGGTCTAGAGTTTAGGGCGATTTCAACCATTATCACCGCATGATCAGCGTTCCCAAGTGGGCTGTCGGCTTTCGTTACACAATCATCAGGAACTGTGGTCAAAAACAGATCTAATAGTGATGCGTGTTGTTCTTCCTGATCAGGGAAGCGGGTTGGAAAAGTAACAATTTGCGCTAGGGAGTGAGATACAGAGAAGCTATGAGTTGCGCTGCCTGCTGCATCTGTGTAAGTAGAGAATCCAAGCCAGTTTTTGTGATGGACATTAAAGTCGCCAAATACATGTACTTGGGCGCTAGTGTCGAAGGAGAGTGCTGTGTCTATGCTGTCAGATACTTTGTTTATTATGGTGCAGTCTTGGGTCGAGGGAGAGCGGTAGAGAAAGTAAAAGTAGCTAATGTTGTGTTGCATGATTAGTCTAAAGCACATAAAGGCTTGATCATCTGTTTCTAGGTTTGTTTCTCTAGTCAAGGGAAGGGTATTACGAATGTAAACTCCAAGTCCGTGCATATGTCTGTCAGAGTCCTTACGGCAGAGTGGGAGATATCCAGGCATGTTAAAGTAGTTAGAGGGGATGGAGGAGTGTAGGTTAGTCTCACTTAGTGCTAAGATATCCGGGGTATTTGTTAGGAGAAATGCTTCAACATCAGCTAAATTAGTTCTAAGCCCACGGATATTTGTGAATGCAAGCCTCAAGGGAGGAGGCAAGTTGGATTTGTTTGACCCTAAGCCTGGTTTAAGCTTATTTTTAGATTGTACTGTCATCATCTTTACTGGTATTTTAAAATCAATAAATATTTATTACTAGCGAGGGGTACCCGGCGTTGCCCAGGTGTTTGGAGGTGTGTGTGGAAACACCGGGAGTGGGGGGGGGGGTAAAAAATGTTTTGGTAGGTAAGTATGAGGATCAAATCCGAACCGTTGAGGCGAAGTTGTAAATTAAAGTGTGAAAAAAAAAATGTGCGACTTAACCACGAGATGCTAACGGAAACACGTTTGAATTTATTTAATTACTTGGATTTGGCAGGTGCCCATTTTAATGAGTTAATGAGGTCAAGTTTGACTGCAGGATTTTTATTTTCCCAAGATGTTATAGGAAAAACACTAACCCACATGCGGCGAGCAACAAATGTTGAATATTTATCTTCCCGAAATCGAGCAAATTATATAGACAGGTGAGCTTCGTTGTTAACTGTGAGATATTACGATTTCTATGTGATATAAAAAGTTTTAAAAAGTTGTGAAGCGACCGACCGTTTTTCTGAAAAAAGCCTTTTGTAGACATATAGAAAAAGCGAACACACATACAAACATTTTCGCTTTTATATTTATAGATTTTATCATTATTGGAAAATTATACTTTAAACAAAATCAAATAAAAAAGACAAAAGAATCGTTTTGGCATCGGAAAATAGGCACCAATTTTTTCGATACCAATTCCGATAGCCCCAAATTTAATGATTTTTCCGATTCCTGATTCCGATCAATCGTTCCAACACTAGTTTGTATGTCTGCCTAAAACTTTTGACAGAGGTGATACATTTTCACAAAATCGGTATCATTTTGAAGCTCGTCCCTTTGGATGACAAATATCGAAAAATTGGCTAAAAACATTAATTCCTTTACTCTCAACTAGGCACTTTTCTACAAGGAGAGGTCGTTTTTTTTGCCGATATTTTTGAAAGTCATCCCCTCTTTTCGATTGACTAAATTTTAAGTCATCCCCTCTTTTCAATTGACTAGCCTTAATTTAAACCTTCTCCACTTCCAGTTTGGTGATGGACACAGCAGCAAAGACGTCACATTTTTTTTCAGATTTTTTTCCTCCTTTGCGGTACAGGTTCAAGCCTGCCTGCCACCATTTTTTCTTTTGCTCACCACACACCTTCAAACACCCAGGCAACACCGGGCACCCAGGCTAGTTGTTTATATATCAGATTTTGTTTTGAAAATTTTGTTTGAAGAAGGCCTTGAAAAATTTTGAAAAACCTTGAAAAGTCCTTGAAAATCTGCATGAACCCTGAAAATGTACTTTAACACTTTATCTGTGTTACTGCATCACTAATACCCTCGGAAAAGGTATGAACCCACATATTTTTCAAATATTATTAACTGGTAGGATAGACTCGACTTTCATGCATGTTTACATATTTGCTTGAGAGGAAGACGACTCAACCTGACTAGAATGATAAATATTTCATGCACAAATAAGTTATAGTAATATAGAAACTTATTTATTCATCACTTTGTGCTATGAATGTCATGGTCTAATGGATACAATCATGACTATGGGAAATTTATAAAGTGGGTGGAGAATAATAAAACCAAATTTAATTTATTTTTTCTTTTCTATCTATATATCCACCTATCTATCATCTTTTTTCTTTTCTTTCTTCTTACATAATAAAATAAGCACATTTTTTCTTCTCTGGAAAAAAGTGTTGTAGGTTTGCAACCGCAGCCATTACATATGAATTCAGTATAGCTGGATAAATAACCTTTTTGTGCAACTTATCGCTCACTTTTTTCTGTTATTGCATGATACTATATTAATTTCGAAGAGTGTCACATCCCAAATTATGACATGTTTAACAGATGGAGCACGATTTTCACCCACTAACCCTTTTCTCCTTATACTACCCTTAATGTAACTGGGAATTCCTTTACATTAGGAACACTTTCTAAGAAGACACCGTCTGTGCTTAATTTTTCTTCCCTTCACTTTAGTTCTTTCTACAATATAACTTGAAATAACGATCTCTCCTTTTGCCAAGCTCGTTTTACTACAGATTAGTTGTTAGCATATCAGTCTGTTACACAAAACATTTGACTGATTCTAAGAATAAAGGATTGCTAACAAATAATGCTGTGAACTACGGCTATATTTTCATACTTTCTTTAAAACCAATTCCATTAATTTTTAGAATGATTGTTTTATCTGCTTCTGCTTGTTTTCCTTATTGCCAATTATCATTGTACTTTTTAATAGTTGCATCTCTCTCCACTTGATGTAACGACAGGGTTTCTGAATAATAACGTTTGTTGAAAGCGATAATAAAAGCTTTGTGTCCGTGTGTTCATTAACATCATGTTACACTATTTTGTCTCTTTTAATGTTTCATTTTTCAGTACTTGTACAGTTTAGTCAAGACATTAAAAAAATGAAAATATCGAAAAAAGGTTATATTGTACATATCCGTTTTGGACTGAAGATCTCCAAAAAAAATTTCATTTAATTTGATCGAGTAGTTTTTTTTTTTTACAGCGGAAAAACATGTTCTTATGAGAGCGCGTTGAAGTCAGCCATTGCAAAATTTGCTAAACACACCATGGAGAGATAACTTCATGTAAAGTGTTGATACTCCCTCCCCATCTTTAATTCTAGCTTTTCTTCCTAAAAATCGAACCTTTTGCTCGGTATCATAACAAATTGTTTTTCCGCTGTAAAAAAAAATCTACTTGATTAAATTAAGTGAAATTTTTTTTTTCGGAGAACTTCGTTCCATAACGGATACGTGCAATATAACCTTCTTTTTGATATTTTCATTTTTTAATGTTTTGACTAAACTGTACAAGTATCCATTTTTATTCTTTCTTTTCATTAGCGTTCAAGTGACACTTTCATTTACCGCTTGCAACAAGGTCGATTTCTTTGTTTCATAAAGCTTATGCAAATATTATGAGCAAATTCCAGCCCTTCACCCCAAAAAATGATGCACTCTTGATTATGAAAAAATTTAAATTACCTCAGTCTAGGAGGATTTATAGGTCACTAACAGTGGACCAAATACAAGCAACATTTTTTGTTATGCTATTGGTTCAAATTCTGTAGAAGCACAAAATTCTACAACTTGTGATTTACACAATATCGGGAAAGGCTGAGTATTCTTCCTCAATTGTGGAAGTAGATATACAAAGATTTACCAGTATGTATGCACTTAGTGTATCATGCTGAAATAATAAAATTATTATTTAGAAAGCCATTCTTAACATGGGAAGGAAGGCGGAATGCTTTGTAACTATACTGTACTTTCGTCTAAGAATTTAATAAATAAAAGATATTGTAACACTTGAAAATACTTTTAACAAAATAGCACAGCACAATAACTGCATAAGCACCTATATTTGATTTTTTACCACTTTTTAAAACGAACCCTGTTATATTTTCATTTATTGTATTTCCATTTTCTCCCCCCCCCCTCCATTGAAATTCGCACTAGGTAAATGTTTGGGTATTTTCTTACTTTAACAGCAACTTAGCATTAATCGTTAAATTGACGACTTTTAAAGGTATTTGGGCATGCTGAAAATGAATATCACATTTAAATTTTAGGCAGACAAGTACTTTTCTCAATAGTAAGACTTTTATTATCTAATGTAATCCATTACGTTTTCACTGGCAGCCATGTTTTTCCCAATTGAACAAGTACTAATGCGCATGCATGTTACCTCCCCCCCCTCCTTCACACATTAAGAATGGTGACCACCACTGACATTCATTAAGTAATACATTGCAAAAAATGTCTTAACATCTAGAAAATGATTTGTCTGCCTCAAATTCTAATGTGATATTTATTTTCAGCAAACTCAAGAACCTATCAAAGTCGTCATTTTGATGGTGAGTGTTCTATGCTCTCTCTCTCTCCCTTGACTGTTCAAAACTCGATGCCCTGTCCTCTCCAATTCGTCCTTCTTATAGCCACACTGTCCGAAGAATTGCAGCCAGGTGCAGTGTTCGATTCCAGAAGCTGTATGCTGATATAATGTGACACCCAAGGAGGATGTAACACTATCAACTGTGCCAGCTAATGGAATCTACCCCTACAAACAGCATATAAAAGGAATGGATGTCATATTTCATTGGCCAGAGTTTTTGACACCTCATATAAAGTGGGAGACTGTGTGGGTTTGTATTACTGTACACATAGATTCGAAAAAGTTGTCAAAAAACAAATATATAACAAATAAATGTTACCAAAGGCAAGATAAGTTACTTTTCTACCAAACTGGATATATTTTTTGTGTTTTTATTCAATGTAACATGTTTATTCAGCTCGAAAACCATACAGTGTTTACCGATGTATTGGAATATTCAAGATGGCGTCTGATTCTCTCTTTAACACGGTAAGTGTGGGAAAAGATGTTATAAATAAAAAAACGGATAAAATACTGTTAAAAACTCGCTCAATATATGTTACCGTGACATAGGTTGACATATATTCGGCGGGTTTTTAATAGTATTTTGTATAGTTTTTATTTATAACACCGTTTTCCAAACTTACAGTGTTAAAGAGGCTGTGAGACGCCATCTTGAATTTTCGAATACATTGGTAAACACTGTATGTTTTTCAAGCTGAATAAATATGTTACATTGAATAAAAACACAAAAAATATATCCAGTTTGGCAGAAAAGTAACTTATCTTGCCTTTGATAACATTTATTTGTTATATATTTGTTTTTTGACAACTTTTTCGAATCTATGTGTACAGTAATACAAACCTGACTGTGTTTGGATAAAACACCTGAATGATTGGTGCACTACCAGATTTGGAAGTGGAAAAAAAATTGATGAAATAATAAGTCTACCTCAGTTGTGTCTCTTTCGCCTCGGAGGAGAATGAGGAAGATAGCGTATCATTCAAGGATGGCATCAATCCTATACTGCCACTTTGGATGAGCTCAGAAATGCTGCCTACAGAACCAGAAGAGATGATGATAGAATCGGGCGGTGGCGGTGAAGAGGATGAAAGGGAAGCTACTCCTTCTATCTTATGCAGAAATACCCATTGAAGGCTATTACCATTTGTGTGATAGTGATAATGGAGAGTGGTGGGGGTTATAGAAGGTATAACTCAAACCAGCAGATGCACCTTTGTTTAGCCCATTAGATGACGGAATCAGGGAAGGAAAAGAAAAATGTCAAATTTAAGTTTGTAGATGGATTCGTTATATACAAGTGGCATTAATTTGCATATGAGGAGAATAGTGGCTAAATCAATTTATCAGACAGATTTTGCTCTGATGAAACTAGGGTAATGTCAACCTGCATGCAATATTCATCAACTAGATGCTTTACTATTTCTCCCTCCCTCGATCTAGCTCTCTCTCTCTCTCTTGCTATCTCCCTCTATCTAGCCCTCTCTCTTGCTCCCTCACTCGATCTGGCCTTCTCTCTTTCTCCCTCACTCAGTTTAGCCCCCTCTCTTTTTTCTTTCTAGCTCTCACTTCCTTTATGCTTGGATCTTTCTCTTATTAATTTAAGTGAATTTTTCTCTGAAGAATAATTCCATTTGCTCCATCTTGTTTTAAACTAATAAAAGCAATTCATCCTAATTATGTTGCCTCCTCCGCAACAAATTCCAATTGTTCATCTTTCCATCGACACCCCTTCCCAACCACAAGGATGAAAAATATTTGCCGAACAATTCAATCGATAATCTCATCAATAAATCAGCCCATGTGTCTCTGCACTTCATAAATGTGGCAGACGGGTATAAATTGGTCGGATTTAGTCGGACTTCCAGAGTGCTGGAAAGCCAATGATTTTTAACCAGTGTTCCATGGGGAAAACGTGGGTGTGCCGCAAACATTTTGGAAGATTATTAAAAAAATTAATTTTTGAAAAAAAAACAAATGTCATAAATCTCTAAAGAGGTTCCTGTGTTGATGCTTGTCGGAAAGATATTTTTGTAGTAGAATCTGTATTCAGTTTGATAGGACTTTATTTCTTTTTCTTTATAAGTTTTTTTTTATGCCAAACAAGGCATATTGCTACTTAGAACATAAGGAACTACTATTTGGGATTGTGTCTGTTGGGAGTTGAGTAACGAGATATCTATTCACATTACATTTAAACTTCTGCAGGTCAGTACAGGTAGGGAAGAAGGAAATAAATAGGAAATTCTAAAGTCTAGCAGTTTGGGGAAGAAACTATTAGAGTAAAAGGCTTTCCGGCATCGCAATAGTGAAGAGGTGGGATTTTGTTGCTTGTCAGGTTAGTTGATAGATTGTACATCGAGGAGACACAAGTGCTATGAGTTCATAAGAGCACATTCCATTAAAGGAAGAGTAAGAATTATCTCCCCTCCCGGTCACATGATTTTGCTGACTTCTGTTCTACTAAGATCACCTCTGACCTCTAGTTGTCACTTAAACTTAATGGATTTCATTGTGTAACAAATGTGTAATAATGACAACTAATAGTTAGTGGACATTTTTTTTATTAATATGTCTCTTCAATCTGGAAACAGATTTAAAAAATTGGATTTGATTCTGTATGGGAACCATTAATTAACCAAATTAAGGGAAATATAGATATATTTATTTTAATGGTGTTCTCAGTATTAAAATAAATATGTCTATATGATATTTCCCTTAGTTTGTCTGGTAGTTTGTCTGTCCCTCCACTTTTTTTCAGACACTACTGGACCAATCTGGCTAAAATTTTGTATAGACCTTTTTATGATGAGGTGCAGCGAACTAAGTATTATGGTACCTATTCAAAGGAGTTTATTTAATGCAAAAATGAATTTGATGAATAATTTAGTGTAGATGTTGAAAATTGATAATTGTTTTGTCTTGTACTTGTAAATTACCGTTAGTAATGGAAATTTGGTAAATTTGTTAACAAGTGGAACGGCTCATCAAGAACTTGTTTACGTTAGACTTGAAGACGACCATATTGTAGTCAGCTGGAAAGCAGGAAAATGGAAGACAATTCCACAGGCGTGCAGTTCTAAGAAAGAAGCTTCGTTCATGGAATCTATGTTTAGGTTTAGGCAATGGGGGAATTATTGATAGTGTTTTCAGCTAGACGAGTGTTTCTTGTGAAAGTTTGGCGAGGGGGGCCATAGATTGAAGCTCAGTCGAACACTTTCCATGAAAATAACGATACAGCAGAGACAAACTCGCAACATCTCTTCTGTGAGATAGAGGTTGTAGAGAAGAGAAAAGGCTACAAAATCTATTTTGAACTCTATCAAGGCAGGACAAGTCCTTTTTAGCAGCTCCTGCCCCGATGTGGCAACAGTATTTCATCCTTGGACGTACCTGGCTCTTATATAGATAGAGAATTGCATCAGCAGTGAGATATCTACTGGATCGATAGAAGAATCCGACCATTTTTCCAGCGGCCTTGGCAACAGATTTGATGTACATGTTCCATTTAAGATCAGTAGTAAATTACCAAATCCTTTTTCATTTCAAGAAAAAACAAAAAAACAACACTTTCCAACTATAGTTATAAACTAAAGGTCGCAGAGTGATGCTAAAGGCCTCAATTGATTGGATTTTTTATCGACCGTTCTTTTTTGAGTTAGCTGATTAAAAAAAGTTTTTCAAGGGGTCAAAAATGGGTCAGAATTGAAAAAATCGTTATACATTTTTTGCATTCATCTTAGTTTATTTTTAATTTTTAATTCTTAATCAGTTCATATGTGTGCCACGTTGGTACAGTGGTAACGCCACCAGCTTTGAATGCTACAGTTTCGGTTTCGATTCTAAATGATGGCACCTAAATACTTTTTTTTTTTACTTTTTGAATTAATATATACGAAATCTGGACAAATTAAAATATCATATTTAAGCATGTTTTATGCTCAGGCAAAACCAGCCTGCTCCCCACTAGTGTATGTGTGTATATATATATATATATATATATATTCAAAATATGAGGTTAGAAAGAACGACCATGTGCGTATTTGGATTTTTTTAAATAAACAAATATTTATTTATTTAAAGTTTCAAATTTTCGGCTTATAAAAAAGCCCACATCTGGATATTTTTTTTAAAGCAATACAATATATATATTTTTTTCTTACGTGCCATGATGTTATTTGGCAGAGTTTGTTTATCGAAGGTGGTGATTGTGTATTGCCAGTTCAGTGTCAGGTTTAGATTCAAGCCATAAATGTGTAAATTTTCCTATTTTTTGAGTTCTTTTCTTTTGCTGATATTAACGTTTTGTGAATGATTTCCACCTTGCCATGTCTGTTGGCATTTTACTTGTGCTGCTCGCTAGAATCAGGTTGTCATCAACTCCCCTCCCCCTCTATATCTTAAGGGACCTACCATGCAGCCTTGGGCCATTGATATCAATAAGGGATGCACTTTGGAGCATTTGGGATGACTGACATGATGTGGCGGCCTTACCATTTGAGATGTAATATATTTTCTGTAGTGAGACCAGCTTGTGTATTATACAACATTAATTATCTGTAAAAACCCTTTGATGTATGTCTGAACGAGTTCACTGTACAAGATATAATCTTTCACTCGTGCTCGTCCAAAGTTGGTATTCAATTCTGAGATCGGTTACGTTGTCCATTTAATCTCGATCAATGCTGTAACAAAAGAATTCTCCTTCTAAATAAAATTTCAACTTCTGTTTAAAACAATTACCAAAGTTTTATTCTTTTGGCACTTACAATGATGCCTGTGTTCTCTTGATTAACACACCTAAGTTTAACCTGATCAAATGTAAACATAACCTTAATGGCTGAGTTCCCAATGGCCTATTTTGCTTGGAGAGGCAAACAACGTCAACTGTCTGTCAGACTATTGAGAACCAAACTGATTCTCCAATCCAGAGGACATACTCTGACTCACACCTTCTGCCTATCTGATGGAATATATATAAATATTCTGGGACCATCTCATAAAAGTCTACTTGAGGTAATGGCCAACCAACATCCACTTGAAGGGGCCAATTTGTTGGTAATCTCTGACCATGAAAATTTACTTTCTAGGAAGTCTCATATCTAGCTAGTTATTATGTGGCCTACCGTGTGGCCTACTACATCGACATCAATGAAAGACACAGTTTGGAGCATTTCGAATGAGTGACAGTGAGTAATGTTGCCTTACCATTTAAGATGTTGTGTGCGATATTTTCTAATAAAGATGTGTATAGTAAGACCGGCTTGTGTACTATGTCATTAAATATCTGTGGAAAACCTTTTTTTTGGGGGAAGGGGGGGTCACCAATTATAAAGGCCCAAAGTCATTAAATATCTGTAGAAAACCTTTTATTTTATTTGTTTTACTTGGGGGTCACCAATTATTAAGGTCTGAAGTCATTAAATATCTGTAGAAAACCTTTGATTGATGTATGACTGAGTTCTGAGTTTATTCACTGCACAGGCTGTAATCGTTCGCACATTGTGTCAGTCCAAAGTTGTTATTCCGGCACCAATCACAGTATCAATTTGTTCTCAATCAGTGTTACAACTGAAAAATTCTTCCTCTAAACATTAGGTTCAGGAATTGAGATGATGATAGATTCAAGTCATAATTGTGGAAATGTGCTTGTATTATTTATACTTATTTTATTATTTTTTCATTTTTCATTTTCTTGTCTCATTCTGAGGTCAGAGATTTCGTGAATTGACTTTCAACTATTTCATGTTCTCAGTGGTCCACTATGGGGTATGCTTGGGAATGTTTTTGATAACTGACAGTTGGAGTATGTGGGTGTTTGGAAATCCCCTCCTTGAGGTTCCAATTTGGGAGGAATAGTGATATATATATCTCGAAATGTACAGCACAATCACATTGATGCACCAGTTCTCACCAGACCACTTAAGTTAAGCAACAATAAGCTTGATCAGTACCAGATGGGTGACCATTCATGAAGGCTAGGCACTGTACACTCATGGATAAAAAAAAAAAAAAAATGGGCCAAGAGTGAAAGAAGGAAGAAATCGATTTTTCAATATTTTTCCATGAATTTTTGTTAATTTTAACTGAAAATTTCTATTTTGCAGATCATTATTATTATAGCATATAATAATAAGTGGAAAAATTAATCCTAAATATGGTAGGACCACATCTTGGCGAGGATATAAAAAACCGAATTTCAGGATTAAGGCCGTCCAAAATGACTTACAAGCAGATTTTTGCTATTTTAAGAAAAGAAAAAGTGAAAACATCTCCTTCTGTAATGAAGCAAATTGGTCAAAGGTTCGAAGTCGAATGCTTGGTAAAAGGGAAATCTGGATCTGGTCGCCCTAGAGCATTCACTTTGAAGGATGACCACAACTATTTTGAAGGATTGAAAGAAAACTTATGTTGACCATAGCAAAGAATTCAAAACAGGGACTGGAAATTCTCTTTCTAGATATACAATATCTAGACGAATGAAAGAAATGTGATTTTCTTCTAAAAGGTTTGCAAAGAAGCCATTTTTATCTAAGAAGAACATCAATGATAGAAAGAGATTTTTCTCGTATTATAGTAAGAAAGATACAGACTGGTTCAGGAATGTTTTCTGGTCAGATGAATCAAGAATAGTGCAATCGAAGAACTGGAGAAAGATTTTCACCAAGTTGCATAAAAACGACAGTTAAACATGGGAATGGAGAGATAATGGTATGGGGAACTTTTACTGCAGCAGGAGTTGGGGAACTTATTAGATGTGAGAGGTCAATCAGTGCAAGGCAATACATTCGAATATTAGAAACAGAACTGTTACCAAGTGTCCAGAAGCTGGGAATATCTCAGAACATTATTTTTCAACACGATAATGCCCCTGCACACACTCACAAAAAAATGGTTTTCTGATAATTCAATTAATTAATGCAATATTTTGGGCAGGTCAAAGCCCCGATTTAATCCCAATCGAGAATATTTTGTCCATAATATCTCGTGCATTGGATGGAAGAACCTTTTCGAACAATGACAAACTGTGGGAAGCTGTGCAAAGTGAATGGAATAGCATCTCCTCTTCACAGTGTTCCACTTTGGTTGAGAGCATGTCTAAAAGGATTGATCTTTTAAAGAAATCAAAAGGGAATGCGATTCAATCCTAAGCATTTATTAAAGTAAATGTCTTGTTCTGTGTTATTAGTCTCGTTTAAATTTCCTTGTTCAATTGTTCATTGTTTAATATAGCTTTTAGTGCAATAAAATGTATAAAATTTGTTTGGCTGATTTTTTTTTGGTCACGGGTGTATGTACCACACCGAGTTGTAGAAATTTCCAGATTAGTATCTGGGGGCAGATTTAACTCACCGGGGGAGATGCACCGCTGAATCAAGACGGAAAGCAACGGGAAACTATTGTCTTTACTTGTTTTCTTGAGATTACCGTGGCTCTACAATTTGGAGAGCCGTGGTCGCTGACACTGTTAATAAAAAATAGCAGGGCTGCTGATGATAATGAATGTGAATATGTCTTGCTGCTTAGCTCCTTACCAAAGCTGACTCCCTCCAATTTAAATCTGGCCTTTATCACAGCAGCCCCTTGCACTTCAGCGGCAATACAACTGGTTTAGAATGAATAAAAGGAAAAAGAAATTTTAATTAAAAAAAAAAATCGATGTCACTATATTGATTTTTGTGATAGAATTTTTGTAATACAAGGAAAATCTATTTGTTTATGTTGGGAATCTAACAATGGCAAATGATAAGTGTCATTCTGATTTGTTGTTCACAGAATTGATTTTGGAATTTTACAGATTGCAGGTTTGGCCCGTGTTCATGATGCGACTACAAATGTTTCTGCTTGAACAGATTCTGGCAAATTTCTTCTGATCATTGATCAAGTCCAACAAGTAGAAATGACGATTGGGGAAGGCGGCAGGTGATAGGTTGAGGTGAGACATGTGGAAGGGATGCAGAGAGGATGGTGTGTGTCTTGCAGGCATCTGGCTAAATATTTCTTATGATGTGGGTCATGGTCCTGGCCTCTCCTCCCTCTCTTATCAATGAACTCCCTAGCCTGCTACTATGCCCCTTCCTCCTGCACATCTCCAGGAGGAAGAGCAGGATTCTAGAAGAGAGACTGCTGATAACCTACTTTTGCTTAAGGAGGAAAAGAAGATCTGTTTGATGAATGAGTAACTCAACTGATGTGGCTGACAGGGTTGGCACATGGCTGGTACTCCCCACCCCATCCGTGGGTCTCTCATAGTAAATATTGGGGGTGGGTGGGAGCTTGGACCTTTACCTAAGAGGTTATGTTCCACATGACGGTTTTATTTCCTAACTGTGCCTCTGTGTGTGTGTGTGTGTGTGTGTGTGTGTGCGCGCATGCGTGCGTGTGTGTGTGTGTGTGTGTGTGTGTGTGTGTGTGTGTGCGTGCGCGCGCGTCATCCCTATTTACTTGCCTCCCCACGAGGGAGTTAAATACAAAGTCGATTTTTAATGTAGGGAAAATCCATCTCCCCAGAAAGGAGCAATCTGGATTGTAACAAGAATTAAAATTTTCTTAGTCTAGAAGGATTTCTCCTTCACTGACTGAGGACAGAAAATATGAAAGTGGAATATCAGAACAGATAGTACACTTTGAATTATTCATTTGCAGAAAATATTAAAAAAAAAAAATTATATTTAAAACGAATTAGGCACAAAACCATCAAAAGTGCGATAAAAAAAAGTGTCGTCGATCATCTTTAAGTGATAAAAATATTTATTCTATCCCTAACTAGAATCATTTCAGTCCCCCACAATACCGCATTTACATAACAGCTCCTTCTACATATGATAACGCCAAATTTGTTAGAATTTCATATTTTTACGAATATGTTTATGAGCAAAGATTTTATTGGAAAAAAACCGTAAAAAAAAAAAAATTTCCGTAGTAAGATCTTCCTAATCTTTTTCGGTCCTGGATATGACCTTATGGTGAGGCCCCAGCTTGCAGGCCTTAGGGAGTGTGGAGCCACCCTTTAATTGCCATTGCTCCCAGGTCCACTCTGACCCGGAGTGGTAGTACCTGTTAGGGTCCCAACTATGGGTTAAATAGAATACGACTTAAAAAACAAATATACTATATTAAAAAATCGTTCTTCAAAACCACCAGATTCGGTATTAAATAACCTGAAAAGGGTTGATATGCCATAAAACAAAATAACCAAACCAAACCTAATCCTTTTCAATAATAGATTGCCCACTGTTTTCCAATTTGTCCATTTTGAAAGTTAAATTTTGATTTTGTCATAAAATTATTAATTGAATCAAATTGTTATAAAATTATAAATAATTTTCTTAATTGTTCTTAAGGTAATATTTTAATCTCTATTTATAAAGTTATTGGATATAAATAATTTCTAAAACTTCAAATCTTAACACATAAGCCTTTGCTAAGAATTTTAAAAGGCATAAATAACTTTTTTATTTAACAGTTTAAATGCTTCCATTGCAAATTTTAAAAGATCACAAAGTAATTCATTTTTTTTTTTTTTAATTATTAACGATAGATTAGTATGGCTGACTTGTTTGAGCGGAGATATGTTTATCTGAATTTAAAAGTAAAAAACTGCAAGAACTTTCTTGTCAACCTGATAGATTATAATATCGTTTAATGATTAAAATTTCTTTTTCAACTATAGCATCTTTTAAAAAGACCAAGGTAAACGGTTGTGTTTTTGTCTAAAACATTTTGATGCTATCCATCAGTTTCTTTGGTTTCTCTTATCCGGATAAGCTGACATGAGAATACTTCATCTTACAAGTAAGCCCTAACCAAATATTCCAAAAAGCAATAGTAGTTCCTGGGCCAAACGCTTTGTTGATATCGCAAGTTGTTTTAGCAGATTTTTGGCCTAGCTTGAATTGAAATAAGAAAATTGTGCAAATTTGTTTTTTTTCCATCCTGTATTCAACGTTCTGAAAAAAAGAATTGTTTTAAAACGATTGTAATTTAAACGATTAGATAGAACGAAAAACGCTATTTAAAATGATATATAAAGTAAAGGTATTATAATGATAACTTATATGAAAATACATAATTTGAAATCAAAATTAAAAACTCCACAAGAACTTTCTTGTCAGCCTAATAATTAAAAGATTCATTTTTGGTAATGCAAAATAGGTACAAATATTTCCGAAACCAATTCTAATAAACTAAAATAAAAATTTCCGATTCCTGATTCCAATTAATCACCCCAACACTAATTTATATATATATATATATATATATATATATATATATATATACTAGCAAAAGTACCCGTCGTTGACTGGGTTCAAAAACAGCCTACAGAAAATGGAGTCTGATTTATGAAAGTATGATAGGTTATGAAAAGGAAGGGTTGTAAAGAGAAAGCTTCGAATTTGGGGTTATCAAAACCAAAGCAAAATATGATGAAAGTAAAAATAAAATAAATAAACCCCATAATTTATTATACCATACCTGTTCACACTGAAACACTTATCACAATATTCTGTGGATTTATATTAAAAAACCTTGTTAAACTTTGTGACATATTTCCATTCTATGGAGGTCATGTGCGAATGAACACCCCATAATTTTATTATACCATATTTCTTCAAACTGAAACATAATTATCAAAGTATGCTTACGCAGATAGATATGAAAAGTCTTTATTAAAGTTTGTGCCTATTTCCATTCTATGGAGGCCAGGCGCGAACGCAGACCCCACAATTTTATTATACCATCCCTATTTAAGTTAAAACATACTTATCAAAGTATTCTTATGTACATCTATATCAAAAACACTTGTAAACGTTTTTTTTTAAATTTTTAAATCTTTTATTTCCATACTTTGTGGACCAGGTGCGAACGCAGATCCCACAATTTTAATGAACCACCGTTTTGCCAGATCAAACATACCCATTCCTGTGTCTCGATACATCTTCTATAATTATATGTAATTAGTTTTTTAAAATAGTCAACCATATAGGAGCCTATTCGTGACCAGACACACACACACACACACACACACACGGACATTCAGCTTTATATATATATATATATATATATATATATATATATATATATATATATATATATATATATATATTTATTATATATGACAATTAAGCTACACAGAATATTCCGTGAAGCTTAATATTCTGTGAAGTTTAATTGCCATATATATTTGTATAACTTACTTACCTAACTCTACCTATGTATTGAGCACCGTTGAAGTAAATACTGAAAATTTACACATAAAAATTATATTTTCATATATTAATTTATGTGATTAAATGAAGTTGTCATATATATATATATATATATATATATATGAAATTCTATTTGTGCGAATTTTACTTGTGCGAATGGAAAATTAATATTACACTTTCTTGGATTTACATTTTTGGATTTTACCGTCATTGGATACTTTACCTTTCACCTGACTATCCATTCACATGAAATCACCTTTTTCTTCACCCTATTCCCTCTGCTTCACTTTTTCTTATCAAGTAAGATCGTTGACTTACTTGCAGTTTCATCAAATACTTTTGTATGCAAAATCCGATCCCACATTTTGCTAATTTCCTACCCTCTGATGAGAGGGAAAGTATTTCTTCGAAACTCTGCGGATTAAGGACTATCTACATATTAAGTGTTTCTTTTTCAGATTAAATATGTTTTTAACTCTTTTTCAAAGTGTTTTTTAACATGTTTTATTAACTATTTGCTCTTATATATATATATATATATATATATATATTAGTGATGAGACGATTCCAGTATTTTTCCTGATTCCGATACAATTACCGATTCCTTACTAAATTCCTGATTCTAATTCCGATTCTTTATAAATCTCTAAATATTTAACTTATTTTGTCAGGATTACAGTAAAACGTGTGTTAAATGTGCATAGATTTTCTTGAAACATAAAAACTTGTGGAGTTGATTTAGAGCTTTTAGCTTCACTTAAATTCAATAAATATTTATTATTTTATTATTACTACCAGCAGTGGAAGATTTCGTTTCAAAGAAAATCAAATAACAAAAAAAAGATAAATAAAGGAATCGTATTTGGCATTGGAAAATAGGCACACATTTTCCGATTCCGATACGATAAAAAATTCTGATTTTTCTGATTCTAGATTCCGATTGTCCCAACACTATATATACATATATATATATATTTTTGTAGTCATCGACATACAGTCCTGTTTCATTGTATTACAACTCATCAGTGCTGTTAGATTAGTACCTCTCCCAAGCCAAGGATTGAACCGTTGTGTTGACAGTCGGCAGTTCTTGCATTCGACCACAGAAGCGATGCCCACAAATAACCTGTCTGAATGTCTATTTAAACAAACATCCGTCCACCACTTTTACAGTGCTCAAAGCACCTGTTTGTAAATAGACACACAAACAAATATATATATATATATATATATATATATATACACACACATTAAATGGAAAGTGTTGCCCAGGTGGCCATGAAGTTCGGTTTGGACACAGCTGCTATAGTAAGGATATTGAACAACACTCACAAAAGAACGGAATTGCCCCCAAAACAGAAGTGAGTGACAACTTCCCCACCAGATATTTTGGCAGCCCATGTGCTGGACCCCTCTCCCCCAAATAAATGAATCAAAACAATTTTTCTTACAATCAAAATAGCAGCGAGTGTTCGTGTGACTGCAAAAAAAAAAAAATTTGCCGCAGTAGGCAGGCTCAAACCTGAAATGCAAAAGAGGGAAAGAAGGAAAAAACGTTTGCCCATCAGACCATGACGACTTCTGATGTCATGACACTGAAAAAAAAGTTTCCAAACATATTTTCATATTGCTATGCATGACTTGCAAAAATCACTATGCGAAAAGTGACCCTCCTTGCAAGAAATCGTTCAGTTGATCACCACAAAATTAATCTTTTTGCCTAATTTTCACATATTATGCGTCCGAGGCATTGCTCTTTCAGATGGTACTGGTTTCGACCTGGTCCGATGCAGCTGACGAAAGTTTTTAGCGGACATATGAATACACAAACATACGCACAAACACGCAAACAGGCGTTTGAGATTTATCTCTCTATATATAAAAGCGAAAATGTTTGTATGTTTGTATGTATGTTTGTATATTTGTATTCTTAAACTCGGTATCATATTGAAGCCCCATCCTTCGCCCGAAAAATTGGCCAAAAACATTCATTTTTCCACCCCGAAATCAACAATTTTCGACAGGGGGAGGGTCAACAAAAACGGTCCTCTCGTGATGACGACCGGTTCTACGCATGCGTCAGATGACGTCATGACCTGATTTACTTTAAATAGTTGAAGAACTAACTAAATTTCATGTACGTTGCATTAGCTCAGTTGGTTAGCATGTTGGTTCCTTATCTAAACGTTTTGGGTTCGAATCGTGGTGTGAGATTTCTTTTTTTTCGATTTTTTAAATTTAAATATTGAACCAGTGTTATTTAAGCCATTTTTCACATAACGTTCGTTTTTCTGTTTTTTTTTTTACTTCGTACCCACCGATTTTTTAAATTTTAATATGGAAACAGGCTTATTTAAGCCATTTTTCACGTGTTTTCTTTTTTGGTTTTAACGTTCATTTTTCTGTTTTCTTTTTTGTTTTTTCGATTTTTACATTTAACATCGTTCGTTTGCCTTACGTTAGTTTTTTTTTTTCGATGTTTTGATTACCCCCCCCGCTTAAATTATAACAAACAAACCTGATCATTGACCTCATTTGCTGAATAGCTATTGCTTTTGTCGTCGTCGTAACGCTCTATGACTTCTGTGCGGGCACCTGTCAATTTGGTTCTTACTTAAATAAATTCAAACATCTTTCAGTAACTCATTCTGGCTGCCCGAACGGTTCATGTTTTTTTCACATTTTATTTTCAGACTTCGCTCAGGGCTTCGGGTTCGATCCTCCCCCCCCTCCCCCCCTCCCCCCGGTTTCTTTTTTATTTAAGAGCACACACACCTCCAAACACCCGGGCAACGCCAGGTACCCCCGCTAGTATAATAGAAAAACAAGAAAGTGAAAAGTAAAAATAAATTTATAAGATTTTTAAAATCTTTACTTTTCTATGTTCTCCCCTCCCCAGCTGCCAGTCTGCACTATTTATTTTTTTCATGCAATTTTTGGTTTGTGGTTACTCATTCTAGTTTTTTATTTATTTTTTATTTAAAAATTTTTTTTTCCCCTTTTAAACAGAAATTGATTTTCTAAAATAAAAAAAAGAAAAAATATATATGTACTTTTTGTCCCCATCAACTTTTGTGCTAAACATGGCTGACGATAGTTCCTCCTAAAGCAGCATCAGCAATTGATGAAGAAAGGGAAAAAAAATTGATGAGCAACACTAGTTCATATTGTCGAGGGGGGTGTGTGAAGATTTTTACTCCTCCACCCTGATCCTCGTTGGTGTGGAGTGGTGGTGGTGGTGGGGGGTAATGGGATATGTGTCTTTTTAAAATGCCGCCTGAAGGGCCATGTGTGCAGATTCAGCGCCATCATCTAATGACGACAAGACGTAATCTGTTGTTCATGAGAATTTGAACCGGTTGTCACATATGACTAATACTGCCCCCCCCCCCCTGTCCCGGCATCTTATTGGAGCGGAGGTGGGATCAGGATGAAGGGAGCTAGGGTGTAAATGACGTGTGTATTTTCCGCAAAGCACAATGACAGTTGATATCTTCGAGGGACGATGAAATTCTAACTGAAAATTCTAAAGGATCCTTCTTTCCCCAAATTCTTGAAAGAACAATCCAAAGATTTTTTTATTATTATTCAGAACACACACACACACACACACACACACACACACACACACACACACACACACACACACACACACACACACTGCCTTGTGTATATGAAATGATTAAAGAAGTATTGAAAATTCTAAAAGGATAAGATGACGAGATAATAAAAAAGCTCAACATGCGAGGTGGAGCTTAGACACAAGAGGAAAAAATATCAACAATATAAAAGTATATGCTGGTAAGGAAGATACAGTAAAAGAAGTAGGGGTTATAAAACTGTTTATGCCTAGGCATTTTGAAGCTTAATGCTTCTCATCAGAAAAGGAGAGCAAGTGCAAGGTAACATATAAAGAATACAACATCTAGTGATAGGCACATTAGGAGTGAAATATTAGGATATTTTGTATAGCAGGTATTAAGTAAAGGAGGTTGGGAAGGATAGCCAGGGGATTATTAAGATAATGGTGGGGGTTGTAATTAAGTTAGAATGGATTTATTGCACATTGGAAATTATTGGCACGGTATAGGATTATAGGGTATGCCATGATACTATAGGCGATATAATTAGGGTCCAAACGGTGTGAAATATGAAAACCGACTGCTTATATCGTTATTGGATATCTCCCATTCAAGGTCACACTAACTTGGCTGTTTTGATTGAGCCTCATTCTACCCCTTCAGCAGGATTATATAAATGAACAATCGGATATTTTATTATCCATCACTATATATGCATATTTATATGTACTAACGGGACCTGTGGAATTTCCACAGCAGCTTCTTTCATATGTAATATATTGCTGCTAGGCAGTCTGTGGATGTTCAGTGTGAATGGAGATCCCGCGATATTATTGTAGTACTTTTATTAAAACTGTAAAAGTATTTATCTAAGTAATCTGGTTAATTTAGTGTCAGAATATATCTGGTTATTACGGTTTATCTACAATATCCTTATAGGAGTCTGTGACATATTTCTGTTGTATGGACGCCCGGTGTGAACAGAAACCTCGCGATATCATTATACCATCTTTAGACAGAACAGATACTACCTTTGGATCCTAGTCAGAAGACCAAGAAGGTATATTTTAGTTTCATGTATGGTCCAAAAGCGACATCATTTTATTTTTATTTTTATTTTTTACATTGCGTCTTCGGTGATTGGGAGATTCTATTTATTAGAACGGAGGATAGGTGATAACATACTACGAACATTAATTAGCATATCTATATACTATATATACGTAGTATGTTATGACATTCTTACCTCATTTTTAATAAATAGGATCTTCCGATCTAATAATGTATAATATGGAAATCGTAACACACAGTATTAATATAAATTCATATAATTCAAAAAGACTGGATTACAAGAAAGGAAATGATGATCCATAACTCCTTAGAGTACTACATCAACAGGACCAATCTTATCTATGATCCAAATCATATTGAACTCTTCACAATCCCCTTGTGTACCCAATTTTCATTTTTCCTAAATTTAATTTTATTCTATATTTTTCTTTCATTAACCTACTCATTACTTTTTCCTTATACTCCGTTGCCTTTCTCTCCCTCTCCTATCTTTCCCTATATATTTATTTCCTATCTCCTTTCTGATTTTTATTTCATTTTATAAGACATTATTATTATTATCGGTCCTGGATATGACCTTAAACTATATCCGATGGTTAGGCCCCAGCTTGCGGGCTTTGGGTAGTGTGGAGCCACCCTTTAATTACCATTGCTACCAGGTCCATTCTGACCCAGACTGGTAGTACCTGTTAGGGTCCCAACTATGGGTTAAATAGAAACCGACTTAAAAAAAAACAAATATACTCTATTAAAAAATTGTTCTTCAAAATCATTGGATTCGGCATTAAATAACCTGGAAAGGGTTGATATGCCGTAAAACAACCAACCAACTTATTATTATTATCATTATTATTATTACTATTACTACTACTATTATTATTATTTTTTTATTTTTATTTTATTTTGCTTCATATTTTTTATGCTCCTACTGTTATTTTCTTAATCTCCATTTTTATTTACTCTAATCGATCTTATCTTATATTCCTTTATCTTATCTTAATATCATATCTGTACCCAATATATAGCAGTGATTAGTTTTATAACCACACAAGCCGTAAGGCCTAGCATATAAAACCAACAGTAGGTTCTTTGATATGACAAGTGCACCTTCGAAATGAATGTTTCTTTTTAGAGCACAATTGAACCATGATACTTGACTTTTTGCATTTTAAACTTTAATTCAAGCCATTATTATATATAAAAAATAATTTTGTAAAATCAACACGAGGTACTGTACAGTGCAGTGTAGACTACAAAGTATTGTGGACTAAGTCACTGTTGAGAGGCACCTGAACCTTCCCGATGCACTGCAATGAATCCTCAATCGGTAATTTCACTAATTTCGATGACAATAAAAATATGGGAGTGTGAAACATTCGTTGATCATCATTCAATCCCGGGCAACGCCGGGTCTCCCTGCTAGTCTATTAATATTTATAACCCATTAATTTTTATATCTATTAATATTTATAACCCATTAATTTTTATATCTCTTATATATGTAACCCATTAATTTTTATATCTCCTAATATTCGTAACCCATTAATTGTTATACCTATTAATATTTATGGCTCATTAATTTTTATATCTATTAATATTTATAACCCATTAATTTTTATATCTCCTGATATTTGTAACCCATTAATTGTTATATCTCCTAATATTTGTAACCCATTAATTGTTATATCTCCTAATATTTGTAACCCATTAATTGTTATATCTCCTAATATTTGTAACCCATTAATTGTTATATCTCCTAATATTTGTAACCCATTAATTGCTGTATCTATTAATATTTATAACCTATTAATTGTTGTCTATATTTTATCTATTTTCAGGTAACATCTGTTTTTACCATCTTCCTCCAAAATGAGTTATCCATGTTGTTGAGTCTTTATCAAAAGAAGGGAAGTGAACAGATAAGAACTTTTTTTCAAAATCTTTTTGTGTTTCTTTACAACCACTCCCCCATGAAAACTGTATCTTGTTTTATTTTTTATTGTTAGAGTAGTGGTAAAGGTGTTTAAGTAGGAAGAACAACAAATAGTGAAGGAGGAATGGACGAATAGAATTTGATATTTACATCCTTTGCTTTTTATTAGTTGAAAAGATCTACAGCATTTTCTTTGATGTCGTTGCTGTGTGAGTTCCAACATATGTAGGTGTGTATTATTTTGAAGCATTAAAGTTGTGCATGTCTATGTGTATGCATGTGTGTGTTGTTGTTAATCGAGTCAGATTTCTGCATAGAACTCATGAAAATTGTGCCTCAGGACTGTCTGGTTTGCATGAAGTTCTTTTCTTTGGTCACAGCTATTTTTTTCACTTTTTACCTATCACAGTAAAAGCAACAAGTCTTAGTAGTTGCAGTCAAAGACGAGGAAGGTTTTCTCAGAATAAACAAATAAATGGCACATAAAGGAATGTTACTCTCACTCCATTCATTTGCAGTTGTACATCTGACACGTCTTTGTCTGTCGCATGCAGAAGCTAAGATGACCTAAGGGCAACAAATCCTGATGCCATGTTGTTACTGTTAATTTGGATGATTATTGTTAGCATTTGTTTCCCTGATATCTTTCTAGTTAGTCTCTTTTCTTGAAACACATTGGATACTTACGGGGGGGGGGCATGTGGAAGTTACTAATATCCTTAAATGAAAGTATTTTTTTTTTTGCATTTTCACTCCAAACAAGGCATAGTGTCACTTTGATTTTGGAGGCTGCTATCTGGGACATAATTTACAGGAATACTATCTAGGGAGTTGAGCAGCAAGATGTCTGTTTACATTACACTTGAACTTCTGCACATCAGTACAATCAGAGAGGAATTCCAAAGTTTAGCTATTCTAGGGAAGAAACTATTAGAGTGTAAGGCTTTCTGGCATCTGGGCATCTCTTGCGTCCTAAAATGAAGTACTGTTGCCACATTTGGGCAAAATCTGCTCAGAGAACTTTTTCCTGCCTTCACATGTCACTTAACACTCCGGGGTCATGGGGGACATTGCATTATTTCATGCAGCGTGTCTTGGGTAAGAATAGCCTGGCGGCATCCATCTTTCTCCAGGCTCTGAGCACATAAAACACCTAGTATTACAAAATGGTTACCCATTTTATTATTGGCCAGCTTCAACATCGCTTAACTTTGTTTATCTAATAGGAACCAGTGTGTCAATGTGATTATACCATATATTTGTCAGGATTCAAAACCGACTTCGAAATCTAGTGAATGATGTTCTTTTCTCCTCTTTACAACTTCTTTCTTACAGAATGCGTCTTGCATGGCTATCTCTGCTCTACCATTATTTTCATGGCAAATGTTCGACTGAGCTTCAATCTATGGTCTCTGTTTCCTGCAAAACATTCACAACAAACACTCATCTAGCTACAACTACTATCAACAAAAAATAAAATTGCACCAAGCTATCAACACTCGCTATTCACTTCAAGGAAATTGTGTTATCACGATAAAGACTAATTTCATCAAGAACTGCCACATTGTAATCTGGAAAACAACAACAACAAAAAATGAATGAGACAAGCAAGTGAAAAAAGTTGAATTAAGAAGCAAAATATTCAGTGTTTGATATACAAAATACAGAATCTGAGAAATCTTACTTAGATTTAGTAACTCCTGCATCACAACATGCTTAAGACAGTCAAAGCAATCCATTGTATACATAAAAATTTGAATTTATTTTTGACTATTTTCGTAGTAAAAATATTTTGCAGGAACATGTTGCTAGCCCGAATTCAAACCATTAACATTTATGAAGTTAAGAAGTCTCTGACACCGAGGCCTAAAGGTTGCATATGAAGTTGGGGAAGGTTTAGCCCAGAACAAAATAAACAATATATTAGTATTCTCACTGCTATTCTCACTCCATGACTTTGTGATTCCATGACTTACCAGAGATGCAGAGGAAAATGCAACCAGAGGATGACAGATCTTAATGTTGACTCTTCTTGGATTTTCATCAGAGCCGTGTTAGCTCAATAGCTCTGACACGATCAAGTTGAAGGTTGAATTTTAATGTGTGTGTGTGTGTGTGTGTTTAACCATTGCAATGGGACCATAGCAATCCATGATGAGATTGGTTCTTGCACCATGCCTTTTGTACCATTGCTTGCCATGTCTTTGTGTCATTGCTTTCATATAGTACAATCGGATTGAAGCATCAGTTTGCATTAAATCACTAAAGTTAAGCAACGTTAACCTAGTGACCATTTGTGAATATAAAGTGCTTTATGTAAGAGAACAGCAACAATTCACTGCAAAAACTTCTAAGCCTACATTGTTAAAATGATCTTGTCTAAGTGGTATATACATATGATTGAGGACTGCTTGTGAATTTAATATCCATAGAAACTTCTTCAAAGGATGTACTAAAGCTGATCTTTTCGCTTGTAAGAAATGTTTGGATAAATTGTGTGGCAATAGTTCTAATTGGTTAATAAATATTAGATTAAAGGTTGATGTAGTTTGCTTGAAGTTTTATGTCATATATATATATATATTTTTTTATTTTATATATATATATATTTTTTTATTTATTTTATATATATATATATTTTTATTTATTTTATATATATATATATATAGCAAAACTGGTAATTAGTAAAAACCTGAAGAAAGTACTCAATACTATTGCACAGCAAATATGCGTTTTATTTTTTTTATTACCGTTTTATCTGTTTAGTTACACATGTTTCGGTTACCGAATCATATTAGCGATCCAGTAATCTCATTGGACTTTACAGAAATGGTTACAGAAATTGTCTATAGCCAGTTAAAATTGTTTTTAAGAGATCAAAAATGTGCCAAGATTGAAAAAAAACATTTCTGTAAAGCCTGACGTGGTTACTGGATCGCTAATACGATTTGGTAACCGAAACATGTATAACTAAACAGATAAAATGGTAATAAAAAAAATAAAACGTATATATATATATATATATATATATATATATATATATATATATATATATATATACCCGATATTGCTAGGTCAAACTTTGCTGGGCGGAGGGTTTAGTTACATACTATTTAAGATACACCAAATATCCTAATTTGTTATGATTTTCCTGAAAGTGAACCTCATGTTGGATTTATGGAAGCATAGAACGCATACATCTTTATCTATGAAAATCAAACTGAAAATAACTCTCAGAGTTCCAAGGGGGAATAACTCCCATTGTTTAAATAAACATAGTTTACTTCCGTTTTTAAACACAACTGATGTCAGATAATAATAATAAGTAAATGAAACATAATTTAAATAAATCAACTGAATGTTTCTAATAGAACAATTAAAACAATTCTATTACTAAAAATCATAAATAACATGGAGCTAATAATTGAAATAGATTTTTTTGAATTTAATATGCAAATGAGGCAACTTCTATTGAATAAATAGTATATATATATATACATATATATATATATAAAAGTTATGTTGGAATAAGTGTGTAAATGACCGTTTTCAGTTGTGAAACAGTTTAACTTTTCTTCATATTAATCAAATTGTAAACAAACAGACAAGAATGCGACTTTATTATCTAATATATAAACGGCACTATGTCTGTCTGTCTGTCTCCATATTTTCAAACTCTATCTCTGCTGAAACTAAAAGTTGCAGAGCAGCACTAAGGACTGCAAATGATTGGATTTTTCCCAGACTATTCTTTTATGGGTTTATAGCCAGTTAAAATTGTTTTTAAGGGGGTCATAGATGTGCCAAAATTTTTTAACCTTGGTGGGCAATGGTGTCTTCTTGATAAAAACACCTCATCACCTCACAAAGTTTCTGTCCAAAAAGGCATTCATGCTATAAAAAATTTAACCCTGCTAAGAAAATAATTTCCAAAAGAAATCTGAAAAGAAATAAGATTGAAAGTTTTTAAAAGCCATTCAATTTGTGATGTTAAACCAAATATGATGATATATAATTTATAAAAGATGTCTACAATGTGCACTGTGAGGATTTATCAGATAACGTTTTTAATAACAAAATAAAAGTCTTAGTACGTCTTTTATTCTCGCTCCTTTTCGTTGTCACCATTTTGTCTAGTGGTTGCTATAGAAATAAGCTTCGTTTTATGAAGAAAGAGGACACAAGGAGACATTCGTTGAGGTTTCCTAAGGTTTTATTTTGGAGAGAATGGACTCAGGAGAGAGAGACTAATATTTTCTTTGCTAATTATTTACTTTACTTTCTAACTTAACGTAAATGAGTGACACACACGGACAAAGTAACATTTTGCTTAGGTTATCAAGTTTTCTACATTATGGAAAACTTGTATTATTTAATGTTTCACAATTAGCTTCCACAGACAAACTGAGTTTAACACCTTTATTTCCCTCAGCTCCAAAACGTGACATCATTCATCATTGTCCAATTCATAACTTTGTTTGACCTTCTGAACCCTGTTTCAATGTTATGTCACCTCTAGGAATGATTCTGTTTTTGCAGATTAGGATTATCATGCCATGCACTAAGTATGACCCTTATTAAAGTTCACACTACCTAACTTAATCGCCACTGTAGGGTCCCTAATATGTAAGACTTAAGGTAACATTTGGATTCAACAAAGAATATTTATTGGCTTAAATAGTTGTAGAGACGTTAAAGAAATTATTTCTTGTTAAATTACCATTGCTTTTGTAATTCTTTGTTGTATGCAATAAATAGGCCATTACCACTACTTAAACAAAATCATTCAAAGAACAGAGTACTTACTTGTTAGGGCAAAACAGTAAAAGATCATTTGATGCATGTTGCGACCTACAACACCAAATGTAGAGTCCCAAATATGTAACATGAAATCAAGACAAGATTAATGGAAAAAAAACAAAAAAACGAATAATAATATTAAAATAATAAAAAGATATTAATATTAAAATAATAAAAAAGATATTAATATTAAAATAATAAAAAAGATATTAATATTAAAATAATAAAAAAGATATTAATATTAAAATCATAAAAAAGATATTAATATTAAAATCATAAAAAAGATATTAATATTAAAATAATAAAAAGATATTAATATTAAAATAATAAAAAAGATATTAATATTAAAATAATAAAAAAGATATTAATATTAAAATCATAAAAAAGATATTAATATTAAAATAATAAAAAAGATATTAATATTAAAATCATAAAAAAGATATTAATATTAAAATCATAAAAAAGATATTAATATTAAAATCATAAAAAGATATTAATATTAAAATAATAAAAAAGATATTAATATTAAAATAATAAAAAAGATATTAATATTAAAATCATAAAAAAGATATTAATATTAAAATCATAAAAAAGATATTAATATTAAAATCATAAAAAAGATATTAATATTAAAATCATAAAAAAGATATTAATATTAAAATCATAAAAAAGATATTAATATTAAAATCATAAAAAAGATATTAATATTAAAATCATAAAAAAGATATTAATATTAAAATCATAAAAAAGATATTAATATTAAAATCATAAATATATCACAATATTTATAGCATAGATTATTCCAACGGCTGTTATTAGCATATTTTAAGAACATACGAGGGGTGTGCAGTAAGTAATGCCCCTGACCCACTTCCCATAGCAGTAGAGCAACGAAACTTGGCACAAGAACCAGCCAAAGTTATGCATTTCTCCCATCGGAGACCGTTTTTGTAGAACACCTCAGGTTGGTCCTCCAACCATGAGGTGACTTCAGAAATCAAGTCTACATCACCTGGGAAATGCTTTCCTTTCAAAAACAACTTCATGGCTGGGAAGAGGTGAAAGTCAGAGGGTGCAAGGTCAGGAGAGTAGAGAGGATGGGGAGAATTTCATAACCACACGCCTGTGCTTCTGATCTGGCGACATGCAAGTTGTGGACCGGAGCGTTGTCCTGCAGGAGGACGGTACCTTTGCTGATCTTGCCCCACCTCTTGATTTTGATAGTTTCCCTTAATTTACTCACAAGTGAAGCATAATAGGCTCCTGTAATTGTGGTACCCTTTGCCAGGAAATCTGTCATCACTACTTCGTCCTGGTCCCAGAAGACTGTGAGCATGAACTTGCCAGCGGAGGACTGCACCCTTGCCTTCTTTGGAGGTGGTGAGTCCAAGTGCTTCCACTGCATTGACTGGGCTTTGGTCTCTGGATCATAGTGATGGACCCAGGTTTCATCCTGTGTAATCAGTCTTTTGAAAAACTTTGACTCATCTTCTTGGCACATCTCCAAATTCATCCTCGAGCACTCAACGTGTTCTCACTTCTGTAATGGTGTGAGCAACCTGGGAATCCATCTGGCAGACATCTTATGCATATGCAAATGGTCATGAATGATAGTTTCCACAGACCTTGTACTAATCTCAACATCTTGGGCTATTTGGCGAATAGTAATGCGCCGATCTTCCAAAATAGCAGCCTCAACTTGACGCACAGATGCCTCGTCAATAGCAGAAGGGGGGGGGCGACCAGGTGTGGGAGCTGTTTCCACAGACTTCCAGCCATCTTTGAATTCACAATGCCAGCGTTTTACAAGGTCATATGATGGGGTATTATCACCATAAGTTTCTTTCATTTCATCAAAAGTCTCCTGTGGTATGCGTCCTTTCAAATACAAAATCCGGATCACTGCTCGACATTCAACAGGCTCCATTTTACACCTGACTCAGTTCAACCACCTTTAAAACAGAAACCACAATTAGTTCAGAGCTTTAATTTGCCACATAACCCATAGAGATATAAATCATTGCACATGCAAAATTTCAGCTAGATCAGACAACTGGACGTAGGTCAGGGGCATTACTTATTGCAAACCTTCGTATTTGAGTATATACCTGCTGAAAGGATATTTTCTATAAATATTGCTATACAAACTTCACCATCAAGTTAAATTTTCGGCAAGTAAGGTTTATAACACAATTTATATAGCAAGATCTGATTGAATGAGGATCACTACTATATAATTTTTTATTTATTTATAGTAAGAAACTATCATATACATTTTCACTATGCTCATAACACAATATTACTATGTTTTTATTGATTCCTCTTCCTGTTTCACTCCCAAAAGGCTAAACTGTTGAAAAACTTTCTGAACTTTTTGTTGCAGTAGTAGCAACTCAATTAGTTGTGACGTCAGGGTGTTGTACTTATAGTTGTAATTTTTGTGCTTGTCAGCAACAGTAGTCATAGTGTTATGGCTCCACTATGTGTAGAGTTTGTCTACCTCTCTTTCTCTCTTTTCTTTGTAATACCTAATGTTATACTGATGATGCTGTATTTATTATAATAAACATTTTTCTATTTAATAACAGCAGCTGCAATAATAATTAATAACAACAGTACACATTTTGAGGCTTAATAGCTTTCTGTTTTCATTATTTTTATTTAAGTTTTGTCTGGGACCTAGAAAAAAGACTTTTACTTACTAACTTTTGTGTGACAGGGCAAATATATATTCATTTATATAAGAATATATAAATAAATAAATACACACTGACATTTATTATAGAATGAAGATCCCCCACAGTAATCACCTTCACCTCTATGGGGGTGAGGGATATCCTTGAAACACATCCATTCCTTTTCTACAGAAACAAACTAAAATAAGATTTTACTTGGGTTATTTGCCATATTTTCCTCTTGACAGTATATCTTGATGTTACATGTCATCGATTCAATAACTTTTAACACATTCAACAAACTTACAGATTAGATGATTATGTAGAGACCACTGCTTGTATGATGATTGAAGTTTGTAATGAAGACACATTTTGTTTACCTCTAAAACTCATATCCGACTCTTTCAAGGGTGATAACTCTGTCACTTTGGTCTAAGGGAAATAATTCCATCATCATCATCATCATCATCATCATCATCATCATCATCATCGGTGGTGGTTATATTTTTAGGTTGTACTAATAGATTTTGTGTTTGTGACGTCATTTTCTTCAAACATGTTAAGTTAGTAGAAATTTCCCATTTTATGTAATTTTGAATGGAAATTTCCTCTTTCTACTTAATCACACAACTACCTACCACTTACCATATTACTAACAAAAAATAAAAAGAAAATAAAAGGCGTTGACTTAACATTCCAATAATCGATTTTCTATTTTTTTGTCTTGTCAATAAGTCAGTGAGGGATTTTTAATAGATTCTTTATTTTTTTATGGAATTTGAACATAATAAGACAATGGAGATTTGTTTTCAAAACGAACAAAAACAAAAAAGTTGGCATTGTCACGTTTCCCAGACTTGACCAACCTATAATTTTTCTCAGTGACTTCTTCACTTTATACTAGGTATCCAAAACCAAAATCTCATATAAATACAACCGACAAACCATTCATTCCGAATGCTGATGAAACTGTGTGCATCATATATACGAACATAATGTACATACATACGTACCAAATCCACAGATGTTTATGCTTTCTTCCACTGGAGTACCTCTATCTCTGTAAGACCATATATCAGTTGTTGACCCCAACGTTTGTGTGCCACTTTGGACTGGATATCCCAAACCAAAATCTCAATTTTATTATATCCATAACCTGTACTGAACCTTAATGGTAAGGTATAAATACAATCGACAAACCATTCATTCTGAATAAGATACATGCTTACAAAAATATAAAATCCACAGATGTTTATGCATAGAGATTTGCTTTCATCCATTGGAGTACCTATATCTCCGTAAGACCATGTGTTGATCCCTTGACCTTAATGTTTGTATACCAGTGTTCTCATTGTCTTCATCTCTTGTTCTAGCCATGTCGGCTATCACACTGATCGTTGCTGAGGACACAAGCACTGGTTTACAGTTATACAAAAACAAAGCAACACAAACAAGAAAAACCATGCTCAGATACATTGGGTATTGATCTGTTGTGCTTTGGGCATGTGTATGACACCACCATGAAAACGAACTCCTAAACACATCCAGTTAAGTTCCAGTACATCAGCTAAGACAGACCAACATCTCATTGTCTTCAACCTGATCTGCTCTTGCATGACTATTATTTCAGTCTGTCCAATCTAATCCTATTTACCTTAAGCTGAACTCTGACTCTTAAATATATTTAGTTTTGACTGGAAATCCTAAATGTCTTGTCTTGTCTGAGAGTGACTGATAAGCGAAAATGACTCGCTCTCTCAGCTGCTCAGAAATTGACCACCAACTGTGAGGCATAATCCTGTCTTGAGAGTTCAAAAAATTTCAGCAGTTCATTATCATCTTGCTCCTCTTACTTCTAATCACTTTGGTGAATCATTTCCTCACATTCTGCAGTCTCTTGTCTCTGATGAGGGTTCTCTGCAAAGTTTTTTAGGTAAAAACTTTGGACATTTTTAAAAAGAACGAAAGTATATCACACCTCTCATTCTTTTGAATGTTGTAGGGTTGGCCTCCTTGCTGCTTCAGTTGCTTGGAGACCTAGGTAGAAAGTGCCAGTCAAGACTCTGTTCTTGACAATCAGCCCGGCAGATGAGGGACCAGAAACTGGCCCAGTACCTGTAAGACTGAGGTATGTTGCCTGGGTATTACCTAAGAGGTCTACCCTCCCAGGTCTTGACACCCAGTTTTCGGGTGAGGCAAGTTTATTGCTTGTTGCCTGAGGTGCCCCTACCAGGGAATGCTGATGGAGATGTTCAGGCAATTTTTGATAGGCCAAAGTTCTTCTCCTTTAGGGGCCCTGGCTTTACATCCCTACTTTCTGACCTTGTGCCACATCTTGCTGAGGTGGGCAGCAAGTAATTATCTACCACATCTAAGTACAAGTGATGACGTCATGAAAAAATAAACAGATGTCAGCAACATTGATTTTATGCAAGATTATTTAATTCTCTGTATAAACCCGATTTCAATGTCATGAATCAAAATTTTATTTTCCTTACTTCAAAAAGCTTTTAATGTGGACGCATACATTTTTGCAAAAACATAAACAATGGTACCAAATTATTGCCATCATAATTATCTTCCTAACTGGAATATTTTCTTCTTTACAAACAAATTTCAATTAAAAATGATCATAGATTTATTTTACTTAAATGTATTGCTGAAGATAAAAACTGAATTGGCCAAACACCGGAGGAATGAGACCTTTATAACAGTTGTTTCCTGGTAAATTTTATGCAATTCCAACATCACTAAGGAGTTCAAATATAGATGTAACTTATGTGTAGAAGAAAAAAAAAAATTGAGATATATAGTAGTATTAATGTATGTATGGTAATTAAACCATACAAAAATGTTCATGTTTGATTCATGAAGGAAATCATCAGGCTAAATGCTACTAAACTCTACTCACATATTGAGCACTGTTGAAATAAATACTGAAAATACATATATGCAATATATTTCATTGATTGAGATTGTCAGACTGACTTCCTCATCTTGGTTGTTATTGTCACAACGTTTCGGCCGTTTTGCCCTTCGGCCTTCGTCAGGTGTTTTGTATCGAACTGAGGAACCATTTGTTAGGAGTCTCGAACCCAACCCTTTATTATTATTATGGGGGAACCATGTTCGGACTCCAGCTAGGCTTTGGGACATAGTTGCTGATTCTCTGTTTTGAATGTTACTTTTTTCACTGCCTTCATTCAGGATTGAACTCAGCACCTTTGGGTAACTGTAAACTTTGATACAACGTTTAGGACCACTCGGCCATATGTCACTAGGACATTAGCCAATTTTTGGTCTAAACATTTGAAATTTTACATAAAGTGTATTCAGACATAGGGCAAGCCTTTTAACTGGTTTTTGGTCGAAAATTTGGCTCCCAAGGGATGAAAGTTCAAAAGATTTGACCTTTGCGGTCTGAAGCAAACTATTCAGCCAGTTTTGGGGTGAAAATTTGGCTGCCAAGAGGTCAAAGTTGAAAGAGTTAACCGTTGCAGACTCTACCAAACTCCTCTGCCAATGTTGGGTCTAAACACTTGAAATTTTAGATGTAGGTTACCTGGACATGAGTCAAACATTATATATATATGCACATAAAGTTATGAACAGTAGATAGGGCCCGAGCAAAGCTGTGCTTAACTGCTAGTATATATATATATATATATATATATATATATATATATATATATATATAATGTGTGTGTGTATGTATGTAAACAGATATGTACCATTTATATTTATATATCCATTAGAATTAACTGAACCACCATATACAGCCTTCCCATTTTGGTTGGCTGGCAAGCTGATATAACAACTTGGTGGCTGTTTTATTTATAGATCTTCTGCCAGTTGCACCGAGCAGCATTAAACTATGCACCTGCTGATTTACTGTTACGTCAGAGGCTCAGTCAGTCTCATGCAGTGGCTTGATTTTTGCACAGCATGTTATATGACCATCCAACTTACATCTGCATTTTTTCCCTTTTTTTCTTTCTCCTTCTTGGAAAATTCTCAAGTGTTCAAATGCTAGATGTTATTGCAGACTATTTCCCAACTACTGATAGCTTTGTTATTTTGGATCATAAAGAATTTAGTAAAAAGCCAAAAAAAAAAAAAAAGAAAGACATTAATCTTGCATTTGAAATGGAGTGCTCATGATTGCTTTGCTTGGATTTGAAATATTCAAATCATTTGAGCAGTTGTGTAGTTTCATCATCTATACTGATGCATGTTGATGGACGCAAAACATGTCTACGGATATTAAAAATATTTATTTATTAAAAATAATTAAGTTTCATAAGTCGAGCACTTAGAGATTAAACTGAGATTCAAAGTTAGCCATGTTGTGTGTTATCTCCCTTTAAGTAGATTGAACACTGTTTCTCATTAATGTTAATAAAAATACAAAACTTATGTCTCTCACATTTGAAATGAAATTATTATAATGGTCTCATGAGTGATGACGGCTAATCCTGCTAACGACATAAACTAGTACATTTCTCCAACTCTCCTGGACAAAATCCTTGTTTATTTGTTATCTCCCTCATGGAGGCAGAGTTAAACACAATAGTATACACCATGTTTCTTTTATGCAAATGACTTTTGTAAGTGTTCGGCAAATATAAACCAGTAATCGAAAAAATTTTACTGAACAGCCAATCAAATATTTTTTTACATAGGATTCATCAATTATCAAGGCCTGAAGGCCACTTGAGGATAAGGATTAATGAGACAATAGGACAATATTGCAGTAATCGTTAGTAGTGGAAATTTTGTAAATTGGTTTACTTAAGCATGTGACTCATCAAGAAATTGTTTATGTTGAACTTGTAATCAACTAGAAAGCAAGCAAACAAAAGAGAGTTCCACAGGCATGCAGTTCTAAGAGTTTATGGAATAAGATTTGAAATGGAAAAGAGCAGTAATTATTTACTTGGGGAAATCATAAATGGTGAAAAGGTTGGTTTTTAATATGGAGAAAATTCAGTTCCTCAAAAAATAAATGGAGGCATTCTGAATCTCGATAAAAATAAAAATTGCCTTAGTCGAGAAGGGTTTCTCCTTTACTGATCGTAAGACAGAAATAAAAATGAAGTGTAGTATTGGAACAGATACTGCATTTTACTCCTAGCCAAAAAAGCCTTCCGTTCTTAAATGTCTTTAGAATATTAAATTGTGACAATAGAATATTAAATTGTATGTATACTCTCATCAATCGTGTACCTTAGTTTCTTTTCTTCTTTTCTCATTATTTTTTTCTCCTTATTCATTTTTCTGCTGGTGGATTTTTTTTTTCAGTGTTTATAAACACTTGGCTTAGTTTCATTTACAGTTTATATTTTTATGCAACATAATCGTTAGGGCTATGACAACAGCATATTCTTTTCATTGTTTGGACTCTCGAATGTGTATCCGTTGATATCTTATATGCTTTTATATAGAGTGATGTGGTTCTCAGTTGATTAACTGAGTCTAACTATTTTTATGCAGCATAATCATTTATCAAGTCAATTTTATAAATTAGCATTTTTGTGCGTTCACTGCAGAAGTTGTGATAATTTACTCATTGTCTCTGTCTGAATTCGGGTCTTGATTTTGTTACTGGATTTCGTGTCAATCATGTGATCTCTGTCACTACTGTGACAAAATGACTTTCTTCTGAAACAAATTCACAACTCAAGTTTAAAACAAAAAACAATGTTTTACGCTTCTGAATTTTTGAGATGAGGTATGGTTATTTGTATTATTTGGATTCTTCGGACTACTGTTCTCATCTTGAGTGTTATTTTCACAACGTTTTCCTCCAAATTCCCCAGTTCAACAGAAACATTCCTGGGTTCAACAAGATACACCTAAAGAAGGTCAGAAGTTACATTGACTGAAACGTTATGAAAATGACCCCTAAGATGAGAACAGTAGTTTTAAGAATCCAAATGATACTAACACTATTTTATTTTGAGATAATTGGTTTGTCTTCGAATGATGAATTTGCAATTTGGAAAAATATTTCTTCTAACCAAAGTGCCTTTGTTTAAGGCTCCTTCATTTCTCAGCTCAACAGAGACTAAACTGAACCCCTTTGCCCATTTTCCTGGAATATATAGAGATATTGCTATTATTTAGAGTAGGCGAAACACTGTTTTATGAATAGACATAAAAACTTATTGACCAGGGTCTTTCTTATCTGTAGTGGACATTAATTCTATATGATTTCAAGTGATATGATTTCTTAGTATGAACGCATTATTTCAAAGATTTCAGCCAATTTCTTGTTTGGTTTTTTCTTTTTGCTAAATATTTTCTGCCTGCACCTCACTAAACATGCAAATTAAAGTGATGCATCATGTGCACATGTTTGCATTTGTTATCGTCTGGATATTTTCAGTGTGCATCTTTATTGTTAGCTTTTTAATAATAAAAAAATACATCCTTGTAGAAGTTGAAGGATTTAGTAAACCATGCAACAACAATTTATAATCAATTTCCAGCCAGGGCATATCACATTGACTATATAATGATTTCCCAGATTGAGAGAGAGAGAGAGAGAGAGAGAGAGAGAGAGAGAGAGAGAGAGAGAGAGAGAGAGAGAGAGAGAGTTAGTGAATGAGTTAATTATACATTGTTTCACTATATATATAGTGATGATATCTGCAAGTGAAACTTGCCCATTGAAGGTTTAGGACATGGTTTGCATGGAGAGAACTTATGAGAATGATATGATGGATGTTTAACGTCAGTCTTAAAGACAGGCTTAGATCTGATGAGCTCATAGAAAGATTTAATCTGAACAATAAAGAAAGATGTGTGCAGAACAAGAGACTCTGATGGTATGGCCACGTTGAAAACGTGGATGAAAGTTTTTGAGTTAGTAGATATAGACAGTTTAGGTAGTGTGCTCAGTGGGCATGAGTAGGCCAAGGAAAACATGGGAAGAATGGATTTAAGAGAAAGGGGGGATCAATGAAGATTTTCTCTGAGATAGGTTGGTTTGGAAGTTATTTTTAAAAAGCTGTCCAATGCATGTCTGCATATAACATGGGAATTAAACTAAATGTGATGATAATTAATATGTGCATTGCTTCTTCAACGCTTTCAAAAGACTGAGACATAGGACTTGTCTACAGCTTCATGTGACATTATTTCTATCAAATCAACTTCTTCTCATAATACAACAATCATGTGATTTCTTCTGATCGTTCTGTTTTTAATCGCTAATATGTACTAGTTACCGTATCTACTAGCCAACTTATCCACTCTAACATTTGACATTAACAGCTTTCTATATAAACATTGGACATTTATTAGTATAGACAACAAAATGAAAAAAAAAATGATAAAAAAACAAATATATACAGGATGGAATGATAAATTTGTCGCCCTAAAGAAAACAACACTACAACTTTATTTTAAAACTTTTATCGAAAAAAAAAAATCAATTCAGGTAACTTGATTATGTAGTAGAGCTGACATCTATTCAATGTAGCCACCTTCAGCTTCAATCACCCCTTCGATACAGTTCTAGAACTGGAAGCATGCCTTTTCCATTTTCAAGCCGACTTTGAAGATGTGGCATGTTGCCCTCACTTGAAGCCATACCAAAGACATAAGCATGGCCAGAAACTTAATTGAGCTGTGCCCTCAAGCATTGAAACATCTGGATTTGCATTTGAAGAGTGCTGGTAATGATCGTGTTGTCATAACTTGGATTGGTAGAGAGCATGAGTTGTACAGCGGCACATCTCCAATCTTGCTTGTTGAACATCGTGTCACTTTCAGACATGATAAAACGCTCCTATTGTTCTTGGGATTTGTACACAACTGACCAATTAGTACATGGTTTGCAACAAAAAAAGAAAACCGGTTTTTATCAAAGGGAAATGGAATCATGTCGTCTTTTCTAGGACGACAATTTTATCGTTCTACCCTGTACTGAATAAATGTTATCAAAGACAAGCAGCGGGATGAGTTTTTAGTGTTTTGATTTATTTTAAAGCGTTTATTCAGTTAAAAAAAACAAATGTGGAGTGTAATGTTAGAACAAGAAAGATATGGCACCCATGAGAGGATCATATCTTCCGAGTTTAAATAATCGTTTAAAAACAGAAAATTAAACGAAATATTGGTAGAAACCCACCCAATAAATATTATGGCATCTATTGGGTGGATTTCTAACGTAAAACTCGACAGTTTTTTTTTAACAGAATAAACGCTTTAAAATAAGTAAAAATACTAAAATCTTAACTAGCTGGGTAGAAGATTAACTTATCTTGTTTTTGATAACATTTATTTATGTAATATATATATATATATATATATATATATATTTTATCACTTTTTCGTTTTATTGTCTATACTAATAAATGCCTAAACGTTTTCTTATTCTGGACTTAGTTTCTTCTTTCTTGAATTGTATTTATGTTTGTGAATTACAGCTTAATGTGACAAACATTCATCTGTAATTTCTTCTCATCTTACAATTCTTCTCTTTTTTCTGCTTCCCAATTAGAATTGTCTCAAGGTAAGTTTTGATATTTCTTTTTAGTATTTTTTTTTTTAGTATATATATATACATTTTTTACTTTTGCTATTTTTTGTTGGTATTTTGTGGTGTTCTATTTTGAAAATCTTGGTGATTACAAGTTTTTGTGTCTTATTTTTATTTGCTTCTTAAGTAATTTTTTTTAGCTTTACAGTTTATTGAATGAAAAAGGAATGACATCAAGGAAAAAGTTATTTTTATCAGAGCTTTCAATTTTTTCTTTTTGAATTTAAATTTTTGTGAGATGCTATTCTAGGCTTTATTTTTTAAAATATTTTTTTGGTGTTCACTTCTGAAAATCTTGGTAATAATTTAAGCTTTTGGTTCTTTTTATTTGCTTCTTATAATTTATTTTTTTAGTTTTACAGTTTAAATGGATAAGAAAAAAGGAAGACTGGCATCAAGTGTCAGTAAACATGAAAAGTTGACAACCTTGTGTATTTACCAATTCAAGCGACTTTTGGTTTTGAAACTAGTCAAACGTAAACACTGTTACTTAATCTGAAGACCCTGCTATCATTATTTTTTAACAAATGCACTTTTCTTTTCATTATGTTTGTTTTATTTACGTAATTTTGATAATGTGAAAAATTCATTTTTTAAAACTATATTAAGTAAACATTAATTTTTTTCCCATTTATTTTAATTTATTATATTTAAAGAATATTTTTTTCTTTCAGTATTAATTATTTAAAAAAAAATAGTTTCTATAAAAAAACATATTTCGGTGAAAATAACCAGGATTATTTGAGTTCTTTGAACTACTGTTCTCATCTTAAGTGCTGTTTTCACACGTTTCGGTTGATGTAACCTCCAACCTTCTTCAATTGTATCTTGTCGAACTCAGGAATCTGCACAGAATTTCAAACAGAACCCTTTATTTAATCCATGGAGGTAGTATGTTCTTGTTCCACCAGCCATAACTGGATAGAAATCCTAAGTAATTGGCAATTGTATTTTCGATAGCTCACACTGAGGATTGAACCTTCAACCTTCAGTAGAATATAGCTTATAAATGAATTTTATCAAGTATTCTAACCACTGCGCTACGATTTCTTGCAGATGTAATATGATAATAATCAGTTTCTATATGTATTTGCTTGCCTACATTTTCGTCAGGGACTTTAGATTAAGTAGGACTGTTTACTTCTAACATGTTTAGTTGCTTGAATCAGTAAATTTCGCAAGATCAACAAAAAGTTACTTTTATCAGAAATTTTCAGTTTTCTTTATTCGTAAATTCTCTTAACATTTCTAGATGAAAATGCCAAATCTCTTTTCCATGTTCTAAAATGCTGGTTAATTTGCGTTATTTTTTTTAAATAGATAGAGATTAAACTTGTATTGTACCTGTTAAATAAAAATATGTTTCAGAATTTTGAGATCGTTGTTATTTTCACAATGTTTTGGCCAGTATAATTTCTAATCTTCTTAATGATTGGTTAATTAGTTTAGGAGTGAATGTTGTGCATAAAAATATAGAAATCTTAAGTAATTTGTAACTGAAAAGTTTGGTATGGATGACCATAGCGGAAAAAGGAAGCCATCTACTTTTGAGACGAAGTAAAAATTATATACAGAGAAGAATGGTGGAGAGTAAGCCGACTCAAAGATGTGGCAACAGTACTTCATGTTAAGGTATATCTGACTCTTGTACAGGTAGGAAATTGCATCAGGAGTCAAATACTTTCTGGAGTGATAGAATGATTTAACCATTTTTCGAGCAACCTAGGCAAAAAGATTGAATATAATTTTTCATTTGAGACCCGGGCAATAAAAAGAAAGATACCTAGTTCTATAATCCTCATGTGTAGTGGAATTATACTTTTGATTTCCGGAAAAAGGAAAGTGCACACTCTCATTCTTCGGTATAATTCAGGAGAGATAACTTGTAGGTCAGTTAACCATGAGTTGCATCACAGTTGTCTGTTGGAGCATCAATGTCTGTAGCTATAGAGGCTGTTGATGGATTGATGGTCCCTGCTGCAGAAAACGCATCGGTTATCTCACTAGTCTGCTTGGACCATCACTTTGCTTTTGTATCACTTATGTCAGCTTCTCCTTCCCTAGCAAAGTGTTTAGTGATGCTTCCTCTCTATTTGTATTGGTTGGCTGCCAGGCTCTCTCAGAACTCTGTTGGTATCCATGTCATCCATATCATACTTCACAACACTGCAGCATCGATATTACCGTAAAGGTAGAAAAATGCTCAAACCAATGCTGAGGAAAAACAAAAAAATTCAATACTGCTCAACATGAGAATCAAGTCAAGATTTTCGGCTGATTAAGTCATTCATTAAAAACCAATGATTGATTTTTCAATTAATAATAGAAAATGTTCCGAGCGCCAATCAATAAATCATTCATTTGTATGAAATCCAGGAAAGAACGACAGATCGAAACACTGACTTGTTTTAGTCATGAAAATTCTTTCAAATCTTTGTCTTCCTCTATTTTTAGGTCCTGGATATGACCTTAAACTATATCCGATGGTGAGGCCCCAGCTTGCAGGCTTTGGGGAGTGTGGAGCCACCCTTTAATTGCCGTTGCTCCCAGATCCACTCTGACCCGGACTGGTAGTACCTGTTAGGGTCCCAACTATGGGTTAAATAGAAATCGACTTAAAAAACAAGACAAAACAAAACAAAACAAATATACTCTATTAAAAAATCGTTCTTCCAAATCACTGGATTCGGCATTAAATAACCTGAAAAGGGTTGATATGTCGTAAAACAAAACCAACCAAACCAAACCGCTATTTTTAATCTCAAGATTGAATGTGGGTGTATATGAAAACAGAATTATTGACAGGTTCAATGGATATTTTTTGTCAAAGCCAAATGTAAGAGGAATGTAAAAAATATAATGAATAAAGGGCTGAAAACTATAGAAGAATACCCGTCCCAGAATAGGTAAAATTCTCTGAACACGGCAGTTTTGTGTAATGTTGCTGTTACATGCAAGAAAGAAAAAAAAAAAAATCCATTTTTCTCCCTTTTGCCAAACACATCACCGTTACTTTCGGCATGTTTCTCGCTGCCACATGTTCATTTTTACCTGAAAGCGTTTCTCCTACCTCCGATCACAGCCAGCCCATTCTTGTCCTCAACTTTACATGTCCATTTTCTTTGATGCGTAATTTGCTTCTGCCCCGAGCATGTGGTGCATTTTCTCTCCTTTATTTTCCTTTTTCTTCTTGCGCATACTTCCTAATTTGCATATGCTAAATTTTTGGCTACTGCTGCTGCTAATCTCTTCTCAAGCCAGCCATCCTCCACTGCTGCTGATACTTTCCCACACGCTCATATGCACTATATTACATTTGCACCACTTTTATCTCCATTTTTAAAGATTAAAATCAACATATAATGATACTAAACCTTCTCTCTAGAATCCTTATTCCAATTTTGATAAAAATCCATTACATGATTTTCCCTTTAGAAAATGTTTAAAATTTAAGGCTTAAGCTTAAGGGATCTTAAGAAGACATTGAAATTTAGGAAATCTTGTTTAGTTGATGTCTAATGACTGTGGATCAAATTTAATACAACTATGAGCTATATTAATTTTCAAATGGGAAGTTGTGCCCATATTGTGCTCCACAAGTACTCAATCAAAACTGAAAGTTTAGGAACATTTGCTAATTGACACCTAATATTTATTGTTAATTCCAATTTTTGTAAAATTTTAATGAAATATCTGAATTTTCACAAAGGACATCAGCCCCCCCCCCTTTTTACCTTCTTTGCATAAAACTAAATTAACCTAAAACACACATTTGAACCTCTTATGCTTAGCAGCTATGTTCCAAAATTAATAATGATCTGTTAATTAGTTCAGGAGTGAATACTATACATACAACTATATAAACATATACACATAGCTAACTTTAAATGTATATGCATTTGTTAAACAAAAGTTGTTAGTGTAGGATCATACTGTTTGTTTTCTCTCTTTCCTTAAACATCTGGAATGGTTTCGTCCAGCAGTGTTTTTTACTCATCAACTTTTATGTGACAAGACGGATATATATTTATTTACATACAAATCAATACGCATTAGGGTACTGGTACATGTTGTGATCTACGAGGTGCCTTCAATAAGTTTCCAACCAATCCTCATCTCAAAAATTCAGAAATATAAAGTGGTTATCTCGCAACTTACCAGTAATTTCGCTGCACTTCTTGTTTTTTTAAGTAACACCAAAATCCTTTTTTCCAAACTGAGCAGCAAAACTTGCACACATATCATTATCATCTTTCTACGGCACTTTTTGTAAGTACTTGAAAAAATTACACTGCACCTGACTCTCTTTCCACAAACTAAACAGGAAAATATTTGTGCTTTCCAACACTACTGATCATCACTTTGAACATTGAATGAATAAAATTCAAGATGGCTGTCACCTGGGATTTTATAATATAAATAGCAGCCTTGACTTTGCGACAAAAAATCAAGATCGAGTGAAATGAAACGAACCAAATAAAAACTGACAAGACAATGAAACAACTGTTATTAATATTTCTATGAGTAAAAAGAAATTAAAAAGAAAATAGTTTAAGCAACTTTTATTTTTACTTATGTAGAATAAATGCAAGAAAAAAAAAAACATGAAAAATAATTAATAAAAAGTAATTCACTGTTTGAAGGACTTGATAACAATTTAAAATTTAATGGTTAGAAAAACCAGACCAGTGTGAACTTGTTTTTAATAAATATTGATATTTATTAAAAAATAAAATTCAATTTATATTTTTTTCAAATTTTCGACGCCACAATACTGTAATCGGACATATAAACATCACTTTTAACTTAACTACAAACATCTCAACTCATGCTAGGAATTACCACCACCATGTCATATAAGAGAAAAAAAAAAAAACCCCCAAAAAACCTGTCCAATTTCCGTAAGATGAATATTTTACTATTCAAAAATTAAAAAAATTTTTTTTTATTTTTAATAAGTAGCAATATTTATTTTTAAAAAACAATTTCACACTCGTCTGATCTTTCTAACCATTAAATCTTAAAATGAAAAATAATTAACGTTATCACAGTAACACCAGTGCATAAGTACCTTAAGAACTTTTAAACAACTTTTATTTAAAAACAAATTATGTTAAAAATAAATGTTGGGTAAAAGTGGTTTAAATTTTTTTTCATTTTCTTCTTGCATTTATTCTGCACAAGTAAAAAATAAAAGTGGTTTAAATTATTTTCCTTTCAATTTCTTTTTACTTATAAATCTATTAATAACAGTTGCTCTATTGTCATTTTCCAACTTGTCAGGTTTGCCTCAGTTTGTTCCGTTTCACTTGAGCTTGATTTTTGATCGCAAGGTCAAGGCTGCTACCAGGTGACAGCCATCTTCATTATGTTTACTCATTTTAACCTGGCTTTACTTTGTTGGGGGACAAAAAAATATTTATATTTACAAAGGAGGGATTGGACTGAGTAATTCCCTCCCGTCCATCTGTTCGTTTGTTTTCACTTTTCTCAATAACCACATCTTGTTGAATTTTTTTGAAATTTCGCACAAACATTAGTTATGGTTAAAGTAATGTTTTGCCAGAATGGATTTTCCGGGAAAACCTTGGTTGCCCCTTAGGATCCATTGTAAGGGTAAAATTTTCCCAAAATCGTTTGTCCATTCGTACTTTTCTCAATAACCACTCCTCGAATATTTTTGAAATTTTGTATAAACATTAGTCATGGTATTTATTTATTGCAGCCTGTTATCCTCATCTTAGTTGTTGTTTCACAAAATTTCGGCCAACTATTCGTTTGACCTTTATCAAGTGGTTAGCCAAAACGTGGTGAGACGACAACAACTATGGATGACAGTAATTGCTGAGGACGCAGTTAGGAGGTTCGGAGTTCCTATCTTGTGGTTACCACCTGATGAAGGCCAGAGGAATAGTTGGCTGAAACGTCATGAAACAACTAAGAAAGATGAGGATAATAGTTCGCAATAAATAAATAAATAATACTCATCTCAATAAAGAATTCCAATTAAATAATATATATTAGTCATGGTAAAAGTAATTTTTTTTTACTTTTGGAGTGGGACCCTGCATGCTTGGCTTGTTTAATTATATTACAGAAATTAGAAAGCCAAATTGTAAATCCGCCCACCGGTCGCATATGTCGGATCATGGTCATGTTTATTTTTTTGCTCATTTCTCATTTGCTATTGAACTTGAAGATTTCTCTCTGCAATTTTAACCATAAAGCTTTTTCTCTGTCCATGTTGAATGCCAGATGTGCAGCCGGTTGTGGAATTTCTCTTGCAAATATTATTCCTGATTAATTTTTCTTGTTTCTGTTGTGGAAAAGCTGAAAATTCCTGCAGAGGAAGACACAAATCAATAGACAGATATTTAATACTAGAAATTCTATGGCGTCATTTTTCTGCTGTTTATACTTGTGCATATTTTTGCCTATAAGTTCTAAAACTATTGGTCAGAAGTTCGAATTTGGCATGAACTATAGAAGGAGAAACATGTTAATACTAATACAACTGCTTCTACTAGTATGAAGGAAAATAAATGTTTTAAAAGATTAAATTAAAAATAAATAAATACTTTTTAAAAAATCGATATTAAAACAAAGTATAAATAAGTTAAATAACTAGCAAATAATAATAAAGAATTTTTTTTTTTAGTTAATATTTATTAATTTATTCAAATATTATCAATGTACTGACATTATGACATAAATACCACATATATTAATGTTCTTTTCTAAGTTCAAAACCACTGCTGTTATAATAACTAGGCCTATGACAACAGCATATTCTTTTCCGTGTTTTTGATTCTGAGGTATATATCCATTGATATCTTATATGTTTTTTTTATGTACACTAATGTGGTTCTAGGTTGATTAACTGTGTCAGATACATACTCGAGAGTCAAAACAATGAACAGAATATGCTGTTGTCATAGCCCTAGTTATAACTTAAAATTTTATGTCTAGTCACATGACTAAAAGTCAACCAATGAGATATCTACCTTTTGTACAATAGTCTGTTGTTTCACCTCTCCATCAAATTTAAGTAATTTTTTGCATATGACACATCCTATGTACACTTTGCAATAATATTCTTTTAAACTTAATATGGTGGACATCTTGATGTTACGGGACAAAAAGTGGTCATACATTTTTGGCATTTCATCAACTGACTTTTAAAAAAAGCTGCCTTCTGACCGTAAATGTACCAAATATTGATGTCATTGTTTTATGCTTTCCCTTTGCAAAACTCAATCATGTTCTGCAAAGCTAAAAACTAAATCTACAATTTTTTTTTCTATAAAAAGCCCCCCAAAAAACAAGAATTTGAAACATAAAATCTTTTACCAAAATGTCTAGATTCGGTATTAAATAACCTGAAAAGGATTGATATGCTGCAAACTAAACAAACCAAACCAAACACCATGAATAAATATTTGAAAATATAATGAACTTGAAGTATAAAAACTTTTATCAAATAACTGGATTTGACATTAAATAACCCAAAAAGATAAACTATGATGAGAAGAACACTTAACTCTACAAAACTAAATATTTATTTGTATTATTTCGATTCTTCAAACTACTGTTCTCATTTTGAGTGTTACTTTTGCAATGTTTCAATTAAAATTCCGTGCAGATTCCAGAGTTCAACAGAAAAATTCCTGAGTTCAGCAAGATACACCCGAAGAAAGTCGGAGGTTACATCGATTGAAATGTTGTGAAAATAACACTGAAGATGAGAATAGTAGTCCGAAAGAATCTGAATAATACAAACAATAATCAATCCTCATCTCAAAAATTCAGAAACTTGATAAATATTTATTTATCATTTTAATATATGTTAAAACCCTCTGATAGAGATTTTATTCTGCAAAATTTGATGAGGGAGGGGGTGGTTTACACTATTATTTTCTAGTGTCTAATTTAACAGACTTTATTATAACAGTTGTATTTTTGGTCAGTTTGATCTCTTACCCTTATTAAAAGGTCTAAGTGTTTCTGTAAGATGAAGCCATGTAAGAAAGAAAGAATACTTGACCTATTTATAGTAATCTGTATATTATTAAATGAAACCACTTCTTCTGCTGTTGCTCTCTGTGTGTGTGTGTATGTATGTGTGTGTGTGTGCTTATTTCTTGCTTTCACAAAATAGCACTAACAGTCCTTATCCAACGTTGCCCAGTTGTTTTTACTTTTCACGTTTGTTTTGTGTTTATTACAACTCGAGTATACTATCTCTGGGATGTGTGTGTTTCGTGGAAACCTACAAATCTTGGACAGTTAGCATAAACTCTTATTGGCAATCAAAACTCTGACGCATGTTTATATTTTAGACGCAGGTTTCTTGAGCATCGACAAATGTAAAATATTGTTTCAGAAACACGTGAATACAAAATAAAGACAAGGTAGAGACTAAAATCTAAAGAGAGCCATAAAGCTTAATAAAATTACAGAATCGAAATAATTTTGAGCATTAAAATAAAACTAGAAAGGACAAAAAACAAACTATGGAGATTGGCGAGTTACGAACGAAGAGAAATGTAGGGAAAAGGTAAACAAAGTTTATTAAATAATAAAAATAACACTAAAATAATACTAACGCTATTTAATTCTATCCTTAGATAGAAGGAAGGTAATATTTCTTACTGGCAATGCCCAAAATGTCAGGATACTTAAAAAGATAAGGGTTTTGAAGAAGGCAGTTGAATTGATGAGTCTGAAGGAATCCCTTAAGAAAAAAGGGGCTAACAAAGGGAGATAATTGCTACAGGATCTATTCTACACTAGACAGAACATCCAATTTAAAACAAGTAACAAAGGTTTATTTTATTTAGTTTTTAGTGGACTCGTCTGTGTGTATTCACTGCACAGGCCATGGTCGTCTACTCTTTGTCCTGTTGTTGCTCGAATCCGACATTTGTTGCAATGTCAATGAAGCTCATTTTGTTTTCTTGAACAACAGAATTGCATTTCTGAATTCTTGAGATGAGGACTGGTCATTCATATTATCTGAATTCTTTGGACTACTGATCTCATGTTGAGTATCATTTTCATAACAGTGTCCGCAAGGACCCATGACATAGTGGTTAAAGTACTTGGATAAATCAATTGTAAAAAGTAATATTCTCCTGAAGGTTGAAGGTTTAATTATCAGTGTGGGCGACCGAAAAATACAATTGTGAATTACTTAGGACCTCTATCCAATCATGGCAAGAGTATACTACCACCATGAAGTAAATAAAGGGTTCTATTTAAAATTCCATCCAAATTCCCAAGTTTGACAGAAACATTTCCAAGTTTGTCAAGATACATCTGAAGAAGCTTGGAGGTTACATCAGCTGAAACGTTGTGAAAATGACATTCAAGATGAGAACAGTAGTTTGAAGAATCCAAATAATACGAACAGACTTGCCAATGAGAATTCTCAGCCTGACCAAATCAAAACGCAAGTTTAATAGCTCAGAACTCGATGGCCTGTCTCACTCTGAGAGACACACAACCCCAACTGTCTATGAGATGCCCAGACAAGCAACTGACAACCAAATGCCCAGAGGGCCAACTGATTTCCCCGTGTTTACCTGCTAGATAATATATAGACATTCCTTGGATCACACCAGAAAGATAAACCTAATCACTGTCTCCTTAGGCATCATGTGAGCTCAATCATTGGTTGTCTTCCTCAAAAATAAATTCCAATTTTGCCAAGATGGGGTTCAGTTTGGAGGCCTTTAAATAACATTGCCAAGAGTAGCTCCTTCAGAAAATTTAATTTGATTTTATAATAATATTTTGGAATAAAAAAAACCCAAAAAAACTCAGCATAGGTTAAAAAACGTAAAAATAAATAAATACACTATCAGGCAACGTCAAGTTGTAACAGTTGTTTTATATCCTTTTGGTGGCCAGGTCTAAATTATTTTTTAAAATATGAAAATGTTCAATGCCAATAGTTTTAGTTGATTCACTTAGTACCTGCTGCAATGTAGGATAAACGCATGTTATTGTTGGCCAAACACCATATTGAATATCCATCAGAAACAAGGGACAACTAAATTGTAGTTTGATATGCAGTAATTTGCATATCAAAATTTATATGCCAAAATGATATAATAAAAGACCTGAAGTCAAGATGGCGGCGAGTCGAATTTGAAGAACTGGACTGAACGGATCATAGATTATAACGCCATTCGAAGGCTGACAAGGGTCCAGTTTGATTTGATTACATGAATATAAAAAAAAAAGCCACCAAGTTCGATAACTCCACCTTTAACAAATAACATTTCAGGAGTCTAATAACAAATATTAAATAATAGTTAACTAAAAAAATGAAAAGAAAATTGAGGAAGCAAATTATAAGCTATTTATTTACTAATTCCTGAAACCAACATGCAAGTACCAGGTAGTTTCTTTGGATGTCCTGCTGGCTTGATAGGTCGAGAGAAGGCTCAAGGCATTTTCATGAATAGTGGTGACAGAGGCATACTTGTAAAGCCAAGTCAATCAATTATAGTCTCTGCTGGGGTATGTCATTAACAGACCCGCGCTTGTTACGTGTGGCATCGCCTATCACTCCACTCATTTCCACGGTGATCAGTTGAAACGCAAATCTGTCCGTATTTTTGCTGCTGCATGTTTCGAGTTTGTTACTGATTCTTTCAATGAAAAGGGCGCAAAAGTGTTGACACAAGTTGCTTCTCATATAAGTGGCTTGCTGTTTGCCAAGGGAAACTCATTTGCCAAAGAGAACCCTGTCAGGCTATTTGCTATCCGCTTTGTTGAGGCCAACTGGTTTGAGGATAGATGGGGAAACTGGTGTTGTTTTTCTATAATTTTATATGTGACAGACAGATGGATGTAGCTACTTAGAGAAGTGCTTCGGTTCAAGCTTTAGCATAACTGATTGACAGAGCCTCTTCTTATAAATGCATCTAATAGTAATATAAATTCCGGTGTATTTCCTTTTGATTCAACCACCTCCTCCATCATTCCATACCACTCCCCCATCACTTTTGCTTATCTTTCTATTTCTCTTAAGTATTTTTTTGACTTGATTTCCTTTTCTTTCTACAACCCCATCCCTGCCAAATCTTTCTTTCGTGAATCATTGTGGGCAGAGGGCATCCGGACGGCTTTTGAAATCCCAGCATAACAGCACTTGAGGTTCTGTTACATGTCAGCACTTAAGCTTTTCATGTCAAAGGAAGGTTTTGAATTTCGTTAAAAATCCGAGTTAATATCGGGACACTCATATCTAAGATCTCATCTTTTTATTTATATAAACTACAAAAAATGATGAAATTGAACGTGTTCAATCAAATATGTACTTACCGTGAGAATAATGTTCCAGGAGTTTTCACACTGAAGGTAAAGTTAATCAAACACACATACACACATCATAATAATCTTCTTCTTCATCATAATCAGTTTCATCATTAACTTCATCTAATCATTCATCTTCTGTGTCTTTATTTATAAGTTACAATATCAAACTGGATTGCAACCCACAGAATCATCTTTCCAACTCTTTTCACCTGAAACGCTAATTTTGTATTTATCTTCTATATTCTATAATTTAATTTTTTTGTGTGTATTGATATTCATATCAAAAACCTTTTTTCTATTTATTTAAAAAAAAAATACAACTTTCTTATGTATGGGGCATGGAACTGCATTCACTTGCAAAAATCTAGCTAATTTGCATATTCTTTTAAACATTCATTTTAATTACTTCCTTATTAGTTTTTTTGGTTTTCTCATGAGATGATCATCTTTACTTAACTATTATGTATATATTAACTATTAACTATTATGTATATATCAATGCAGATATTGTACATGATTTATACTTGCATAATATTTGCGTAAAAAGTTTATAGTAAACACAAAACTCTTTCCATATATATTTATGTATGCGTATATACATATTTAAAAAAATTTTGCCTACCAAACTCCCCCTAGAGTTTTTGGTTTACAGACATGAAACTTCATATATAAGATATTTGAACCCATGTGAAATTTTATATTTGGGTTGTTGCCCGGGAAATCGGTACAAAAGTGTGAAAATTCTTAAAAAAAAATGAGATTTACCAGGAGGGTCAAATGCCAGCATTACGAATATGCATGCATAACGTAGTAGCTATTGGTTCATATTTTAATTTTTAGCGTTGCAGCAAACATGTCTTCATAGCTCAGTCATTAATAGCAGAGGAAAAAATAAACCATAAGCTAAACGTTTTGGTTTCAATTCTCGGTGGTGACACAAGAGTCATTTTTTTTTTTTTTAACTTTTAAAATCATTACTATATATTGGGTTCAATATAATATAAAAATAAATAAATAAATATGAAATCTGCATTAATCAAAATATCATATTTAAGCATATTTTACGAGTACACAATGCTGGGTGCCCTGCTAGTAATAAAATAATAATAATAATAATAATAATAATGTTTCTGAATTTTTGAGATGAGGATTGGTTATTTGTATTATTTTGATTCTTCAAACTACTGTTCTTTATCTCAGACCTTCTTCAGGTATATCTTGTCTAACTCTTGAATGTTTCTGTCAAACTTGGGAACTGTTAATTATAAATAATAGCTAATATATACAGTAATAAGCATTAATGATTTAACAAACTCCTCAGCCTAAAATTTGCAGGCAATATGAACTGGAACAAATATATATAGGACATTGCAAAGGCTGCTGTAAAGAAGGTGGGTTCCCTCTATCGAGCTAGAAGACTACTCACACCTGAGAGTATCCTGTACCTTTACAAGACCACCATTCATCCATGCATGGAGTATTGTTGCCACATCTGGGCTAGTGCATCTACCACTAGTTTCTCCCTCTTAGATAAAGTCCAAAAAAGAGTTGTCAATCTAATCGGCCCCACTTTATCAACTAAGCTCCAGCCCCTGTCTCATCGCCGCAATCTTGCATCACTGTGCCTGTTTTACAAATATTTTAATGGAATGTGTTCTGATGAACTTATTTCACTTGTATATATATATATACAACTTGAGTTCCTTCAACTATAATCGAAACCGAAACCAAAACTTATGAAGAATTCTTGGTAAAATTATTTATTAAAAGAAATGGAAGGTCATAACAATAAATGACAGTCATTCAGGAGAAAAAAGATGTAAGCTTGACACCCAAAATGACACACACACACACACACACACACACACACACACACACACACACACACACACTATCGTATTAATATATAGATAATAATAATAATTATGATAATAAAATCTTTTTTTTTTTCCGTTAATCTACTTTCCCTTACTCAAGCTTACTCTGCAGTTCTCATGATTTAGCACTCTTCAAATTCCACTCGCTTGCTTTCAAGTTTTCCTTGGCCAACGTTCTTGTGATTTAGGAAATTCATGCTTCTGCAGCAGTTTATCTAGCGCAGAATAAACATTCCACATGACCATGTCAGCGTAATTGATTTGATCTTAGGTTACCTTCAGGTAGACCTTTCAGCAAATCCTCTGACCTGATGTGTTGGGTTTGGTCCGATTTCACAAATCCATCTAATTGATCTGTCATTGTTGCGATCATGTGAGAGAGGTCTGGGCAAGAGCCCAACATTTACTGTTGTATATTAGGATACTCCTTATACAATATACCCTGCAGTAGAGAATGAAAGAACTAATTGAATTAGAAAACAATAATAATTAATGAGATGCCATTTTTCAAATCAATATGTAAATTAGCCAGAAGTATATAGATCTCGATATTGATAAAATTAGACGTTTTACTTGGCACTATATGGCTTATACATTGAATTAATATTTTTGTTTTGTACCTCTACCAAAGTTTTAGGTCAAGTTTGTTGGTTTGTGTTTATCCTGTATTCACATAATTGACCAATCATTACCAAACTTGATCAAATTATTGGCCAAAGTCTAACTTAGATTTGTTTTAATTTTGGCATATCTAGATCAAATTTCAAGATCACAATAAAGATGGAAGTTATATTTTTGGCAATAACTTTTGCTCTGTTAATCACAGACGTCACACTGGGACCATATTGAATCTTGCCTCTTATATTGTAGCCAATGAAATCTTGCCTCTTATATTGTAGCCAATGAAATCTTGCATCTTATGTGACCTTGACCTTGAAATGGGCCAAATTTGATCTGACGCTTTTGTTGATGCATCACACTTTACTGTGAAATAACATTTTTTGATATTTTCACACCTCTAAAACCAGATCGATTTTTAACATGAAAGGGGTGGGGGATGAATAAAAAGGTTATTTTGAATAAGATATGTTTTTAAACATTATAAGTTACCAAATACTAGAAAACTAATATTGTCATTAAATTTACAATTAAAAAAAAACATAAAAATATTTTTTTAAATATTTTAAGTTACTAAATATTAGAAAATTGATATTGTCATTAAATTTACAATTAAAAAAAACATAAAAATATTTTTTTAAATATTTTAAGTTACTAAATATTAGAAAATTGATATTGTCATTAAATTTACAATTAAAAAAAACATTAAAATATTTTTTTAAATATTTTAAGTTACTAAATATTAGAAAACTGATATTGTCATTAAATTTACAATAAAAAAAACATAAAAAATTTTTTAAAAAATATTTTGAGTTACTAAATATTAGAAAACTGATATTGTCATTAAATTTACAATTTAAAAAAAAAAATATTATTAAAATATGTTTCCTAAAGTTTGCAATTCTAAATTAGAGCATAAAACCTTATATGAATTAGAAGTGTACAAAAAAAATAAAAAATATGAAATGAAAAGTTAAAACCAAAATTCTAAATAAAATAAAATTTAATTAAAAACCAAGGAAAGCAATACTCCATATTTTTTAGTTAAGAGATGCTTACCAGGGAAGATAATGTAAGTGTTCTCAAATTTCTAAGTGCATCCCTGAGAGGACTATGGGGCCGAACACCCTTAAACTTTAGATATATCCTATTAAAATAAAATTTAAATTGTATGTATAAAATTCATAGGATGACAGTGGAAATGTTCCCAAATCTTCAAGTTCCTTTCTATGTGCCAAATATTTGTTTCTAAGTGACCCATGGTCTAAGATGTATTATCATGTTGATACTTCTGTTCTTAGAAGTCAAGTGACGCTGAGTTTGGCCAGTAGTAAATGGGTCACCATTTGGGAATGCAGATATGCATAATAGCTCCAGGAGCTGGATACCCTTGCCTTACACAATCACAGGTCACCCTTGAACAAGATGTGACACCTTTTAACCCCCTCTGATATTTTAGAGGTTTAATATGCAAAAGGTAGATGGAGCTCCTCATCTAGGAGAAGGAAACTTTCTTTTATAAAAAAACAAAAAAAAAAATGGATAGAAAGAGTTTGTTAGTCCTGAAAGCTAATCTTCCAGTGATGCTGTCACAAACAAAACAACCAATTTGTTATGAGCCAGTACCGAAGTAGCAAGGGTCAGAAAACTGTCACGAGAATCTAACTGATTTAACCAGAGATAGTGAAAACATATAAATCAGATGAATAAGAAACTAATCCAGAAAATTTTCCAACGTTTCAGCCTTTTCGTACTATATTATGGGTTGAGGGTGCAGTAAAAAACAAGTAATAGATTTGTTCCCGTCTTTTCAAATTAAGAGAAGAAATGAGCTTCCAATTGTCGGAATCAATTTGTGTAAGAACCTTTTCCAATAAGTTTAGCCTGTTTTCAATTCAGTTAATTTTCATTTTAGCCCTAATCCTAAGCCTAATCCTAATCACACAGATTGAGTGGACGCATCATAAGAATTAAGCTTTGCTTTTTTTAAACAAACATTTTAATTAACAAAACCATGAATACAAATAAGCTGCAATAGATTATTTTTTTAAAAAGTCCAAATTTTTGGATTATCTTTTTATTTAATCCTTCATAATTTGTCCATTCAGATTATTCACTCTTTTGATGCGTGAGAAATAAATCCTGATTTGGTGTGGGGGAAAATTCAAATTATTTATTTTTTATTTTTGAGCCAGTTCAAAATCGTTTGCTGATTTTCTTTTGTTTGTATCAAAATAAAAGAAAAGCAAAAAGGAAATCCAACAATGGATCCTTAGGAAACAGGATGCTATAAACGGTATTAATAGGAAATAGAACAGAAGTAATCATATCTATCTATGTCAGCTTCTCTCTCTCTCTCTCTCTCTCTCTCTCTCTCTCTCTCTCTCTCTCTCTCTCTCTCTCTCTCTCTCTGTGGGTATGGAAATGTATACATGTATGCATATGGATCTATTTATGATAATAAAAGGATAAAACAAATCTGACGGTATGAGTTAAAAATTAAAAAGGAAGACCCAACTACTCAACGTTTTGCCCCAACATTTTGTGGGGTTTTCAAGAGCAAAGAAAATAGTTAAAATAGTACATAACCATTTTAGCTATTTTCTCAGCTCTTGAAAACCCCCACAAAATAGTTGATTAATTGGTTCTTCCTTTTCCACTTTTTAATTCCAATCTAAAAAGTTATGTATATGAATATGCTTATATATTTCTATGAATAAGATTCTATAAACTTATTAACTAATCATTACGAATTTTAGAGCACAGCTTCTAGATCCAAAGGATCCAAATATAAACTATATATAGTTCAAGTTAGTTTTATGCAAAATGGGATAGAAGCCCTTCATAAAAATTCAGGCCACTATGACTTTGTGAAATTTAAACAATATCAATTAAATAATTCCCCGTGTTTTAGTACAATCTTCTATTTGAAGCTGCAAATATTTCAGATTAATGGACTCTTTACGTTCAACACCGATATCAATTAATTTAATCAAAAGTTTGTTTACATTTTCAAATGAACAATAGCTAGAATTTAATCACACTAGTATTTCAAATGTAAGGATGTGATTATAATTTAATTTTAATTAACCAAGTGTTTAACAAATAAAAAAAAAGCATAAACAATATCGATTATTCCTCATGTTTCAGTTACTTTGTTTTCAGATTTGCATTAAATTTAACTCATAATAATTTGACACCAATTAAGCAAGCTTGTATTTTAATTTCTCAGGTTGTTAAGCCTTAAATTTGAGACATTTTTAGAATCAAAATCATGTATGAATTTTAATCAAAATTGGAATAAGTAATATAGACATAAAAGTTAGTATCACTTTATCGTGATTTTAATATTTATAAAAGGCTTTAAGAATGATACAAAACTTTTCTGTTCAGAGAAGTTTATCATTTCTTGGATGAGCATTTAATATATATATATATATATATATATATATATATATATATATAGCCAGTAGAGTTTAGTTTCCTAGAAGTACATCCAATGAAACAACATGTGTCTACCAAAATAGTGCTCAATGAGTGAACAGAGCAGGTATATTAATTTTATTTATACAAACATTAATGGCTACATATGTGCATACATGTTTCTGTAATCACCCACGTTGGGGGATTACGTCTTCAGGCCAAGAATTACCGTAATTCTTGGCTTGAAGACGTAATCCCCCAACGTGGGTGATTACAGAAACATGTATGCACATATGTAGCCATTAATGTTTGTATAAATAAAATTCAGATCAGCTTGCTTGGGCGTTTAAATCGTTGATCTGCTTTGTGACTAGGGATAGAACAAAAGAATATTCTTCTCATTGTTTTGAATCTAGAGTATCTATTCGACACAGTTGGACACAGTTACTCAACCGAGAAGCACATCACTCTATATAAAAACATATAAGATATCAATGGATATATACTCCAGAGTGAAAACAACGAAAAGTATATTCTAATCCTATTTGTGACTTTCAATTTCAAAACATTCGTCTGCTTTCCTATTTCATTGCCACCCTGTCTTCCCACATTAAAAACGGCCCCGTGCCTAATTTGTGTTGGTGGGGAAGCAAATACTACTGCTATTCAAAGCATACACAAGGTCATCAATATTTTTTAAAACTTATTTTAATGTGTTTTCCTTACAAATAAATGTCATTTAAACCCGTTTAGTAAAAAAATACCCCCCCCCCCAAAAAAAACAAAACAAACTGATTTAAATATAAATATATAATCTATCTATCTATCTATCTATCTATATAATTATAAAACTTAAATTGTCTTGTTTGATTGGGTGTTTAAACCGTCCTTCTGGTTCCGGCTTAAGGGTCCAGTTTAGAATCTCCGTTTTTGCACAAAAACTTAATACATACAGACGTTATAGGCGAGATTTATTAATTAGCAACAAATAACAGTAAGACAATTGCTTAAAAGGAATAAATTCAAAAGATGATTTTAAAAAAGTATTTTCTTTACCCAATATATATTTGTGCATTATTAAAACATTTCTTCTTTGGTTTTTGTTTAAGATCTTTGTTTCGGTTTAGGATCTCTGGTTTCGTGCAAATATTTGATATATACAGACGATATAGGCGAGATTTATTAATTAACAACAAATAACAAAAGACAAAAAAAGATACTTTTGCATATAATGACCATCACTGAAATAATAACGTTAATATTTAGAAACCTATTATTTAACATTTGGAGGGTGGAGTGTTTTGTAAGTATTCTGTACTTTCACCTTATAATTTACTCCAAAAAGAGATTGTAAAACTTGAAAATACTATTTAAAAATAGTACTGGTTGTTAAATGCAAAAACATCTTTTAAAAAGTCGTAAATAAATAAATAAAAAATAATGACGGGGGATAGTAAACCGAACTTTTCTCAGAAGGAAAAGTCGTAAAAAATAGAAAACAAAATAATAATAATGGCGAGGGTGGGGGTAGAGTGAAGGAGCCAACGTCAAATCGGAGCTGTAAATCGGTTCTGACAATGGGAAATCGATTTACAAGAACGTTGTATGTGGAACTGAGCCCCGTTCCAAATCTTTAAATATTTTTTTTCCATTTTTTTTTATAATCTGGTAGCTTAGTGTCCAATAATCTGCAGAAATAGTTAAAAAAGACGAAAAGGAAAAAATTGTAAGAGGGTGGGGGAGTGCCAATTGTTCAGGTGCACCTGCATATTTGTTAAAAATATTTTCTTTACCTAAGTTGTGCGTGATTAAACCTAGAACTTGATTTTAAAAAATACTTCGCTTTTGTGTCCAAAATTATTTATTTACAATTAGTTTATTTGTATTTTTCACTGCAAGTTGAAATTGTTTTCAAACAAAAAAAAACAAAGCAAATATGTTTAGTTAATGAAAAAAAAACTACTTGATCAATTTACATATTTAAAAAAAAATATTTGTTTTTTTTTTTTTTGGCTCCTAACCCAATATACTTTGCTTCCTAAATAGAAATGAAAATCTACTTTTTTTAGCTAATATGTTTCAATAGCCTTTAAAGATAATATAAAAGAAGGAAATTGTTTTTTTTTTAATAATTAAAATTTGACATTTTAGCGTTGGGGATCACTTTCCTATATACATTTAACATAAAATGAGATCCCACTTTTTAGCGACATAGTGATATATGTAACCATTAGCATTTTTCCAAGTTTGGTGGTGGAGGTGTGGGTAGAAAGAGGGAATGAGGTGGAGATCATGAGTTCCAAACATTTTAAAAATACGTAAAAACACTTCTAAACGTGTGTGTGTGGGGGACTTTTATTTTTTTTATTTATTTTTTTTTTTTCAAGATTTGCTTTGAAAAAGTCTCATCGTTAAATATTAGTTAGTTAATTATTATTTCCTGATATTTTTAAGGCTGTTAACAAACACAAAAAAACTAGGATAGACCTGTACAATGCACACTCCCTTCTTGTATTTTTTCTCTTTTCGTTTTTTTTTTTCAATATTTTTCAATGGATTACACCCTTATTACATAAAGGATTTTTCATTTAATCTAAGGGCAATGCTGTTAAGTTATTTATTATCCAATGTATTCCATATTGTTTTCACTGGTCGCCATGTTTGTTTTTGTGCAAGCGTGCATTTAATTTTTGCGCATTTGTAGTATATATATATATATACGATTATAGTCTCGTTGATTTCAATGTATAGAGTTTTCTACAACAACTAACTAACACACAGATGATTTGCTTTAAGTGGAATGCAGCACCAACCACACTTTTTGGTACAACTGCTAATCTCAGTCGGTGCAATGGCTGCCATAGGACAGACCTCAAGTTTTACATCAGTTTTTTTTTCTCCCAGATGCATGTCTTAATGAAGACCGAGAGTGAATCTCTCCCGGTGGATTAAATGTGCCCCAAAATCTCAGCCTGTTTTTACATCCTGACACACTACATACAGCACCTAGCCCTCCCAAGTTGTCACCCATCTGGTACTGGCCAAGCTTATCATTGTTTAACTCTGGTGATCTGGCGAGAACTGGTGTGTCAATGTGATTGTGCCGTTATGAGTTTTGGGATGATTAATCTGAAAAAATAAGAGCCTTTCGGAGTATCGGAATTGGAATCAGAAAAATTTTATCCTGATTTCAAATTCTACAAAAATTATTTTAATATTTTTAAAAACTCAATTTTCCATAAATATTTCATGGCAAGAAATGCATCTGGCCTATAAAAATCTTGCTTCAATGTAACATTGTTGTTAATCTTCTTCAACGTTGTTGATACATGTTAACATGTTGCATGCAAAGGAAAAAAAAAACGAAAGAAATTTGACTCTGCTTTTTCATCAGTTGAAATAAAATGCATTTATTCATGGTACTTTCCAACAATGCATTGCATCTTGTTTTAAAAATCTCTCATCCCATCACATAGCCACACGCCCATCTCACACTGGCATGTCTTGCCAGTAATCTCATCACATGGTGTCCTTTTTTTTCTGTTTTTCTTTCCTTTCTCTTCCTTCATTGTGACGTCACATGACACACTGGCTTGGTCATTTGCATATATGTCATGCGGTTGCTGCTCCATTAGATCAACTAAGGAAATAACTTCTAAAAAAAAATCTGTCACATTTTAGATTATGTAATTAAAATAATGACCTGACTAGTTAGGAAGTAAATATCTAAAAGCTGTCCAACACATGCCAGCATGTGAAATGGACGTTAACCTGAATATTATGATGATGATGATTATTATGTCAATTGCTATTGATTATTGAAGTGCAACATTTGTGATTTACCGAAAGAAGTTCTGGTCAAATGCCATTTTATTATTATTCAACATCTGCTCTCTGCTTAAAAATTCATATTTATTTAGTGGCAAAACATTATACATTTTTTTCCTTCATTTTTACTTCGTCAGATTTTACTGTTAAGATCTATATTAAACTATTAAACTGTGGAGCACAGGCAGGAGCAGGTTCTAGTGTGATTACAACAAGATTAAATGGAGGAAGTTTTGGAACTACTTTGTCCATAACAAGCAGAGTATTATTACCATTGTGTATATGTTTATACATTTCTATGTTAAAGATTCACTCCTAAACTGAACCGATCATCATAATTATTAAGTTATTTTATTGAATTAAATATGATTTCATATGATCATCATCATTATTTAGTTTTTATTAAATTAAATATGATTTTATATAATTATCATAATTATTGAGTGGTTATTGAATTAAATATTATTTCCTATGATTATTGAGTTCTCCTGAATTTAATATTATTTAATATGATTATCATTATTATTAGAGTTTTTTTATTATATTAAATAACATTTTATTAGATTATAAGATTATAATTATTATTGAGTTTTTATTGAATTAAATATGAGTTCATATGATTATGATTATCATTGAGTTTTTATTGAATTAAATATGATTTTATATGATAACCATTATTATTAAGTTTGTATTGAATTTAATATTATTTCGTATGATTATCATTATTATTTAGCTTTTTCAATTTAATATTATTTCGTATGATTATCATTATTATTGAGTTTTTATTGAATTAAATATTATTTCATATGATTACCATTATTATTGAGTTTTAATTGTATGAAACATTATTTTATATAGTTATCATTATTATTGAGTTTTTATGTATTTACATATTATTTTTATCAAGATTCACTCCTAAACTGAACCGATCATCATAAATTTTATTACACAGCTGTTAAGCGTATGAGTGGGTAATATGGGTTATATTTAGTTCAATTTAGTTTTATGCAATGAGGACAAACAGTGGGTGAAAGCCCTTTGTGAAAATTCAGATAACTGACTTTTGTGAAAATTTAAACAATATTAGATTAACATTAAATATTTCTTCAAATTTCTATGTCTTTGGAGTAAGACATGGTATGGCACAAACTCTTATTTGAAAATTCAAATATTTCAGATCCATAGTTACTATATATTAATTATGATTAGGGATGTACCGATTATCAAAGTGGCTGACTACTGACTAATCGACCTTTGATAATCGGCCGATTACCAATTAATCTGCTAATTAATAATTTTTTAATACTGATTTACCAGCAAATGTTGTTGTCATGAATGATACTAATATAAATTATATTGTAAACGAAGACAAGTTTTGCTTGCCAGTGAAAATTGATTGTAGAGACATGCATCGTCTATACCATATTATCAAGTAACAATAAATGACGCGCTGTTAACGTGTAGACTTTTACAACTGCACTGAATTTGTAGCAAATAGATGTAAACATATGGAAAATTTCCCTCCTTTCTCATCCGATTGAATTAACATTTTTTTTTACTTTAAAATCATTTGTTAAAGAAAATTATTACTTCATCTTTCATGTTGAGGAATTGTACAGTAAATTGCAACGATGTGTGAACCGAAAATAACGCATTCTTCAGTCATACTCTTGTTCCTCATTTTTGGACTCTTGCTACCATTACATATATTTTTTTAATTTTTTCTGGTTTAGATAATGTATATTCTATTGAGATAAATTATTATTTAGATATCAGACATATGTAATTTCAATATGTAAAAAATTAACTAAATATTGGCAATAACCTTCAACCATCATGACAACCAATTTCTGCTGGAATTATTTTGATGGCCACCCCAAGAATAAGAATACATCTGCTTGCAAGTTATGTCAAACCATCAAAAGGTAGCAAATCAGCAAAAACTTTTACAACGACTAATATGTTAAACCATCTTAGAAATGTTCATTCAGAAGAAACAAAAGTTGCAGATAAGAAAAGGAAACACAATGAATATTCAGGGACAGACATTCCAGGAAAAATGGCAGCAACCACGAGCCTCCAGTGAAACACCAAACTAGAAAATTGTTGACCAAAACGAAAGTTTGGAATACTAATGATCACAGATCACAAGAGATCCATTATCTGAGAAGAAGAATGATTTCTGTTGATATTCAACCATATTCTGTAACATCTGATATTGGATTTAAGATGCTTATTGCAAAGCTTTGTTTAAATTACAGCATTCGCCCAAAAAGTACTTCACTCAAATAATTTTCAATATTTTTCCAAAAGTAAAACAAAATTCAATTGTCTCTTGCTGAAATTAGCAGCATTTCATGATCTACAGACATTTGGACAACTGCAACAGATAATGCTCCCTTTCTGAGTTTGACAGGTCATTGGCTTTCAAATGACTTTGAACAATGCAAAGCTGTGCTTAGACTTGTTTCATTTTCTTGTGCACACACAGATGCAAGAATAAGTGAAACATTGCACAATGTTTGGAATGAGTATAAAATCTTCAATAAAGTTTTCTTAATCTTGCAGGATTCAGGAACAAATATGGATGCTGTTGTCAGAAATATGAGTTAGAATAACTATTATACATTGTAACTCAATCTGTGAAGACAATCATTACATCTAACAGAAATACAGTCTCTCATTAATCGCTTTCTTTTAGCAATTAGCAAGTTAACTGAAATACAGGTTCAGCTTAATTTGGACAAACTCATTCAAGGTGTGACCACCTGGTGGAATTCAACATATTATATGCTGAAAATAAATTAAGAACAATGAAAAACTCTTGTAATGTGAGCTGGTGCTACGATTCCTACCATAACAACTTACCAATGGGGACTTGTTTGAAAAAATATCCAGTTCCTGAGTCCATTTGAAGAAATCATCAAAGAAGCAATTCACAGAACTTCAACCATATTAATTATACATACAAATTTAGCTCTGAGGTTATTTCTGTCAAAAGCTGTTCAGCCTGATTCTAGTATTTCCGACTTTAGTGGAATCCTTCTTACCATTGTTGAACAATTTAGGTTATCAATGGAAAGAATTTCATTTTATCTGAATGATAAAATCTTGTGTATGTCTACATTTTAGACTTACAATGAAAATATTAATTTTAAAACCTTGGCATAGAAAACATATTTAGAATTGGATCCTACGTCTACTTTCCATTCAATGCTGCTAAGACTAAGCTTGTTTCCTTCAATAACTACAAGAAACCTTCTCTACCACCAATAGCAATGGCCAAGAACACATTGCCTGAAAGTACTTCTTTTAAACTCCTCAGCCTAACGTTTACAGGGAATATGAACAGGAATAGATACATTGAGAGCATTGCCAAGGCTGCTGCAAGGAAGGTTGGCTCCCTCTACCGTGCTAGAAAACTACTTACACCTGACAGTATCCTATACCTCTATAAGGCAACCATTCGCCCATGTATGGAGTACTGTTGTCACATCTGGGCTGGTGCATCTGCTGCTTGTCTCTCGCTCCTGGACAGGGTTCAAAAGAGAGTCGCCAACCTGATAGATCCTGAACTGTCATCTAGGCTTCAACCTCTGTCCCATCGACGAGATGTTGCATCCCTCTGCCTGTTCTACAAATACTTTAATGGTGAATGCTCTGACGAACTGCAAACACTTGTACCTCCCCGACGTAACTACCCCCGACAAACCCGACAAGCTACTAAGTCTCATCCCTTTACAGTAGAGATCCCTAGGTGCAAGAAAGCCTTTTACTCCAATAGTTTCTTCCCCAGAACTGCGGGTCTTTGGAACTCTCTTCCGAGATTCTGCTTTCCCAACTGTAATGATATGCAGAAGTTCAAGTGTAATGTTAACAAACATCTTTCTACTCTTCTCCCTTCATAATGACCCCACTAATTAAGTCCCTAATAGTAGCCCCCTGCTCCAAAGTGGCACTGTACCTTGTTTGGGGTGAAAATTGAATTAAAAAAAAAACAAAAAAAAAAAACACTACCCTGCTGAGGGTGAAGAAGCAGGGCCATGTGTAAATTACAACATGGCAACTGTGAAACCAACTGACAAAAAATTAACCAGCAAAAATGTCACAAAAGATATTTTCATCACTCTTTGTATAAGAAGATAATAAGAAGTAAAAATACAATTAATTTTTGAGGTGTGAAAAGTCAGCATTGCATCATTTATAACAGCAAAATTGCACTAATGGACAATTTTTAAAGTATCATCAAATAAACCTAAATTAAATGACAGTAAATATGAACATTCGATATAATTCTATATGATTATTATGCCTATTTTTTAAAAAACAATTCCAGCTGCAACTTATAAGTCGATAAAAATGCTGATATGTTCAATTTTGGTGGCAGAAATAAAGTACCAAATGTCATAAAGATATACTAATTTCAAAATCACATATCACAAAAACTATTAAAAGGTACAGATCTGGCATATTGCATGCCTAATTAATACATATTGTAGAACACTATATCCAAATGTCAGCTCTTTACACCATGTACTTCAAGAAAATGTAATAATTTTACGTAGTGTTTTTCACTTTCATGGCGATTTAAGTAAACGTACATGTTCAACATCAATTTAACTTTAATAAGAGAGAGCTGCATGTTATTAACGATAGAGTTCTTTATACAATTGGTATTTCTTTGTGATTCTGTTGAATTCTTCGCTTGGCACTGATTACATTCGTTCATTTGAGGTGGTTTCCTCAACCGCTTCCTCAGTCAAACACATACAGAGAAAAACAACTTCAGTTTTTCTTCTTGAGTACTTGTGGCACAAATCACTTGTTTTGTATTGTTTATTGTTTTGTATTGTTTATTGTTAGGTGAAACTACAGACTAGGTAGAAAAACGCCCTTTTCTCCATATGTTAAGAAATGGAAAAATTTGATTAACTCAAATCTATTCCTAATAGAAATTTGATTTCTGTCTGCCTGAAACTGAAACTATTATCATTTTGTTAAGCCACTATTTTTAACAGCCAGCATTTCTGTCCAAAAGGTAAGAGTGAGGATCGTGTCATTCATTAGGAATTTAACCCAGAATGTTTTGTTTACAAGATTTCATTAATACGCCCAGCCTTGCGCGACCGTAAAATATGCTTAAATATATTTTAATTCAGGCAGATTTTGTATTTATTATTACAGAGCAATTCTCTATTGAATATCATATTGTACCTAATATACTGTACTGATTTTAAAAGATAACAGAAATGACTTGGGTGCCATCAGCTAGAATTGAAACTAAAATATTTAGTGCTTCAGCTGTGTTCCCTACTGTTTGAGTTATCAACAGATAGGAAAGGAAGATTTAAAATTAAAATTTCAAGCTATAAATGAATTTGTGTATGCACAAAGTAATAGAAATATGTTGGCAAGTTAAAATGAACATTTTGCATCCAGACATATTTCTGTATGTATTATTCATCCATCCAAACAAAGATTTTATTCATTATAAGTCATCTTTGGTGTATGTTTATTATTTCCTGTTAATTTCAGTGTTATGTGACCTGTAGTTTAAGAGTTTACCTGTTAAATATTTACACATACATACATACATACATGCATGCATACATACATACATCTACTATTTTATTGATATAAAAAAGAGCATTGCTTTGTATTGGTGAATTCTTGTTGAATAAAGAGTAGAAACTTTCCTCCCAGTGAGAAAGGAAAGTTGACACGAGGACTTGGGATCACGTTAAGTGTTTAATGGAGCGAAAAAAGGTAACAATTGAGTTGGTGTCATTTGTATCAGTTTACTCGAATAAAAAGATTCCTATTTTGTTAATTACAATTTGAGGGTCTGACTTTTGATGTTTTTGTGCACATTTTCAACTTTCAACACTACTACAACCATCTTTCAACACTACTACAACCATCTTTCAACACTACTACAACCATCTTTCAAAACTATTACAACCATCTTTTAACACTACTACAACCATCTTTCAACACTACTGGCCCTGACGGTATTCCAATTATAGTACTCAAAAAACTTCAACCTGAACTAGCACCCATACTTACAAAACTGTTTAAACGTTGTCTTAAGGAGAATAGTTTCCCATCTCCCTGGAAAATCTCATCAGTATGCCCTGTATTTAAGAATTCAGGTGATCGCTCATCCCCCTCTCAGTACAGGCCAATAAGTCTCCTGTGCGTCATGAGTAAGTTGCTAGAATCTGTGTTAAATACAGAAGTAATCAACCATCTCAACAAAAATAACCTTCTTAGTGACACTCAATATGGTTTCCGTTCTGCTAGATCTACAGCAGATGTGCTTACAGTTATATCACATAGGATTAGCAAATCTCTCGACGGTGGCAATCTTTCTAGGGCAATTGCTCTTGACATATCTAAAGCCTTTGATAGGGTATGGCATAAAGGTTTACTTAATAAGATCTCTAGCTATGGTATAGCTGGAAAAGTCTTCTCAATTATTAAATCATTTCTTTCTGATAGGTTCATAAGAGTAGTAGTTGAGGGGCAAAAATCAGAAGCTCACAGTATTAATGCTGGTGTCCCTCAGGGGTCCATCCTGGGCCCAACTCTTTTCCTGATCTACATTAATGATCTTCCAAATCACATCCTTACATCATTTGTAGACATTTACGCTGATGACACTACCATTTATGGTAGCACATCTAAGACAATAAACGACCAAGTTCTCTCTGATTCTCTCTCTTCTGATCTTGAGCATGTGGTACAATGGGGAAAGGAGTGGCTGGTTACTTTTAATGCATCTAAAACCAAGCTTCTCTCTTTACATCATCAACATTCTAATCCACATTTGGCATCAATTGAAATGAATGGCTCTCGTCTTCAGGAGGCCTCAAGTTTTGACAAGCTTCTGGGCTTGACCATTACTCCTGATCTTAAATGGAACACGTACATCAAATCTGTTGCCAAGGCCGCTGGAAAAATGGTGGGATCTTTCTATCGATCCGGTAAATATCTCACTGCTGATGCTATTCTCTATCTATATAAGAGCCAGGTACGTCCAAGGATGGAATACTGTTGCCACATCTGGGCAGGAGCTGCTAGAAAGGACTTATTCTGCCTTGATAGAGTTCAAAATAGACTTCGTAGCCTCGTAGGAGATGTCCTTTTCTCCCCCTTGCAACCTCTATCTCACAGAAGAGATGTTGCGAGTTTGTCTCTGATGTATCGTTATTTTCATGGAAAGTGTTCGACTGAGCTTCAATCTATGGTCCCCCCTCGCCAAACTTTCACAAGAAACACTTGTCTAGCTGTAAACACTATCAATAATTCCCCCCACTCTTTATCTGTGCCTAAACCTAAACGTAGATTCCATGAACAAAGCTTCTTTCTTAGAACTGCGCGCCTGTGGAATTGTCTTCCGTTTTCCTGCTTTCCGGCTGACTACAGTGTGGTTGTGTTCAAGTCTAGAGTAAATAAGTTCTTGATGAGCCGTTCCATGTAGGTTATCAGATTTGCCAAGTTTTCGTTGCTGATGATTACTATATTGTCCAATTTCTACTGTACACTCTTTAACCCTTATCCTTGAGTGGCCTCTGGGCCTTGATAATGTGTTGATGCCTATGTAAAAAAAAGAAAAACTACTACAACCATCTTTCAACACTACTACAACCATCTTTCAACACTACTACAACCATCTTTCAACACTACTACAACCATCTTTCAACACTACTACAACCATCTTTCAACACTACTACAACCATCTTTCAACATTATTACAACCATCTTTCAACACTATTACAACCATCTTTCGACACTACTACAACCATCTTTCAACACTACTACAACTATGTTTCAACACTACTACAACTATGTTTCAACACTACTACAACTATGTTTCAACACTACTACAACCATCTTACAACACTACTACAACCATCTTACAACACTACTACAACCATCTTTCAACACTACTACAACCATCTTTCAACACTATTACAACCATCTTTCAACACTATTACAACCATCTTTCGACACTACTACAACCATCTTTCAACACTACTACAACCATCTTTCAACACTACTACAACTATGTTTCAACACTACTACAACTATGTTTCAACACTACTACAACCATCTTACAACACTACTACAACTATCTTTCAACACTACTACAACTATCTTTCAACACTACTACAACTATCTTTCAACACTACTACAACTATCTTTCAACACTACTACAACTATCTTTCAACACTACTACAACCATGTTTCAACACTACTACAACCATGTTTCAACACTACTACAACCATGTTTCAACACTACTACAACCATGTTTCAACACTACTACAACCATGTTTCAACACTACTACAACCATGTTTCAACACTACTACAACCATGTTTCAACACTACTACAACCATGTTTCAACACTACTACAACTATGTTTCAACACTACTACAACTATCTATCTCAATTCAGTGTGTGTGTTGGGGTGAGTAATGTAGTGTCTATTCTATCATGATTATCATCATCTTTTAATTGTAGTCAAGATGATGGAGTTCACACATTTTATTGTAATGATACCATCCTCTCAGTTTTGATCTTTTCTGTTTTTAACAGGAGAGGGTAATTAGTATCGGTTCTATCATTATGAGACCATCCTTCCAGGCATTATATATTTCTTTGAGTACTTGTTCTGTTGTAGCTAGACTATCCGCCAAGCCTCCCTCTTTAGAAAAGTATACGTCTGTTTGTCATGATACTATCCTCACATGCATTACCTCCTTCTTTGGGGGTTAGTCTAGTATACATTTGTCCGTCAAATATACTAATAAAATGTTTCCTCTTGTCACATACTTTTGCTAATAATTTTCTATTCATTTGATGTCCCTTTACCGTTGTTCATTGGTCAGACGTTTTCTGATACGATGCAAACTCACTCTCCACTAATGTTTCCGACTTCTTGATACGAAGATTGATATTCTGTTTGGATTATTCTAACTGCTGTTCTCATCTTGAGTGCTATTTGCATAACGTTTCAGTCGATGTAACCTTTTTTTTTTTTAACTTGGGAGTCACCACTTATCAAGTCCCGAAGGCTGCTCAAGGATTGGGTTAATGAATGTAAGATTGTAGTGTAGTAATTGTTAATGGTGTAAATTGGGTAGAATTTGTTTATTCATGGGGCGGCTCGACCAGAACTTGTTTACATTGAATTTGTATTCAACCAGGAAGCAAGCTAGCGGAACAGTGTTCCACAGGCGGGCAGTTCTGGGGAAGAAGCTTTGTCCTTGGAGTCCACGTTTAGATTTAGGCACAGATAGAGAGTGTGGGAAATCATATATAGTGGGTATAGCTAGTCATGCTTTCTGTGAAAGTTTGGCAAGGAGGAACTATAGATTGGAATACAGCCGAACACTTGCCATAAAAATAATGATAGAGAAGAGACAAGCTCACAACGTCTCTTTTGTAAGGACGAGAAAATGGCATCACCTACTAGGTTTCCAAGCTGGTTTTAAACTCTACCAAGGCTGGATAGAGTGCGCCAAGAAGTTCCTGCCCAGATGTGGCAACTGTACTCTATTTTAGGAGTACTAAAATGGCTTTTATACAGATAGACTGGAACAGTAGAGTGATCCAACCATTTTTCCAGCGATCTTGGCAACAGATTTGATGTATGTGTTCCATTTCAGATCAGGAGTGAAGGTCAGTCCCATAAGCTTGTCAAGACACAGAGGTTTCCCAAGACGAGAACCATTCATTTCACTTGGAGTGTGATGGGGGTTAGAGCAATTGTGATGAAAGGAGAGAAGCTTGGTTTTTGATACGTTAAAATTAACCAGCCACCTTTTCCCCATTGTACCACTTTCTCAAGATCAGAATGAGAGAGTCAGAAAGACCTTGCTCGTTGCTGGCCTTTGAAGTGTTGCCATAGATTGTGATATCGTCTTCATAAATGTCTATGAATGAGCTAAGAATGTGATTTCAGTGATCATTGATGAAGATCAAGAAGAGAGTTGGGCTCAGGATGGAACCTTGAGGGACGCCAGCATTAATACTATGAATTTCTGATTTTTACCCATCAACGACTATTCTTATAAGCCTAGCAGAAAGAAAGGATTAAATAATTGAGAGGACATTTCCAGCTATTCCATAGCTGGCGATTTTGTGAAGTTGACTTTTATGCCAAACTCTATCAAAAGCCTTTGATATGTCAAGAGCTATTGCTTTATAAATGAAGCTCCTGTTGAGAGATTCACTAATCATCCAACCTTCTTCAGATGTACCTTGTCGAATTTGGAGAATCTACATGAAATTTCAAGCAGAACCCTTTCATTCTGTCAGTCATGATTGCATGGAAATCCTAAGTAATTCACAATTGTATTTTTAGTGTTGCTCGCAATCAGGACTTTCTACCTTTAGAAGTGTGTAACTCCTGGCTAGTACTTTATCCACTACACCACAGGTCCTTATGGAATAACACTCAAGATGAAAACAATAATCCAAATAAAATGAATCGCTCTTCAGTTGTCACAATCCAGTTGTAATGGAGCCACTGAGACGCTTGTATCAGCAGCTGCATGACACATATGCAAATAACCAAGCCAGTGCATGGAGTGATGTCACAACAGAGGAAGAGAAGAAAAAGAAAAAAGGGGAAAAAGGACACTCGTAGACAGCCAGTGAGAGCAAATACATGTTGGCAGCTTCTGCTGAAGACTGGAAAAACACATGCTTTTAAACCTGTGACTTCCTCCCAGACTAGCTACTTGTGCTGCCAGATCAGACTGTCTAAAGATATTGTGAGATATCTAAGGCTGATGTTAAGTCCTAGGGTTTGTATTACTATACACATAGATTCGTAAAAGTTGTCAACAAACAAATATATAACAAATAAATGTTATCAAAGGCAAGATAAGTAATTTTTCTACCTAACCGAATAATTTTTTTAGTGTTTTTATTTAATGTAACATGTGTATTCAGCTCGAAAAATATACTGTGTTTACCGATGTATTGGAAAATTTAAAATGGTGCCGAACTCTCTGTTGAACATGGTAAGTTTGGGAAAATGAGTTAAAAATAAAAAAAAACTATACAAAATACTGTTAACTTTTTGAACAAGATGCAATGTGTTGGAAAGTACCGGTAGTAAATGCCTTTTGTTAAAACTGAAGAAAAATACAGAGTCAAATTTCTTCCTTTTGTTTGTTTCTTTGCGACTGTCTCAGACACAACGTATTGGGTCTGAGTGTTAAAATGTAACAACACTGTTGAAGAAGATTAATGACTGCGTTATACAATGGCTCAACTATCTCCAAATTCCACTGTGCAGTCATGCTTAAACACTTTCTCCCAAATTTTCCTGCGATTTAAGTAATTCATGCTTCTACAGTGGTTTTTCCGAGCAAGAATGATTCACATGACTTTTACAGTGTAACCAATTAATAATTAAAAACACTTGCAGGTCCAAAAATATTACATAGGATTCCCTCAAATATAGCAGAGAGGATGGTAGTGTAGTATATATTTGTTCACTATAATAGCTCCCAGGCATTACACTCCTTCCTTTTTGGAAATGGGTAATGTAGTATCTGTTCTGTTGTCATGATACCATCCTCCCAGATTAGCTACTCGTGCTACCAGATCAGACCGTCTGAGGATAGTTTTTCTTACCTAAAATTAATGTTATTGTTTTTCTTAGCTAAAATTAATGTTATTGTTTTTCTTAGCTAAAATTAATGTTATTGTTTTTCTTACCTAAAAATACATAAAACATTAATATTATTGTTTTTCTTACCTAAAATTAATGCTATTGTTTTTCTTACCTAAAATTAATGCTATTGTTTTTCTTACCTAAAATTAATGTTATTGTTTTTCTTACCTAAAATTAATGTTATTGTTTTTCTTACCTAAAAATAATGTTATTGTTTTTCTTACCTAAAAATAATGCTATTGTTTTTCTTAGCTAAAAATAATGTTATTGTTTTTCTTAGCTAAAATTAATGCTATTGTTTTTCTTACCTAAAATTAATGTTATTGTTTTTCTTAGCTAAAATTAATGCTATTGTTTTTCTTACCTAAAATTAATGTTATTGTTTTTCTTAGCTAAAATTAATGTTATTGTTTTTCTTACCTAAAAATACATAAAACATTAATGTTATTGTTTTTCTTACCTAAAATTAATGCTATTGTTTTTCTTACCTAAAATTAATGTTATTGTTTTTCTTACCTAAAATTAATGTTATTGTTTTTCTTGGCTAAAAATACATAAAACATTAATGTTATTGTTTTTCTTACCTAAAAATAAAACATTAATGTTATTGTTTTTCTTACCTAAAAATACATAAAACATTACTGTTTTTCTTTTTTTTTAATACATAAAACATTATTGTTTTTCTTACCTAAAAATACATAAAACATTAATGTTATTGTTTTTCTTACCTAAAAATACATAAAACATTAATGTTATTGTTTTTCTTACTTAAAAATACATAAAACATTAATGTTATTGTTTTTCTTACCTAAAAATACATAAAACATTAATGTTATTGTTTTTCTTACCTAAAAATACATAAAACATTACTGTTATTGTTTTTTCCTTTCCCTTTGCAAAACTCAATCATGTTCAATCATATTCTATTAAGTCAAAAACGAAAACAGTAAATTTCATTTACAAAATCTGAACACTTTTTCTAAAATTATGGGCCTTTGCATTAAATAACTCAAACGGTTGATACACAGTAAAAAAAAACAACCAAACCAAACTCCACCAATAAATATTTGAAGATATAAACAACTTGAAAAATAACAATTATTTTTCAAAATTACTAGATTTAGCATTAAATATCCTCAAAGGAATTGATATGCCATAAAACAAAACAACCAAACCAAACATCTTCAATAAATATTTGAAGATGTAAAAAAAAACTTGACTCATAAAACCTTTTCCCAAAATTATTGGATTCTGCATTTGATTAGGGTTGATATGCAATCGGGAGTATATATTTATTAGTTTAATATCATAATGGATGAGTACATACGATTTATTTTTTATGTGCGATAAATTGAATAGTAGTCTGCTTTAGTTCCCTCTAAAGAACAAGTGCACGGTGTATAATGAAAGGTGAATTTATATAGGTTGTGTTTTCTCTCTTTTTTTTTGTTTTCTTTTCTTGTGGGTGGGTTCATCTCAAATTTCAACAGGTTTTCCTGTCGCTCAGGCACGCCATAATATAAAATTGTTTTTCCTCATAATAATGCATCCGACATCTTGCTTCTGCTGCCGCCTACCCCGTCATTTGGTGACACGCCCTTTTTAGTAAAGCATTTGTCATCAAGTTCAACCTTTAAGCAGGTTACCCTCTTCCATACACTTTAGAATAATAATGAAATACGTTGACATAATTATCGAGTGTGTGTCTTTATACAAGCCTACTTCTCTCTCTCTCTCTCTCTCTCTCTCTCTCTCTCTATATATATATATATATATATATATATATATATATATATATATATATAATGCTAGCAAAGAGATTTGACGTTGCCCGGGATTGAATGATGATCAATGAATGTTTCACACTCCCATATTTTTATTGTCATTGAAATCGCCATTTTTTAATCAAATCAATTGTCTGCTCTAGTTGGGGACCCATCACGGTACACTCACATCCCACCCTGCAGTGACTTAGTTCACAATGTATTGTAGTCTACATTGCAGTGTAGAGGACCTAATGTTGATTTTATAAAATTATTTTTATATATAACGCCTTGAATAAAAGTTTAAAATACAAAAGTCAAGTATCACGGTTCAGTTATGCACTGAACAGAAACATTCATTTCAAACGTGCTCCTGTCTTATTAAAGAACCTACTGTTGATTTTATATGCCGGACCTTTCTGCTTGTATGGTAATAAAACTTCTCAAATGCACGTGTGATGTTAGGCTGTGAAATCAAAATTGCCCGTTCCTTCTTTCATTAGATTTTTTTCGATTATCAATACTTATCAAAGACATTCTGATACAAAACCTATCTAAGAACACTATCTGATACATAAAGTACATTTGTGTAAAATTTCATAAAAATCGCCCCAGCCGTTTTGGAGCCCATAGGGAACAAACTCTGTCTCTCACATACACAAACACAAAGTTCCTTTTGTTTAATACTAGATAGAAATATATATGATTGCTTCTTCTTGACGGAAGTTTGCCATCTCTTCAGTTAAGTGTTGCGTGGCTGTGTGCACGTAGGTGACTTTTTAACCCAATTTTAGTCATACATGAAAGTACACATATGTGACATAAAAAGTTTATTGTAAAGGTGTTTGCATGATAATATTGTGAATCCTCGAATGTCATGTGAGGCCACTTCTAGATTGACCACAAATATAACAACTTAGCGTTGCCAGGTGTGCTGTAAAAGCCTCCTCATATGACTATCGTTCCTGTCTTTGGTTGTATAATTTCAGATGATTTACAAAACCAGCTTTTGACAAAAGGTATCTGCCACATATAGTGCACTTCAGTTCCTGTTGTAATTTCTCTGACATTATATTTTCATCCTGTTTTCTTAAAACGCATTTTAAGACAACAAGGTCTACATGCTGCTCTTCAAGAATTTGAAAACTTTCTCTGATGGTTTTTCTTCCACAGTGATCGATCTTTCACTTGGGCTTCCTAGTTATGTACATCCATCTCAAGTATTTTCAAGTTGTTTTTCAAAGAATCCCTAAACCTTTTCCTTGGTTTGTGCTGTGGTCTTTTATCCCTATCTATCTCGCCATAAACAGTTGTTTAGGAATCTTTTTGTCTTCCATCTTAACCAAGTGTCGAGTCCAGCGCATCTGATTTTGAATGATTTTCATTTCTATTCTAGTACTATTTGATCGTTCAAGAACTACAGTGTCAGGCGTTAGAGTCCTCCAGTTAATATTAAGTATTCTCTGAATACAACTTTGATGACATCTTTCCAATAGCTTGGAATGTGTTCTATATGTCGTCCAAATCTCTGACCCCTATAGCAGAGTAGTGATAATGCATTATTCGTAAACACTTAGCTGTTTTTGATGTGATTCCCCAATCTGACCACACGTTTCTCCAGTTTGCCAAAAGCAGAACTGGTTTTGGCTATTCTGTGATTTATCTCAGCGTCAAGCGTACAGTTCTTATTCAGCATACTACCAAGATATACCAAGTTGTCCATAACATTTAACTTCTTACCATTGGCGAAGATGTTTGGTTCAACATATGGCGTTTCTATAGAAGGTGATTATATAACATGTTTTCTAAAGGCTGATGGTAATTCCAAAAACCTTACAAGCCTCTGATAACTTGTCCATAATTATCTGCGTGTCCTCCACTGACTGTGGAACAAGGTTTGCATTATCTGTATATAAAAGTTTAAGAACAAGGTTCTGGAAAGTTTTTGACTTTGCGTTGAGATATCAAAGGTTGAAAAGTTTACCTGATGAATGAAACTGAAACTTCACCCCAATATCGCAATTGTTAAAAGCATGCATCAGCATCACAGTGAAATATATGGAAAATAATGTAGGAGCAAGGATATTATCTTGTTTCACACCGTTTTCAACTGATATTGGATCAGACAGAAACCCATTAAAGTTCATGCAGACTTTCATATCCTGGTGTAACTGCTGAAACATCTCCACAAAACTTGTAGGACAGTCTAGTTTCCTAAGAATCTTCCAAAATCAATTGCGATTGATCGTATCAAAAGCTTTTGTCAGATCGACAAACACTTGATACAAAGGCACTCACCGCTCCGTACATTTTTCCATTAGCTGTCATGCATATTATGTCTATTATGCCATGATGAGATCTAAAACCACATTATTCTCTATCATAGAGGGACAAATCCATTTCATCAAACAATTTAACAACATCTTTGCTAGAACCTTTCTCACTGCTTCAAGCAAGTTAATGCCTCTATTATAACCACACTCGGATTTTGAACTCTTTCCTTTATAAATTGGGATCATTATTGCATCAATCCAATGTTGAGGGGCAGCATTACATAACAAGGATGAGTGCATAGACTATGTTTATACACTATCACCCCCAAACAACAATAATTCAAGAGATATCCCATCAAGTCTCCTGGTACTTTTCCCTTATTAATCACCCACACACCCGTGCACTCAAAGCCCAAACTTATAGGCTGATACACAAAACATTTGATAGACGTTTATACACTCATGACAACAAAGACACGATTTTATATGTGAAAAAAACATGACTGCTAATGAGAGTTTATCAACTAGACGATTGATGCATCCCTTTTGTAAAGACAATGAAAATGTTAAAACAAAATTACACATGCATGACGTTTCTGATTTTTTGAGATGAGGATTGGTGATTCATATTATTTGGATTCTTCAGACTACTGTTCTCATCTTCAGTGTCATTTCAATTTCGTGGCACAGTGGTTAGAGTACTTGGAAAAATCAATTGTAAAAAGTGATATTCTCCTGAAGGTTGGAGGTTCAATCCTCAGTGTAGGCGATTGAAAAATACAATTGTGAATTACTTAGGACCTCTATCCAATCATGGTTGAAGGAACAAGAGCATGCTACCCCCGTGAAGTAAATAAAGGATTCCACTCGAAATTCCGCCCAAATTCCCAAGTTCGACAGAAATATTCTCAAGTTTCGCAAGATACACCTGAAGAAGATTATATCGACCGAAGTGTTGTGAAAATCACACTCAAGATAAGAACAGTAGTCCGATGAATAATACAAATAATATGAAATTTACACCACTATCATGACTGCGCAGCGCATATTATACATACGTGTTTATATATCATATTATACATACATGTTTATATATCATATTATACATACGTGTTTATATATTATATTATACATACGTGTTTATATATTATATTATACATACGTGTTTATATATTATATTATACATACGTGTTTATATATCATATTATATATATGTGTTTATATATTATATTATACATACGTGTTTATATATCATATTATACATACGTGTTTATATATCATATTATATATGTGTTTATATATTATATTATACATACGTGTTTATATATCATATTATATATATGTGTTTATATATTATATTAAACATGTGTTTATATATTATGTTATACATACATGTTTATATATTATATTATAAATACATGTTTATATATCATATTATACATACGTGTTTATATATCATATTATACATACATGTTTATATATCATATTATATATGTGTTTATATATCTTTCTCTTCTCTCTATATTAGCACTTATCAAGGCCAATAGGCAACTCGAGGATAAACTCGACGATGAGAGTTCAAATGTGCACAGTATTCAAATTTGGGAAAGAGGATGGAACAACTTTCTCTTCTGCCCCTCTCTCACACTCTTTATCTTCTCTCTCTCTCACCCTGTTTCTCTTCTCTCTATATTAGCACTTATCAAGGCCAATAGGCAACTCGAGGATCAACTCGACGATGAGAGTTCAAACGTGCACAGTATTCAAATTTGGGAAAGAGGATGGAACAACTTTCTCTTCTGCCTCTCTCTCACACTCTTTATCTTCTCTCTCTCTCTCTCACCCTGAAAGATTCCTCTCCCCTAAGAATAAAACATATGTTCAATATCTGCTTTTGTTTTTTCATTGTTTATACGGTCCCGGGCAAATAATATGAAATTTACACCACTATCATGACTGCGCAGCGCATATTATACATACGTGTTTATATATCATATTATACATACATGTTTATATATCATATTATACATACGTGTTTATATATTATATTATACATACGTGTTTATATATTATATTATACATACGTGTTTATATATCATATTATATATATGTGTTTATATATCATATTATATATATGTGTTTATATATTATATTATACATACATGTTTATATATTATATTATACATACGTGTTTATATATCATATTATACATACGTGTTTATATATCATATTATACATACGTGTTTATATATCATATTATACATACGTGTTTATATATCATATTATACATACGTGTTTATATATCATATTATACATACGTGTTTATATATCATATTATACATACGTGTTTATATATCATATTATACATACGTGTTTATATATCATATTATGCATACGTGTTTATATATTATATTATGCATATGTGTTTATATATTATATATTGTTTATATATTATATTATACATACGTGTTTATATATTATATTATACATACGTGTTTATATATCATATTATACATACGTGTTTATATATTATGCATACGTGTTTATATATTATATTATGCATACGTGTTTATATATCATATTATGCATACATGTTTATATATCATATTATACATATGTGTTTATATATTATACATACGTGTTTATATATTATATTATACATACGTGTTTATATATCATATTATACATACGTGTTTATATATTATACATACGTGTTTATATATTATATTATGCATACGTGTGTATATATCATATTATACATACGTGTTTATATATTATACATACGTGTTTATATATTATACATACGTGTTATATATTATATTATACATACGTGTTTATATATCATATTATACATACGTGTTTATATATCATATTATACATACGTGTTTATATATCATACTATGCATACGTGTTTATATATCATATTATGCATACATGTTTATATATCATATTATGCATACGTGTTTATATATCATATTATGCATACGTGTTTATATATTATATTATGCATACGTGTTTATATATCATATTATACATACGTGTTTATATATCATATTATGCATACGTTTTTATATATCATATTATGCATACGTGTTTATATATTATATTATGCATACGTGTTTATATATCATATTATGCATACGTGTTTATATATCATATTATGCATACGTGTTTATATATTATATTATACATACGTGTTTATATATCATATTATACATACGTGTTTATATATCATATTATACATACGTGTTTATATATCATACTATGCATACGTGTTTATATATCATACTATGCATACGTGTTTATATATCATATTATGCATACGTGTTTATATATCATATTATGCATACGTGTTTATATATCATATTATGCATACGTGTTTATATATTATATTATGCATACGTGTTTATATATTATATTATGCATACGTGTTTATATATTATATTATGCATACGTGTTTATATATTATATTATGCATACGTGTTTATATATTATGCATACGTGTTTATATATTATATTATGCATACGTGTTTATATATTATATTATGCATACATGTTTATATATTAGATTATGCATACATGTTTATATATTATATTATGCATACGTGTTTATATATCATATTATACATACGTGTTTATATATTATACATATATTGAAAGACACGCAGTGGGGTCGGTATATACATGCATGTGTAACATGTGCAGATTTCTTGAAGACATGTTAATTGAAATGACTTTTATGTTTTTCTTCAAATCAATCATCTTTATAAAGTTTCAAAATAAAGATAAAACGTTAATGAATATATAAACAATTTTGGTTTGTCTTCTTTTTTTTTTTTCATTATATATACTAGCAGGCCACCCAGCGTTGCCCAGTAGTAAAATATGCTTAAATATGTTTTAATTTATGCTGATTTTGTATTTATTATTACAGCCAATTTTCTATTGTTTACTACATTTTAACCAATATATAGTAGTGATTTCAAATGTTTGAAAAAAAAAATGACTTGGGTGCCAACAGCTAGAATCGAAACTAAAACATTTAGCTCTTTAGTAGTATTAACTACTGTCTGAGCTAACAACACATGTATATCAAAACTTGACAAATTAACGACTTCACCGATTTTTCTGACAATAAAAATATGGGAGCAATGTCGAGTCTCCATGCTAATATGTATATATATATAGAGTGAGAGAGAAATAAATAAATATATATATATATATATATATATATATATATATATATATATATATATATATATATATATATTAGAAAAATTTCATCTATTCGATTACTATTTTCATTTTTTCCTTATATTGAATTAATTATATAATTATGATATATACACTAGCAGAGGTACCCTGCATTGTCCAGGTGTGGAGAGGTTTTATATTAAGGGTAATGAGCCTAAAAAAATGTTTCAAACGAAAATAATAAAATTAACCAACCCCCTAAAAATGAAAATAGCAGCGAGTACCCATGCGAGTTCAAAAAAAAAATAAATAAGGCTTGAACCTGTAATGCTATGAGGAAAAGGAAGTGAAAAAAATGCGAACAGTTTAGTCGCCACGCCAACCGCGACAAATGACGTTGACGACATTTGAAATAAGGTTAGTCATTGCAAGGCGTATGATAACTTTGCAAAAATATTGACAAAAAAGTGACCTCTCTTTATAAAAAACGGCCCAGTTTAAGATGGAAGAATGAATGTTTTTGGACAATTTTTGGATATTTGTTGTTTGAGAGACTGAGCTTTCAAATGATACCAATTTTGTTAGTGTTGGTTGCGTGTGTTGAAAGTTTTTGCAGACATACAAACATACATACACACACTAACAGACATTTAAGATTTATATTATAGAGTAGCGGTAGCAGGGGGAGGGTACCCGGCGTGGCTCGGGTGTTTGTAGGTGTGTGTGTTGGGGAGGGTGATCAAAACAACCCTGTTTTAAAAAAAAATGTTGGCCGGGTGTTTGGAGGTGTAAAAGAAAAAAAGTTTTAGTAGGAAAGTAGGCTTGAACCGCGAATCTTTGATGTGGAGATGGAAACGAAATGGAAAAAAACCCTGAGACCTAGTCATCTCGGCTACGAGAGAAGAGGAATGAAAAGCATCTTAATTTAACGTTTATGAAATGAAATTAACAGGTGCGAGAAACTTAAGTCGCGTGATGTTTAACCTTGAAACATGACGCGGCTGCAAGCCAGTTTTCGCTTGTTTTATACTGAAAAGCGAAAGATACACGGGACGCTCTAAAAATCTGGAAAAAATAACACGTGAAAGTCGGGGAAATTAAATAGACAGGCGACCCCCGTAACTCATATAATCATTTAGACGTGATATAAAAAGTTTTAAGAAGGAATGAGCCAACTGAAAAGTCCAGCAAAAAAAGATATACACAAAAAGCGAATCACTTACATACATACATACATACATGATGATTGCAACGTCTTGTCAGACGAGTGCCACTCCCTCAGACACTTGAATTCCATGAGCCCAAAAATGACTTCCATCGCCACAAGACCATTTTTATAGACAAATGCCTGAGAGAGTATCTATACACAGATGATGTTACAGAGTCTTAGCTTTGTACGACAGCTAAGTCTCTCTCTCGGTTCAAAATGCTGAGATCCAGCAACAAGCAAGAGCAAGATAGCCAGCAACAAGTTAAACTGCAGACCAGCTTAATGCGGGTACTGGTCTCCCGCTTTATGATTTTTTAAATCAGAGATTTTCTTCTCCTAGAAAGGTTGCCTTCACGGCTTATGGGAGCCCTCTCCACCCCAGCACACACATACATACAAACACACATGGTGCTAGTTGGCCGTTAACCCCAAAAAAGGGTTCATTCGCCCTTTGAAAGATCTTGTTTTTAATCCTTCAGGGAAACTAGCCGCCCTCCTCACCAAACAAATCTGGTGGGGGAACCAGTTTAGTCGCCGGTGACCCGACCATGAGGCAGGTAGTACTGGGTTACATGGTACCAGTAGCATATGACATGACCTGACATATACATACATACACACATACATACATACATACATACACACATACATACACACATGCATACATACACACATACATACATACATACATACACACATTTTCGCTTTTATGTATATAGATATAGATAGAGAGAGTGAGAGTGAGAGAGAGAGATAAAGGATTAAATGTGTAAATGGAATGGAGGAAGTGCGAGAAGTGGGGAGGTGCTAAATTCAAGTCCAAATAACCCACTTAAAAAAAGACAAACGGAATTTCAAGGAGATTTTGAAGGGTTTCGGAAAATAGTTATATACAATCATTATCACAGAGGGAAAAAATATGAAAAAGATACCTCCCCCCTTGACCACACTCCAGTTTTTATTAAAAATAATATTCATTGTGTAATTACTGAGAAAATAGACACAAACGTGTGCACATGTTCACTTTAAAGGGATGGTTAGAATCCTAAAAAGATCTCTTGGTTGAAATGCTTGAGATAGCAGGTGAATCTCTGACATTTGGTAGAACTCATCACCTGGTAGAACAAAATAAAAGTGAAGTTTTTTTAATTTTCTTAATTTAGGGGTAGACATTTTTTGTCAGTCAGTCTTGTAACCTTTTCCTTCCCTTTTGGGCTCTTGTAGGGATTGCCTTTAGGCTAGCCTATTTTAAAGTTTAGGGGATTGGATGCTCCTGATGAGGTCTCTTTTAGGCTGGTTTTGTCACTGATGAATTATAGAAGTAGTTAAACATCCTTCGTAGAACGTGAGGTCATGGCGCTTTCCCGGGTAATAGTACGTGAGATCGAACTCAGATGTAGTTTTTTGAGAGGCGTTTCCATTGAAAATGTGGAAATTTCTTCCATGAGTAATGTTATAGAAAGGCGTTCTCATTTTGTTTTTCCTCTCATTTGTCGATCCCATCAAACAAATAAAAGAAAATCCTTTGAACTCACTTTTTTTGAGAGACACTTCTATTTCCTGTCCATTCCATTTCACAAACAAATTTTGACAGAGCTGTCACTGGCTAGCGGGAATTTATTGTCGTCTGCTCTCATGCTGTCACGTCTCTCCCACTCCACTCTCTTCATCTTACTACCCTTGCTTCTGTCTTCACATGACGTCACTAGTCCTCCTACATATTACTGCTCCTCTCTCTATTTTACTGCAGCAATTGCTGTATACATGACATCACAGCACATTATGGTACACATGGAAGTAAAAGACTCTGAAGACCGGAAATTCGCAAGCCAGGACTCTTACCTTGAACATTTTCTTGATTCAATTTAGCATTGCAGAAGACATTGTGTCATAACCGTGCTCCAAAGCTGGTAGTTGACCTCAATGATTGTCCTCTTTGACTGAGGCAGGTCAAGAATCAAATAGAATTGCGATTTAATGAATCGTTACAAAATGATGAAGTTCAAACGAGATCATATAAGTCATAAGTTTCCAAGAATGTTTCTGTACAAATCCTTCCATTCAATTCTTATAGAGACAAGACAAGGTATATTTTATTTGAACAATATCAAACTGGAAACTCATTTTAGCGCCTTCAAAATGAAATTATGCACTTTCATACATGAGTAAAGAAAACTTCCGCCAAGAAGCTCAACTCCCATCAGCCATTGCCATATACTGGAATTGCTCCCAGCTATGCAAATTTCAATACAGAGAATTCTCAAATGACATGTTGTGCAAGTTTGGTCATGAAAACAAACTTCTCCAGTTATTATTTAACTCCCGTTTCATCATCGAAATTTGCATAAAAGTTATAAAAGCAGGAATACAAAATATGTTGAGTCAGAATTTTTTGTCACGTCAGTACTCTACTTGCTAAATGTCAGATTATTCTCAAGTGCCATATTGTGTCCCGTGAATTATTTCCAACATGGATGACTGCTAAACTTTTGGTTTTTAAGTTAAATTATTTTGCCTCAGAATTTATCGCTGTCAGTTAAAATATATTACTTTTGTTTTTGTTGTATTAAAAAAATGTGTTCTTTTTTGAACATGGGAGTCACCACTTATCAAGGCCTGAAAGCCAATCGAGGATAAAGGTTAATGGATATATGGTAGTCACTGAGACAACAGTGTATTAATGGTTAATGGTAGAAATTGGGTAGAAATGGATTATTTGGAGGATGCGGTTTAACAAGAACTTGTTTACATTGAACTTGAAGATGACTATATTGTAGTCAGTTGGAACACAGACCAGCGGAACAGAGTTCCACAGGCAGGTAGCTCTAGGAAAGAAGCTCTGTTTATGGAATTTGCTTTTAGAATTAGGTACAGATAGAGGGTGGGGGAAATTGTTGATAGTTGTTGTAGCTAGACGAGTGTTTTTGTGAAAGTTTGGCAAGTTGGGGCCATAGATTGAAGCTCAGACGAGCACTTACCATGAAAATAACAGAGCAAAGACAGGCTTGTAACGTCTCTTCTGTGAGAAAGAGGTTGCAAGGAAGAGAAAATTATATCATCTACTAGGTTCTGAAGATGGTTTCGAACTTTGTGGAGGTGTTATAGATTGGTCAGACAGAACCAGTAAATTATCTGTTTATCTGTCTATCTATCTGTTTATCTAATTATTTCTGTGTATCTATGTATCTATTTATCGATCTATCTATCTATCTGTTTATATAAATATCTGTCTATCTAGTGATGAGTGGACAGCGGAGATTGGAATAGCCATATTTTGACAGGTTGTTAAACCTGTCAAACTGTGACCATGGCAAGTTTGCACCGGAAAGTATCTGAACAGAGACTGAAAGTAATGTGTCACATGTCATGTGTTCCGGTTTGACAAGCATAGTATTGAGTTGGGTTTTAGTTTTAAGATGCCAAAGAGACAGATGGGTTAAACAAGTCTCACCATAAGGGAGAACCAGTCTCAAAATGGAGACAGAAACAACAAGCCAAAGATCGTTGGTCATTCCATTTCTGCTAAAACTAATACCTGGGAATGAATAAAATATCAAAAAACATATTATTTTGGTCTGTCTTGTGAAGAGTCTCCCTTACAGCAGATCCGGATCCCCAAGATGGTTAAAGAAATTCCCAGAAGAAACAATAGCAGAACAGGTATGCTGTTATGTATATCTTGTTATATGTTTCAACGCATACATCAACACTACTAGATGCGAGAAATCATGGGCCGTAAAACAGACAATTAAGGATACAAGGATAACAGTCCATTATTCAATGTACATACATACATACATACGGTCCGTTTATGATAAGAACGCACAAACATTTAGAAGTGTCATGCATACACATTCAAACACATCACGCATCACGATGAAACAGTATACACATATATAGAACTCTTCAGCGACACAAATATGTCACAAATGCAAACATGTATGTTTATTTAGTATGGTATATACGTGGTTGGATATGTAATCACCACACTACAATGCAACAAAGGCAGGATAGAGTGCTTTGAGCAGCTTTTGCAACAGTACTCCCATTTTAGGATGTATCTGCCTCTTATGTACAGGTTGTATTGGGAGTTAGATATCTTCTGGAGCGGTAAAACAACACAACCATTTTTCCAGCAAATTGCAACAGATTTGATGTAAGTCTTCCATTTCAGGCCAGGAATAAAGGTCAGACCCAGAAGTTTGTCAAAGCAGGGAGCCTCTTTTAGACGAGAGCCATTCATATCAATTGAGGCCAAATAGAATCAGAGCATTTATGATGAATGTGCCCATATATTGTTCAAAGTAATTCTGAAAAAGAATATCTCGTCTTTGTGGGTGTGTCTTGTGTAGGTTTTGATTTGTAGGTGGACACACATATACTATAAATTACCCTCCCTCCTCCCTTAAAAAAGAGAAACTCTTAAAATTCAACTAATTTTCTATTTTTCTCCTTTTTTCTTTCTGCAGCGTCATCCGAAAATGGATTTAAACAAAACTGATTTGTTACGCCTTCTTAGTTATTTAGAAGGAGAATTACAAGCGAGAGATGTTGTCATAGCAACGTTAAAAGTAAGTAAAATACACTTTTCTTTTTCTTTTTCTCCATTTTTTTTTTCATTTATAAAAAAAAATTGTTTTTTTTTTATTCTCATGGTTTTTATCTCTTTCAGTTGAGTAAAACATATCCTATCAGATAGTTATATCAATAATAGATGTATGTAGTGCCAAACTTTCCTGCAGTTTCATGGCATCACCAATCATTAGAAATCTACCGACCTCTGATATTATTCAAAAAGCAAATAAATTAACAGTATTTCCTCAATTGGCATCAAATATTTTTGGTCCCCCGATTTATCGGAGAGGGATGTATGTTTTCAGTGACGTCCGTCCATGCGTGCATGCATCTGTCCATTAGTCCGGACGATTGCCAGATAATCGTCCATTAGTTTTTCCTGAAATTTTGCCACAAATTTTATTTATAGATGTGCACAGTAAAAAATTTTTTTTTTGTGAAAATTCCAGTTGCGTCCCCAGGGGCTCAAAAGAGGTAAAAAATGCCCCCCAAATGGCCAAAAATTACATAACTTTTGATCCATCCATTAGATTTTTCTGAAACTCGGCCAAAATGTAGAGCCCATTGTTCTTAATATAAATCCAGTATGTATGACCTTGGCAAAATTCTGGTTTGCGTCCCCGGGGAGTTTTAGTGCTAAAAACGGCCCTTTTTATAGCTCTTTTTTCATATTTCTCAACAAGAACTTGATATATCTGACTATATAGTGGGTTTTCACAGTGGTCAACTCAAATATACATATGTTAAGACTTGAAACTGCACTGTTATCCATTTACAATGGGATTCTGTGTCCTCAGGGGTTCAAAAGAGATTAAAAATGCTCCCAAATGGCCAAAAATGACACTTTTTGTCCCATAGCGTTTGATCTATCCATTAGATTTTCCTAAAACTTGGCCAAAATGTGGAGACTATTGTTCTTAATATAAATTCAGTATGGGTGACCCTGGAAAAATTTTGGTTTGCATCCCTCTTAAGAAAAAACGTGCCTTTTTGGAGCTCTTTTTTCATATTACTTAAAAACTTGATATGTATGTCTATATAGTGGTTTTCCATAGTTCTGAATTCAAATATACATGTCTTAAGGTGTGAAACCGCACCATTTTTCCATTTTCACCGGGATTCGGCATTCCCAGGAGCTCAAAAGGGGGTCACAAATGCCTCAAAATTGCAAAAAATGACACTTTTTACCCCATAACATTTTCCCCATCTATTAGATTTTTCTGAAACTTGGCAAAAATGTGAAGGCAACGTTGGTCCTTCACACTTCTCACATTCATTATTTCTTCACCATTTTTTTGTGGCATCATCTCATATGCAGCCCAAGAGTGGGAGCACGCACATGCGGCTTGTTTATCTTTATACACTAGTGTGAAATACAATGTCATGTATAAACTCATCTAGCTGCAACCACAGCAAAGAACTTGCCGTTTTCTCTCTACTAAAAACGAAATGAAACTTCTATGAACAAAGTTTCTTTCCTAGAATATCCATCTTTAGAACAAAGCAATCCACTACCCACCCCATTTATTGTTTCCAGTCTTTTAATCCTTTGGGTTTGCTTTTTCAAATAATGCCGAAATTAAACACTAGTTGGCTACATTTCTGATGATTGGTGATTTTGTGAAACTGCAGTAAAGTTTTAAAGCTCAGTGTATATGCAGCAATATTTATATGCTGATGCATTAGAAGGTTAAAATCAAGCAGATAATGAAACATGCCATTAGCAGTTAGGACTATATGTGGCAAGATATGATGTAACAGATAAGCTGATCAAATCTTTCTCTTTTTTTCTGGATGTTTTCATGGGGAACGAAAAAATAAAAAACTACCTTCCATCCACTAAGTTGTCTTTAAATTTATATATCTTTAGTATATTATAATTTTTGCCCTGTCGCCTTCCTCCTCTTGAAAACTAGACCACCTATAAGTCATGAGTGGTGACCTGTGATGTCTCAGTGGCTTGGAAAATATGTTTCAGGCAGTGGAAACGGCAAGTAATAAATGCCTTTTCTTTTAACTAAAAAGCAAAACTTGAGTTGAATTTCCTTTGTTTCTATGCAAGACTTGTACACAGTGTTGAGTCCGTGTTAAAATGTAACTACCACGTTACAGTGTGTTCTAAGCAATTTTTTAAAAAATATAAACAGTTATCCTACTTCTAGAATTATATCTGACAACTTTATTCAGCATTAAATAACTCATAGATTGTTGATATTCCCATAAACTAAACCAAACTATTGTAACTTTAAAAACTAATCAATTTTTAAAAAATTACCTCCCTTGAAAATTAATGAATATAATATTAACAAAAAAAAATTTTTCATAATTTTTTTAATAAATTACTTTAATTACTATTAATATCAGCAAAACTGTTGCACATGTATAAGAAAATGGGACAATAAAATTCCAAATGAATAACATCAAACATCCAATTGAGTTATCTGTTCTTCGTTCAACACTTTATATTTTTAAAATATAAATTCATTTCAGTTGTCTCAAATGGTCTTCACAGAGTCTGAATTTTGTCACTACATGCTTGTTCTTCACGGCCCTGCTTCTTGGCTTGAAGTACGTCTATTCACTTATGTGACTAAACTCCAACTCTTCTTAACTGACTAAACTTCCCGACCTTCTTTGAGAAAGATGTAAAACAAGCTTGCAAAGCTCCAGGATCTGATAGCATACCCTCAGAGATATATTACATAGGTAATCCCGCATTGACAAAAAAGCTACGTGAGCTATTTCTTTCATTCGGGGCAAAGGACCTAATTCCCCAGGAATTCAAACATGCATTCATAGTAGATATTTACAAGAGGAAAGGAAGATAGGGTTGCGACAACCACAGAGGAATATCTCTGTTCAACATATCTAGTAAAATTCTTGCAAGGCTGCTACTTAATCGCTTAACCAAACACCTGGAAGATGGCCTCCTCCCAGAAAGTTAATGTGATTTTTGCATGGGGTGTGGTACAGCGGACATGGTATTTGCCGCTCATCAACTTTAGGAACAATACCAGGACCTTTACACAGCATTTGTCGATCTGACTAAGGCATTTGACACTGTAAACTGGGCAGGTCTATGGAAGATCATGACCAAATTTGGATGTCCTGATAAATTAATTTCATGAAACAATTTCATGATGGGATAACTTGTGTCTTAGATAATGGAGAGGCTTCTGATGACTTCCCAGTCAATGATAGTATCAAACATGGCTGCTTAATTACTGCTACGCATTTTAGCATGATGTTCTCGACAGTGTTGATGGATGCATCCAACACAAAAGACCCCAGAGTAAGCATCAACTACTAAACAGACGGGAAATTGTTTAACTTACGACTTAGTACTGTCATCAGGATTAAGATCACCATCATATGAGACCTTGTTTTTGCAGATGACTTTGCCTGCAATGCCAACAGAGCAACAATTCAGTCTGACTATTAATCTAAAGACCAAAGTGATGTACCAGCCTGCTCCTGGGAAAACGTATGTTGAATCTCGGATCTTAATTCATGGAGCTAACCGAAAAGCTGTGGACAAATTCACTTACTTGGAGATGATGAAGTCAATTCCAGGATAGCCAAGGCTAGTGTTTCTTTTGAACATCCCAGAATCACTGTGAGAGAGCATAGAGGAATTCGGCTGCAGACTTCAATTATTATATGATTCTTATCATCCTCATGTATGCTTGTGAAACTTGAACCATATATGCTAGACATGCCAAGAAACTTAACCATTTCCACATAACCTGCCTCTAAAGATTTGTTAAAATCAAGTTGCAAGACAAGATATCAGACACAGCGGTTTTAGTTTAGTCAAACCTTTCTTCAGTACACACCATGTTACAGCAGTGCCAGGTTTGTTGGGCAGGTCATATATGCCGTATGCCTGATTCAAGGCTCCCAAAACCACTCCTCTATGGTAAATTGTCCAAAAAAAAAAAGACCCATGGAAGGACAGCGAAAACAGTTCAAGGGAAATCTGAACATTTCCCCCAAATAGTTTAGTTTATATTCTAACTCATGGAAAAACTAGCCCAATACAAATGTTCCTGGCATACCACAACTCACAAAAGGAACTACAATTGCTGAATCTTCATATAATGAAGAACGCAAGAGAAAACGTGATGTTTGAAAAGACGGAGCAGTCAGTACCTTTGCTACAGAATCATCGCACAGGTGTCCAGTATGTGGGAAATACTTCAGAGCTTGAATCAGTCTAACAAGCCATTTTTGAACCCACAGTACAATTGCATGATCACGATCATCTTCGCAAGTGATGAAATACATTGAAAAGTTTCAACCATTACATTGAGAAAGGATCTTCAGATCAAGTAGATGACTTGCCTGACTTTTTTTTAGCCATCTTGATATAATGGTGTTGTCTACAACAGTATCATGGTCATATGCATTATTGATGGAATTGAGTGGTTATAAATAAGATTGCTTTTTGTAGAATTCAGGGGTAAATCCCAGTTCAGCTTATCCTGAAATTGATTGATTTTAGGTTGGACTAATAATAATGATATACATGCAGTACAGGAAAAGGGAGGGTAAAAAAATGGCAACTGGCAATATGTTTTCTTCTATTCACGAGTCAAAAACAGATTTGGATCATTTTCACACCAATGCATATACAGATCAATGGATAATAATGAGATCGCCTGGTCAGTGAGAAAATTAAAATTTTTCTAACACTTATTTGAAATTCCAAGTTAAAATCATTAATTTAAAAAATCAGCAATCAGCAATTACAAGAAACCTTTTCAACCACTGGTTGCCATGACTAATAACATCCTACCAGAGAGTCTATTTTTTAAACTGCTTGGCCTAACATTCACAGGGAATCGGAAAAGCCGGACGAGACGCATAACAAAATTTACTCTATACAGGTTATATCAAGAAATCCAATGAGTAGCACAACAAAGTTCACTATACACAGGTTTGAACCCTTCTACACCCCCCACCCACCAGCAACCTGCTTTTATGGTGCTCAGGCACACCTCAAAATCATGTGTGAGACGTGATTTTTCAAAAACTGCGAAACCGTGGGCATTAAAGGACCATGTAAGCCATCTTGGATCTTTTTGTTTTTCCTTCTTAGCCCGCAGGACAGACAGACACGAGCACGTTTTTGAAATAATGTTGTAATGAAAATGTAATGTAATGAAAATAATAAATTACCAACAGAGATGATTTGATCTTTGGAATTTTTGCAAACTATTCTATTACACTAATATATATATATATATATATATATATATATATATGCAGTTTTTGGGAAGTAAGAATTTTTTTTTCATGAGTTAAGGTTTGTTTGTTTATTATATTTTTTGTTTTGATACATTTTTTTTGAATTTTTAGAAAAACAACTGCTTATAGTTTTCTTAGAATCAGGATTTCCAAGAATATTGTTTTAGTTTTCAAAATTTTGCAGATTTTCTGATTTGCTCAATTAACGATTGAAAATTGTAACCTGCAGTTTGATTGGTTAATCGCCAGCTTCCAGTTGTTTACATAAAAGCAGATACTGAAAAGAAGTTTTAGCATGGGTTATAAATTGTACCAGTGCTTGTTTTCAATTAAAAGAAAAATTTGAGGCTAATGTATTCACATACACACATAGTAGCTAATGAAGACGATGATCAATGATAATATAAACAAATCAATATAGAAAGCAAATGAATAAACTAGGAGCCCCTTTCCTCTCCTCTCTGTTTTTTCACCCCTTGAAAGATCAATTGATCACCCCCCCCTCCCCACACTGTTTTGATGGTATTGGTTTTAAAAAAAAAAAAAAGTGAATAAAAAATAAAAACTGGAGAAAATGTCCAAATAAAGAAACTGGATTGAATACTCTGCTTTATAAAAATCCAATGATGATGATTATCATAATCATATTCGATTTAACATTCATTTCACACACTGGCATGTGTTAGGCTGCTATTTTTTTTTTTTTTTTTTTACACAGGCATCACCACATTATCAAGGCCAAGAGGCCACTCAAGGATAAAGGTTAAAGAGTGTACAGTAGAAATTGGACAATATAGTAATCATTAGTAATGAAAATTTGTTAAATTTGATAACTTATATGGAACGGCTCATCAAGAACTTATTTACGTTAGACTTGAACACAACCATATTGTACTCAACCGGAAAACAGGAAAACGGAAGACAATTCCACAGGCATGCAGTTCTAAGAAAGAAGCTTTGTTCATGGAATCTACGTTTAGGTTTAGGCACATATAAAGAGTGAGGGGAATTATTGATAGTGTTTTCAGCTAGACGAGTGTTTCTTGTAAAAGTTTGACGAGGGGTAACCATAGACTGAAGCTCAGTCGAACACTTTCCATGAAAATAACGATACATCAGAGACAAGCTTGCAACATCTCTTCTGTGAGATAGAGGTTGCAGGGAAGAGAAAAGGACATCTCTTACGAGGCTACAAAGTGTATTTTGAACTCTATCAAGGCAGGACAAGTTCTTTCTAGCAGCTCCTGCCCAGATGTGGCAAAAGTATCCCATCCTTGGACGTACCTGGCTCTTATATAGATAGAGAATTGCATCAGCAGTGAGATATCTACTGGATCAATAGAAAAATCCCACCATTTTTCCAGTGGCCTTGGCAACAGATTTGATGTACGTGTTCCATTTAAGATCAGGAGTAATTGTCAGGCCCAGAAGCTTGTCAAAACTTGAGGCCTCCTGAAGACGAGAGCCATTCATTTCAATTGATGCCAGATGTGGATCAGAATGTTGATGATGTAAAAAGAGAAGCTTGGTTTTAGATGCATTAAAAGTAACCAGCCACTCCTTTCCCCATTGTACCACGTGCTCAAGATCAGAAGAGAGAGAATCAGAGAGAACTTGGTTGTTTATTGTCTTAGATGTGCTACCATAAATGGTAGTGTCATCAGCGTAAATGTCTACAAATGATGTAAGAATGTGATTTGGAAGATCATTAATATAGATCAGGAAAAGAGTTGATCCAGGATGGACCCCTGAGGGACACCAGCATTAATACTGTGAGCTTCTGATTTTTGCCCCTCAACTACTACTCTTATGAATCTATCAGAAAGAAATGATTTAATAATTGAGAAGACATTTCCAGCTATACCATAGCTGGAGATCTTGTGAAGTAAACCTTTATGCCATACCCTATCAAAGGCCTTAAATATGTCAAGAGCAATTGCCCTAGAAAGGAAGTCTCCGTCGAGAGATTTGATAATCACATGAGATATAACTGTAAGCACATCTACTGTAGATCTAGCAGAACGGAAACCATATTGAGTGTCACTAAGAAGGTCATTTTTCTTGAGATGGTTGATTATTTCTGTATTTAACACAGATTCCAGCAACTTACTCATGACGCACAGGAGACTTATTGGCCTGTACTGAGAGGGGGATGAGCGATCACCTGAATTCTTAAATACAGGGCATACTGATGAGATTTTCCAGGGTTTTTGATTAGCTTGGCAACATCATGTACAGATATTTGTATATCACATAGTGTGTTTTCTGATACAGGAGGAAATATTGGGGGTTGGCGGCCTTGGTCGCCAAGGGTAGGATTAGCTGCAAAGTTCTTGGCAAAGAGTTTGGCTTTGTCTGATGCTGACGAGATTACCTCAGGTCCATTGATGATAGTTGGGATAGAGCACACGCTTCTGTTCAGGATTCTGTTTGCTATTTGCCAAAATTGGTGGGAACCAAGCCACTGCTCAGCTACTTTGGACTTGACGGATTGAGCATACACCTCTCTTGCGTTCTTTATTACTTTCTTACAATGGTTGTTGGCAGTCCTGAAAGCGGCTTTAGTTTCCATACATCTATTACGTTGGAAGCAGTGGAAAAAGTGATTTCTGTGCGCAATGGCAGCAGCACATTCTGGAGAGAACCATGGCTAGCTGTTAGGTTTTTGCTGGAACTTTTTCGAGGGTATGAAACAGTCTATACCTACAATCAACCATTCTGTCAGGTCTGATACTATAGAGGGCACATCCTTTTTAAACATGGAACGCAGAGGTAGATCCGATATAAATGTACGGAAGCTATCCCAGTCAGCATTAGTGTATCGATATACTGTACAATGGAGAGGTACGTCTGGGGACTTATTACATTTCATTTTTATCTTAATCGATACAACAGAGTGGTTGGAAGATCCAAGAGGAGACAGAACAGAAACTGAACATAGTTCAGGGCAAGTTGTGAGAAAAAAGTCTAGTAGACTCGCATACTGGCTGTCATTGTCGGGCACACGGGTAGGTTCGTGAACAATCTGAGTGAGGTCATAAGCAATGGAGAAATCATGACAGAATCTCCCCTCATCATCGGTCTTGTTTGAGTGGCTTTAAGAGATTTACTTCTAATTTAATCTATCTCTGGACAGGTCTTTATTCATCCATATTCTAACAAATCTATTTTTATTACTTACTTCCACATTTCATTGGCTTTCCTCTCTGCTACCTCAACTGTTCTACATCTGCTAAACCAAGAACTCTCCTCCATTCCGTCAACATGGTCAAACTACTGAAGTTTACTATTTTGCATACATCTCCCTATACTGTCCAGATTTAATCTTCCTCTGAGATCATCAAAACTAAATCTGTTTTTAAGACTCAGATTAAAATTCCACAATATCATTCTCATATCATTTCTCTCCGTGCAACACGTCCTCAACCTTCATTGATTAAATGATGATGACTGTTCAATAAATCTTTATTCACATTTAGTCAGTGGCGAAGCAGGCATCTTGTTTAACAGACGGGATGTTCTAGGAAAGGAATTTTGGTCATGAAAGTTTTGTTTTGGTTTTGGTAAAAAGAGAAAGGAATTTCTTTTCTCTAGTTGTAGCTCGAGGATTGTGAATGTTTTGCTGGCAGAGTATCAGGTATTAGAGCTTGGTTAAGCACCTACTATGAACATAACGATACAGTAGAGAGACTACCAACATCTCTTCTCTGCAATAGTGGCTGTAGAAACAAGAATAAGAAAATTCCTTACTATATTGCAGAGTCGATTTTATACTCTGTCAAGTCAGAAAAGAAGTTTTCGACTGGCACCTACTCAGATGTAGCAGCAGAAAAGTGATTTATTATTTGGGCTATCTATCATTTGATTTTTGGTAAGAAAAGAGAAAAAGGAAAGTTGTTCTTGCTCTGAATATTTTACAGTAAAGGTTGTACCAGAAATTGAGCTCAATTAAGCACCTACCATGAACATAGCAATACAGTAAAGAAAAGGTAGCAGTATCTTCTTAAGTGCAAAAGAGGATGTAAGGACAAGAAGAAAAACTCCCACTAGATTGCTGAGTCAATATTATACTTTGTCAACTCAGAAAATAATTTTTTTGACTGGCACCTCCGCGAATGTGGCAGCAGTGCACAATCTTAGATGTATCTGATTCTTAGACAGAACATTGCTTCAGAGGGTGCAGTATTTTCTGGAGTGATAGAATAATCCAAGCATTTTTCCAACACCCTTAGTAACAGAGTTGGTGTAAGTCTTCTATTTCAGGTAAAAGTTAGCTGTGGAAACTTAGCTATCAAATTTTGCATTTCCAGGTCTAATCACTTAAAGTCACTTTATTGATTACATAAACACAGATTTTTGAATGTAAGATTTTTTTTTACGAGTCTATCTCTGCTTTATCATTATTTTCATGGCAAGTACTCGACTGAGCTCCAATCTATAATTCTCTGCTTCCTGCAAATCATTTACAACAAACACTTATCTAGCTATAACCACTGTCAACAATTTCTCTCACTCTCTATCTGTGCCTAAATCTAAATGCAAATTCCATAAACAAAGCTTCTTTTATACAACTGCTTGCCCGGGGAAATCTGTACCACACGCCTGCTTTCCATCTGACTACAATATGGTCATCTTCAAGCCCAATGATACAGTAGAGAAAGGCTATCAACATCTCTTCTATGTGAAAGAGAAGAGAATATACTCCAGTAGATTACAAAGTCGATTCTGTCAAGACAAGAAAGAGTGCTCCATACAGTAGCTTCCCACATATGCGAGGAGTAGTCCATCTTAGGACGGAATTGACTCTTATATAGGTAGAGTGCTGTGTCAGAAGATGAGGTGCTTTCTGGAACTGGAGAATAATCTAACCAATTTTCCAACAATCATAGCAGCAAAGTTAATGTAAGTCTTCCAATTTAGATCTTGGGTAAATGTAAGTTGTCAAAACTTATCAAAGGAGAGAACTATTCATTTTGATTGGGGAGAAGTGAGCATCCGAACATTGTATCCGAACATTGCACCCAAACATTGCACCCAAACATTAATGTTGAAAAAAGAGAAGCTTAGTTTAGTAACAAGTAATAAGCCACCGTTTTCGTCCACGTGCCGCAAGTCAGAAGAGTTAGAAAGTTCATGATTATTTATAAAATCCCCCTCCTCTTCTATCTCTCCTTTTCAATGTTTAAATTTTCTTGTGTTTCACTCTCTTCAGCTTTTTCCCCCTCTCTTTCTACTCTTTCCCCTTTCTATCTCTATCTCCCCCTCTATTTCTCACTCTCTCCTCCATTCCATATTCTGCTCTCTTCCACTTCCCTTAAACCTTTCTCTTCTCTCCATAATTGCCTTCACCATTTCTCCTTTCTTTGCTCTCTTTCCACCTCTCATCTTCTCCTCTCTCTTACATGCTTTCTCACTCTCTCACTCCTTCTCTTTCTCTCACTCTTCTCTCTTTCTCCTTCACTCTCACTATCTTTTTATATATCTATAATTTTACTACTCCTCTGACTCACCAACTTTATCTTGCTCCCTCTCTCCTCCCACATATTTCCTCCAATGCACTCCCCCTCATTTTCTCCGTCCTCCTCGTTCTCATTCATTCTCTCTCTCTCTTATTCTCCTCTCTGTCCCTTCACTCTCTCCCTCTTTCTTCATTCTTTTTCCTCACACTCTCTACCATATCTCTATCTTGCTCGCCTGTACACACACACTTTTTCTCTCTCCTTCCACAAAGTTGTCTTCGCTTTCCTCCTCTTATTTCTTTCACACGTTCTCTTCCCCCATTCTCATCCCTTCAAACTCTCCCTCCCTCTCTCTCTACTTCTTTACCAGAAAAGGCAAAGATTTAAGAATTGCAATATATATATATATATATTTATATACTAGCAAAAGTACCCGTCGTTTACTGGTTTCAAAAACAGCCTACAGAAAATGGACTCTGATTTATGAAAGTATGATAGGTTATGAAAAGGAAGGGTTGTAAAGAGATAGCTTCGAATTTGGGGGTATCAAAACCAAAGCAAAATATGATGAAAGTAAAAAATAAAATAGATAAACCCCATAATTTATTATACCATACCTGTTCACGCTGAAACACTTATCACAATATTGTGTGGATCTATATTAAAAAATCTTGTTAAACTTTGTGACATATTTCCATTCTATGGAGGTCAGTCGCGAATGAACACCCCCATACTTTTATTATACCTTATTTCTTCAAACTGAAACATAATTATCAAAGTATACTTATGCAGATAGATATGAAAAGTCTTTATTAAAGTTTGTACCTATTTCCATTCTATGGAGGCCAGGCGTGAATACAGACCTCACAATTTTATTATACCATCCCTGTTTAAGTTAAAACATACTTATCAAAGTATTATTATGTACATCTATATCAAAAACACTTGTAAACGTTTTCTTTTTAAATTTTTAAATTTTTTATTTCCATACTTTGTGGACCAGGTGCGTACGCAGACTCAACAATTTTTATGAATGATCATTATGCTAGATCAAACATACCAATTTCTTTGTCTCGATACATCTTCTATCATTATATGTGATCAGTTTTTTATAATAGTCAACCATATAGGAGCCTATTCGTGACCAGACACACACACAGACGTTCAGTTTTATATTATAGATATATTCAGATATTTTTTCATTTTTTGGCAATGAATCAAATGGATCCATCTTTTTTTTGGGAAAAAATCTCATTCAATTGGTTTTTGGCATTTTTTCAAAGGAGAAAAACTGGTCTGGAATATTTGACCTTGAAAACTCGCTAAATATTTGATGATTTGATGCCAATTGGTCGAAAAGATAAAACGACTTATCAGTTCTGAGAAGATTGGATGGAATGAAGAAATGTATCTTTTTATATCAGCATTCTTCACTTTTATTCTCTTTCTTTTTGTTATCTCTCTTTCACTTCTCTCCATCTCTCTCTTAATATATAAATCTCTCTCTTTTAATATCTTTCTCTCTCTCTTAATATATATATATATATATATATATATATATAATTATTTTTTTTTTTACTATATATATATATATATATATATATTATGTCATATCTCTCTCTTCATTTCTCTTTTTCTCTCTCTTCATATCACTCCTCTCTTTTTTTCTCTTCATGTCACTCCCTCTCTCTTTTTTTTTCTCTCTCTCTCTCTCTCTCTTAGTTTTTATTATTTCTCCTTACCTCTGTATTCAGTTTAATTTGTAATACAACACGCCATCACACAATTTTAGATGAAAAATCCAGCCATTTTTCTCTTCTATTTTACTCATCATAATTTTGTCTACGAGAAAAAGTCATAATAAAAAGATCGGATGAACATTGTTGAACGCAAGCTAAATTTTATACTTTCCTTACAGTGAAGAGTGCCAGATCAATATTTTAGCTTTTCTATTTCTGTTATTTTCTTGAATAAATAATTTTATGTAGTAAATATATATGTAAAAATATTAAAATAATTTAATACAGTAAATATATATGTAAAAATATTGAAAATAATTTGCTGCAGTAAATATATATGTAAAAATATTGAAAATAATTTGATGCAGTAAATATATATGTAAAAATATTGAAAATAATTTGATGCAGTAAATATATATGTAAAAATATTGAAAATAATTTGATGCAGTAAATATATATGTAAAAATATTGAAAATAATTTGATGCAGTAAATATATATGTAAAAATATTGAAAATAATTTGATGCAGTAAATATATATGTAAAAATATTGAAAATAATTTAACACAGTAAATATATAAGTAAAAATATTGAATATAATATGATGCAGTAAATATATATGTAAAAATATTAAAAATAATTTAACACAGTAAATATATATGTAAAAATATTGAAAATAATTTAACACAGGAAATATATATGTAAAAATATTGAAAATAATTTGATACAGTAAATATATATGTATAAATATTGAAAATAATTTGATGCAGTAAATATATATGTAAAAATATTGAATATAATTTGATGCAGTAAATATATATGTAAAAATATTAAAAATAATTTAACACAGTAAATATATATGTAAAAATATTGAAAATAATTTAACACAGGAAATATATATGTAAAAATATTGAAAATAATTTGATGCAGTTAATATATATGTAAAAATATTAAAAATAATTTGATGCAGTAAATATATATGTAAAAATATTGAAAATAATTTGACGCAGTAAATATATAAGTAAAAATATTGAAAATAATTTGATGCAGTAAATATATATGTAAAAATATTGAAAATAATTTAACACAGCAAATATATAAGTAAAAGTATTGAATATAATTTGATGCAGTAAATATATATGTAAAAATATTGAAAATAATTTGATGCAATAAATATATAAGTAAAAATATTGAAAATAATTTGATGCAGTAAATATATATGTAAAAATATTGAAAATAATTTTACACAGTAAATATATATAAATAAAATATTTAAATAATTTGATGCAGTAAATATATATGTAAAAATATTGAAAGTAATTATTAAATAGAATATTTTGGAAGAAAATTCATAAATTAATTAAAAGTGTTGGCACGAATAGTTGGATTTAATGACTTTGTTTGATAAATAGAAAAATAAAAACGTATTTGCAGCTTGCCTTCCAATTTTCAGATTTTAATCATGTCAAATCAGACTTCAATTCCTTTTGACGGATTGATTGTTGTTATTTCTTCTGATGAGTTAAGGGCATAATAGATTCACTGATTGATATATTAACTAAGTGGTTGATTTTGCGCTACGAAACAAATACTCTCAAGAATTGTATATGTCAACTAATTTAAAGGAATAAATTATAAGATGGTCAACATCATGAATTTTGGAATATAACTTTTTGTCATTTATTCTCTGTCTCTCTCTCTCTCTCTCTCATATATATACATATATATATATATGAAATAACTTCTATTGTGTTCCCTGTCTGAACATTTGATAATTTAGTCTATAATGTAAATTTTTTTATCCCTCATTAGTTAATATTCTTTATGCACTTAGCAGGCCACCCAGTGTTGTGTAATCATAAAATACGTGTAAATATAATATTTTAATTTATGCAGATTTCATAATTATAATTATAACGCCAATTCGTTATCAATTATTATATAATATCCAATATAAAGTAATGATTTCAACAGTTACAAAAAAAAGAATGACTTGCGTGCTATCAGCTGCAATCAAAACCGAAACGTATATAGCTTTCCAGCTGTATTCATTATCATTTGAGCTAAGTAACAAAACTTTAAAAATAACATAAAATGTATATCTGCACATGCGTAGAAGATGACTTTATGACTTATGGCTGTTAAGTGCCTATTTTGTTCAATTTTGACCCCTTAGCAGCTATTTTTACCGGCTAAAAACAAAATTGAATTTATTTCACAGGTCCAAATCCCTTTACATATTAAGTTTTAAGTCTATAGACCAAAAATTGACAGAGGAGTTTGGTAGAGACTGTTTCTCACACACAGACAAGGTCACTTATATATATATATATATATATAGTAGCAGGCCACGCGACATTGCCCTGTCATAAGATACACTTAAATATGATATTTTAATTCATGCACATTACATATTATTATTGTGCCAATTTTCTAGCGAATATTATATTGTACCTAATATACAGTAGTGATATGAAAATTAAAATATATATATATATCCTAGCAAAAGTACCCGTCGTTGACTGCGTTCAAAAACAGCCTACAGAAAATGGACTCTGATTTATGAAAGTATGATAGGTTATGAAAAGGAAGGGTTGTAAAGAGATAGCTTCGAATTTGGGGGTATCAAATCAAAGCAAAATATGATGAAAGTAAAAATAAAATAGATAAACCCCATAATTTATTATACCATACCTGTTCACACTGAAACACTTATCACAATATTGTGTGGATCTATATTAAAAAACCTTGTTAAACTTTGTGACATATTTCCATTCTATGGAGGTCATGTGCGAATGAATACCCCATAATTTTATTTTATTTTATTTTATTTTATTTATTTATCTTTTTTTTTACACAGGCAACACCACATTATCAAGGCCAAGAGGCCACTCGAGGATAAGGGTTAAAGAGTGTACAGTAGAAATTGGGCAATATTGTAATCATTAGTAATGGTAATTTGGTGAATTTTTAGACTTATATGGAACGGCTCATCAAGAACTTATTTACGTTAGACTTGAAGAGAACCATATTGCAGTCAGCTGGAAAGCAGGAAAACGGAAGACAATTCCACAGGCGTGCCGTTCTAAGAAAGAAGCTTTGTTCATGGAATCTACGTTTAGGTTTAGGCACAGATAAAGAGTGAGGGGAATTATTGATAATGTTTTCAGCTAAACGGGTGTTTCTTGTGAAAGTTTGGCGAGGGGAGACCATAGACTGAAGCTCAGTCAAACACTTTCCATGAAAATAACGATACATCAGAGACAAACTCGCATCATCTCTTCTGTGAGATAGAGGTTGTAGGGAAGAGAACAGGACATCTCCTACGAGGCTACAAAGTCAATTTTGAACTCTATCAAGGCAGGACAAGTCCTTTCTAGCAGCTCCTGCCCATATGTGGCAACAGTATTCCATCCTTGGACGTACCTGGCTCTTATATAGATAGAGAATTGCATCAGCAGTGAGATATCTACTGGATCGATAGAAAGATCCCACCATTTTTCCAGCGGCCTTGGCAACAGATTTGATATACGTGTTCCATTTAAGATCAGGAGTAATTGTCAGGCCCAGAAGCTTGTCAAAACTTGAGGCCTCCTGAAGACGAGAGCCATTCATTTCAATTGATGCCAGATGTGGATTAGAATGTTGATGATGTAATGAGAGAAGCTTGCATTAAAAGTAACTAGCCACTCCTTTCCCCATTGTACCATGTGCTCAAGATCAGGGAGAGAGAATTGGAGAGAACTTGGTCGTTTACTGTCTTAGATGTGCTACCATAAATGGTAGTGTCATATACCCTATTTCTTCAAACTGAAACATAATTATGAAAGTATACTTACGCAGATAGATATGAAAAGTCTTTATTAAAAAATAATGTAGTTTTACCTTTGAATATAAGTTTGTGCATGTAAACATGTTTAGTCAACTATTTTGTTTTTAATTTTGACCCCTTACTGTAATTTTTGCGGGCTAAAAACCAAATTGAAAATGTGCTTAAGGTCCAAATACCCTATATATCAAATTTCTACTCTGTAGATCAAATATTCAGAGACAAGTTTGGTAGAGACTTTTCGAACACACACACACACACACACACCGACAAGATCACTTTATTTATATGTATATATAAGGAACTTTGTCTGTGTGTCTGTGAGTTTGTTCCATATGGACTCCAAAATGGCTGGGTCGATTTTTATTAAATTTTACACAAAGGTACTTTATGTGCCTGGCAGTGTTCTTAGATAAGTATCGATAATCAAAATAAGTTGATAAAAGAAGGATTTTGACCAAAGTTAACATCTTAGACAGCCTAACAGCACAAGTGCATTTGAGAAGTTTTATTACCACACAAGCGGAAAGGCTCTACATATAAAATCAACAGTAGGTTCTTTAATATGACAGGGGCGCATTCGAAATGAATGTTTTTGTTTAAAGCACAATTTCACAATGATATTTGACTTTTTCATTTGAATCTTAAATTCAAGCCATTATCACTGCACAACCAGTAATGCCTGGCATATCAAATCAACAGTAGGTTCTTTGGTATAACAAGGGTTCATTGAAAATGAATGTTTCTGTTTAGAGCACAATTGAAGCATGATACTTGACATTTGCATATTACACTTTAATGCAAGCTGTTATATATAAAAATAATTTTATAAAATCAATAGTAGGTTCTCTACAGTGCAATGTAGACTATAAGGTATTGTGAACTTAGTCACTGTGAGAGGCATATGAAACTTTCTCCAGGTGCATCATGATGGGTCCCCAATTAGAGCAATCAATCGATTTGATTAAAAAATGGTCGATTTCATCGATTTTGATGACAATAAAAATATAGAAGTGTAAAACATTTGTTGATCATCATTCAATTCCGGGCAACGTCGGGTCACCCTGTTAATATGCGTGTGCTGGAACGTTTTCATCTGATATTTTACACAATTATGCAGAAACTATACTTAAATAGAATTCAGTGTAATTGTGAAATGAAACCAATTATCTAATAAGAAACCATAAAAAAAAAATAAATTATTCATTAACACTCGTTTTTCAAAGGAATATGCAAATTAGTTAACCTTCATTTAGCCGTTCGCATATTTATGACAGTATATTACAAAGTTTGTTTTAATTTTTGAATAGGAAAAGTAGGCTTTTAATGTCAATGTCAGAGCAAGAAACAAACTCAACTTTAATGTGTATACTAGATGATATACCCGGCGTTGCCCAATCATAAAATGCACATATTTTAATTAATGCAGAATTCTTATTTATTCGAAACAGAAATACCGTAGGTATAATACATAACATTACATTCCTTTTAAAAAAATTAAGTAAAAAACCATAAAGAAACTGAGACACATGCATGTGAGTATTATGTTTTTCCTAAACAGTTTTTCACTTCTTGTAAAAAAATACTTCAGCTGAGATCGAAACCAAAACCTAAAGACAGTGAGTCAAGTATGATAACCGTTAGACCAGCTTGACATGACTTTTAAAGAGTGATTTCAAGCCAACTCATACTTAAACATTAGGAAACAGTCTTGTTGTGAAACAGTTGAAAATAGATAAAAATCTGCGGGCCTTCCACGTACTAATTTTTCAATTTTGACCCTTTTCCGGATGTAAATGGATTAAGAAGTTTTACACATGTCTAAATATCGTATATAATAAATTTCAAGTCTAGATAAAAAAATTGTTGAGTATGTAGGTTGAGAAGTGTCCTCACACACACACACACACACACACACACACACAAACTTTTATATAATAATGGCAACCTTCTGTCTCTTGAAACAATGGCATTCTGCACCTAGTTTGGTTTACTACAGCACCTGCTGTGGCTAACCAGGTGCAGGACTGGGCAGATAATAAGAGAACCTTGGTTTGCTCATTTATAAGGGTCCCCCTCTCGGCGTTGGAGGTAGATTCCAATGGAAAAGCAAGCAATACAGTTGGTGCCAGCACGGCTGCAGGAAACATGTTGCAGAGCTTCATCATCCGCCATCGAAACTCCAGACCGGATTTTTTTGTCAGGTTTTACTCCCTTAGCCTTTGCCTTTCCCATCGACAAGGCAATGGGGCTATTTGCCCATAGCTAGGGGATTCTTCATGGTACACAAGAAATAACTAAATGACCAAAATAAAAACAAACTTTTTTTTTTTACCTTCAGTCACTATTGTTGTTGTCGTTGTATTTTTTTTAAATTAGTGACGTTAAGGATTTCCGCTGACGATCGAATAACAAAATGACCAAAATAAAAACACCTTTTTTTTTTTACCTTCAGTCAAAACAAAAACAAAACAAAAAAAACAAATTTTGTGTTTTTATTTTGGTCATTTCGTTATTTGATTCTTATATGCATTGTGTCTGCATGTATTTTCCTTCTTTCTGGATTCCTGATTAATTTTTGAGTTTCAGGTGAATTTTCCATACTCGTTGTGTACTCTAGTACTTCAGGCCCTGTCGGTGGGGCATTAGAATACGCTGACTGCCCCTCTGCAGAGGGCAAAAGTCCCTCAATGGGGATCCTGGATATGACCTTAAACTATATCCAGTGGTGAGGCCCCAGCTTGTGGGCTTTGGGGAGTGTGGAGTCACCCTTTAATTACCATTGCTCCCAGGTCCACTCTGACCCGGAGTGGTAGTATCTGTTAGGGTCCCAACTATGGGTTGAATAGAAACCGACATGAAAACAACAAATATATTCTATTAAAAAAATTTTTCTTCAAAATCTTTGGATTCGGCATAAAATAACCTGAAAAGGGTTGATATACCGTAAAACAAAAACAACCAACCAATCTAGTACTTTAGTTTTCTTCGGAATCCATCGTCGGAGTTGTATCGAGTTGTATTGAGTAAAGATCCTGTATTTTTTAAATGTTTAGTGATGGTTTTGATGGGAATCGTGTGCTTGTGTTCGAGTATTAATAGAGTACTAGACTACCCATGACCCGTTGGGTCAGTATATATTAACTATGGAATTCATGTATGAGCGTGACTCTTTTGACGTAAAGAAAATAGTTTTTTGTGACGTAACAGAAACATTTCTATGAAAGTATATTAAAATGAAAAAGAATATAGATAGATTTCTATGAGTCATTCTGTTTATAATTGTTTATTCTTGAAAAAAAAAACTTACAGTCATTGAATTATAAGTGGTTTGCCATACTTATAGGAAAATGTGCACTGAACAGATACCATAATTCTTAAAGATAAATTCAAATTTTGATATATCTTTTGATTTAAACATGAAAAAAAAAAAAAATTGGGTCGCTGAAAACGTACACAGTAAAACAATACATTGTAAAATAGTAGATTTATTTGTAAGAAAACTACATTAAAATAACTTATACGGAAATGGACGATGTAAAAAAAAAAATGCAGAAAGTATTAACAATTGTTTATTTGGATAATTTAAAATGCAAAAAAAATTAGTCAACAGGTCAAAGTTGGTTTATTTATGAGAAAATTGCGACAGTATAGTTGTAATACAAAATAGTTGCAAAACATCCCCTAAGGGGTCAGTATGTTATATTAGCTATGGAATTAATGTATGAGCATGACACTTGTGACGTAAAGAAAATAGTTTTTTTGTGACATAACAGAAACATTTCTATGAAAGTATATTAAAATGAAAAAAAAGAATATAGATAGATTTCTATGAGTCATTCTGTTTATAATTGTTTAATTTTGAAAAAAACTTCTTCTCCATTAGTAGTAGTAGTAGTAGTATTAATAGTAGAAGTAGTAGAGTAGTAGTAGGGAAAATACATGTCAACCAATAGTAGTAATAGTAGGATAAGGAAGAGGAGGCATAGTAGTAGTAGTAAGAGAAGGAAGAGGAGGCGTAGTAGTAGTTGTAAAGAGAAGTAATAGTAGTAGCAAGAAGAGGAGGCATAGTAGTAGTAGTAGGAGGAGGAGGAGGAGGATAGTGCGCAAGCAAACAAGCAAACAACCAAGAACGACAGAGTTTTAGTATTATATAGAGTATTAATAGAGTATTAGTACTAAAGACTTCGCTGCAACCTCTGTCTCACAGAAGAGATGTTGCGAGTTTGTCTCTGCTTTATCATTATTTTCATGGAAAGTGTTCGACTAAGCTTCAATCTATGGTCCCCCCTCGCCAAACTTATACAAGAAACACTAGACTAGCTGAAAACATTATCAATAATTTTCCCCACTCTTTATCTGTACCTAAACCTAAACATAGATTCCATGATCAAAGTTTCTTCCTTAGAACTGCACGCCTGTGGAATTGTCTTCCGTTTTCCTGCTTTCCAGCTTTCTATAATATGGTTGTCTTCAAGTCCAACGTGAATAAGTTTCTGATGAGCCGTTCCACTTAGGTTAACAAATTTACCGAACTTCCATTACTATCGATTACTATATTGTCCTTTTGACTACTCTACACTCTTTAACCCTTATCCTTGAGTGGCCTATCGGCCTTGATAAGTGGTGACGTATATGTAAAAAAAAAAAAAAAAAAAAAGGATGTTTCCAGTTTTATCAAAACTGTCTTTTTGTTTTTATACATAATATATTTGCAATATCTGTAGTTTTAGTTTTTTATTAAGAACATAAACTCTTAAATGTTTAGTAATAGTTTTTGTGTGAACCCTTATGGTTAGTTGTAGTCTTAATAGTATTAGTGCTAAAGGCAATTAAGGACATTTTCACTTTTTATCAAAGTAATTCTATTTATGGATGACTTTCAAGTTTTTATGCATAGAACTTCTAATATAATATATTTAGTTATGTTGTCCCTGAAAATTTAAAAAAAATTAATTTGGAATCTAGAATGAGTCAAGGAAAAACATTTTCAGATTTAACAATATATAATAATATAACAATACAATATAATAACAATACAGAGTGTCTCAAGAAAATGTACTCGTATTTAACCGTTATCAGCATTATCTGGACATCAATTTGAACATTTGTAAACATTTGTCTTCTGTATTCAAAGCTATTCCATTTCATTTTGGGTTCATAAACGTTTTATCATTTTTTGAAGTGTGAGTACATATATCTATATATATAAAAATGTAATTCTTGGTTCGTTCAAAGTCGATAAAACCATATTTCTACATTACCAATTTATTTGAAATTTTCAGACACCCCATCTTTAGAGTCAAGGAATGTTTGCATGTTATTAAAATAATTTAACATTGTGAATTATAAAAATATTAAATAAAATAAAAATATTTTTCGTAACTGCGAGACTGTCCGCCATTTCATTTCCGGTAGAAATGAGCCTTTCACTTATTGAGATGAGTATTATTTATATTAATTTTTATGGTTACTCATGCAGAGAGTGGTCCGTGCTGACATAATAACGTTATTATTTAAAAAAGTCATTCTTAACATGGGGAGGGGAGGGTGTTTTGTACCTATTCTGTACTTTAACCTTACAATTGAATAAAAAAAACATATAAAACTTTAATTAAACGTGGAAATGCAATTTAAAAAAAATAGCGCAGATCACTCTCTGCATTAGCACCATTTTTATTTATTGCGGACTATTATTCTCATCTTTATTAGTTGTTTCACAACGTTTCGGCCAACTATTCCTCTGGCCTCCATGAAAAGAATTAAGCCAACGTAAGTATGTGAGAAATTATTAATAAATGTTTAGTAATTTTTTCCTTTTATAAATGTTTAGTAACTTTTTCTTTTATTATTCTTAAAGAGTAAAACTTTTTTTTATTCATGAAAAGAGTTAAGCCAATGTAAATAAATAAATAAATGTTTGTACACGTGACAAATTATCAATAAATGGTTTAGTTACATTTTTTAAAAATTATTTATGACAAGAGTTAAGCCAACGTAAATAATGTTTGTTAAAGTGCGAAAGGCAACGTTAGTGGCGGAGTTGTACACCCATCACCCCCATGCGTAATTTCTATACTTATAGGTTTTTTGAAATTTTTTTTCACTGGATTATTATTGATTGGACACTAATTAACCAGATTATGAAAAAAAAAAATTGAAAAAAGAAATCATTATTTCGACCTTTGAAAGTTGTGCTCACTTTTTAATTACAACGTTCTGATAAATCAGTCACCCATTTTGTAACCAATAAAAATGCGGGTATATCAAAACCATAGAAAGTAAAAATAATATGAGCCTCTACCGCATTTGTAAGTCACAAATATATTTGTTTCTCAAAGAAAAAAAAAATAGAATGAACATGAGTTTTTTTTATTGTTTTTATGAAAATAAAGTTTCGAGTTTAAAAAAAAAAATTTTTTTTACTTATTTAGTTAAAAGTCAGTTTGTGAGTGTTTTTTTTTTTTTTTTTTAAATAATTTGTTTTTATGAAAGGTTAGTTTGTGGGTGTTTCTTTACAATAATTTATCTGTTTTTATGAAAAGTGAGGTTTTTGTTTTTTGTCTTTTTTCTTCAAAACTTTTGTTGTTTTTTAAAAATTTTTTTTTAATTATTTTAAATTTCACTAACATGCTGGAGAAATGTATAATAATTTGGTAATTTTTAGATTAGGTCCACCTCCACAATTTTCTTTTAAATGACGACTTTTAAAGGTTTTCGAGTATGCTGAATACGAAAATCGCATTGAAATTTTGCAGAAATAAGTTGTTATCAAGATATAAAAAGTTGTATTATGCATTGTATTCTTTGGCAGCCATAAGAATACAATGCATAATACAACTTTTTATATCTTGATAACTACTTATTTCTGCAAAATTTCAATGCGATTTTCGTATTCAGCATAGTCGAAAACCATTACAAGTCGTCATGTAAAAGAAAATTGTGGAGGTGGACCTAATCTAAAAATTTACCAATAATTTTCCATCCTGTACGCCTCCAGATACATTACTTCGTCAACATGAGACTATTTTATATCTCCCGAAGACACTTCCGTATTTAGAAAAAAAAAAAATGGGTGACCGATTTACCAGACTGTGGTAACTAAAAAGTGAGCACCCCTTTCAAATGTTGAAATGATTTTTTTTCTTTTTTTTCAATTTTTTTTCATAATCTGGTTAGTGTTCAATCAATAATAATCCAGTGAAAAAATTTAAAAAAAACCTATTAGTATAGAAATTCGCATGGGGGTGATGGTTGTATAACTCTGCCACGTAAGTAAATAAATAAAAAAAATGTTACGTGCGCATGCGTTAGCCTTGACTAAGGGGGGGGGGGGCTAAGGGAACGACCATTAAATTCTGCGGTCGCCATGGAACTCAACGCCCAAGGAGTACCAAAATAGTTTTCATGATATGAAGAAATTTTTTTCGAAAAGTGGGTGATCACTTTTCCATGTAAATTTAACTTAAAATGAGCACCCACCTTCTGGCCACCTGAGGAAGGGGCATTTATTTTCATGTTTATTGGCATAAAGGATTTTTGACAAGGCAGTTTGGTACACGAGTGCTCACGCGTAGCATAAACAAAGGCTACGTCTGCAATGGAAAATAGTCCCAGAGTTCAGAGGTTATTACCATGCAAAAGAAATCAAACAAAAAACTTTTTAGCCAAGAAACACACAGAAAAATAAAAAAAAAATAGCATTCATTTTTTTTTCTATCTAATTCATTTGCTGTTTTTATTGAAAACTCTTTTTCCCTCGGATTTTTTATATAATTTTTCATTAAGGGCCGTGCATCTAACGTTTGTATATAACAAAATTTTTTTTTTGTAGATTTCGGTGTGCTAAAAACGAATCTGCAAACCGTTTCCGTCGCAAAAAAATAGTTTTTATGATATGAAGAAATTACTTTTTCGAAAAGTGGGCGATCACTTTTCCATATAAATTTAACTTAAAATGAGCACCCACTTTCTAGCCACCTGAGATTTTTTCCCATGTTTATTGGCTAAACTGCTTTCGTTTATGCTCACGCATAGCGTAATCAAAGGCTACGGCTGTGAAATAGAAAATAGTCCCAGAGTTCAGGGGTTATTACCATGCAAAAGAAATCAGACAAAAAACTTTTTAGCCAAGAAACACACAGAAAAATGCCCCTCTCTCAGTTAACCAGAAAGTGGGTGCCCATTCTAAGTTAAATTTACATTGAAAAGTGATCACCCACTTTTCGAAAAAGTAATTTCATGAATATCATGAAAACTTTCTTTTTGTTACGGAAACGATTTGCAGATTCGTTTTTAGCACACCGAAATCTACAATAAAATATTTTGTTATATACAAACGTTAAACAGGCCTTAAAGTAAAATAATACCGGATTTTTTTGGGAGCAGATTTGTTGTTTAGTTGTACAAATATCCTCAAACCAGGTAATCACTAAAAGGGACTCTTAAAAGTCGTCACCTGTATCGAGCAAAAGTTTAAAATCACCGCCAGCCTACGTCATGGTAATATATATTGAGTGAGTTCCTAACAGTATTTTGTATAGTTTTTTAGTTTAAACTCATTTTCCCAAAATTTCTCCAAACTTAACATATTCGATACAGTCTGCCGCTATTTGTATTTTTCAAATATACCGATAAACATTGAATGTTTTTGAACCAATTAAACATTATACATTACATAAAAACACTAAAATCTTATCCAGTTAGGTAGAACATTTACTTTTCTTGCTTTTGATAACATTTATTTGTTATATATTTATTTTTTGACAACTTCTTTGTATCTGTGTTTAGTAATACAAACCCTTTTCATTTAATGTAATGTTTAGTCGGCCTGAAAAACAGTGTTTATCGGTGTATTTGAAAGCTACAAATGGTGGCGGACACTGTTGATTACGTTAAGTTAGAGAAAGTGAGTTAAAACTAAAAAACTATACAAAATACTGTCAGAAACTCACCGATTATGCCAGCCTATGTCATGGTAACATATATTCTGTGGGTTTCTGACACTGTTTTGTATAGTTTTTAGTTTTCAACTTACTTTCCCAAACTTAACATATTCAACAGAGTCTGCGACCATTTCTGTTTTTCGAGCCGATTAAACATTTTACATTACATAAAAACACTAAACAATTATCCAGTTAGGTAGAAACGTAACTTACCTTACCTTTGCTTTCATTTATTTGTTTTTGGACAACTGTTTTGAATCTGTGTATAGTAACTCCTTCCCCATCACCCAAATATTAATTACTAACTCACATTTTTGTATACAGAAAGCAAAAAAAAAAAAAAAAAAAACATTTAGCGTTTCAACATTTTTGCTACGTTCGGCTTCATCCACTGATTGTTGGTCGAGCCCAAACCATGATTGACAGAAACTCTCGAGGATCCAGATCAAATTCTGCAAGAGTACCATTTTTTTTCATTTTCACCTTCTTTTTCACTTTGGAGTGGATTGCTGTACTAAGAATATAAGAAACATGCATTTTCTCTTATTAGATTTTTCTATTGCACCAAATTGAGCCACTGCAACGCGTGGCAGGGTACAGCTAGTATATATATATATATATATGTTTATTTATATAGACAAATATTACATAGTCGCTACACTGAACATGCTAATGTTTTGGACAATTGGTTGGCAAGATCCAAAAGTCATTGTCAGGCAACATAATAGAGCTAATGTCTCAATGAAGGCATCTGGATGCGGACTTTTGGTTCTTGCCAACCAATTGCCCGAAACATTAGCATGTTCATTGTAGCAACTATATAATATTTGTCTATATAAATAAAAATATTATATTTTGCTCTTTTTTATTGAGCACTCTTAATAACCTCATTTTAATTCATGAGACTTCCTTTTTGAATACCTTAAACTTTGTACCTATTTTTCCAAATAATCGCTCAAAAATCGAAAATTAAACATGATTTTCCCACGAATCGAACGCCGACGAAAGTCATTTAGCAGCAAAAACACACATGAACCTACAGATGAGAAATATAAGAATGAAAAAAACCATATTGGAATCCTTCAACCAAGAAATTTAAAATCTAAAAAAAAATAATTAATAAAACCTGAAGCAAAAAAATAAAACCTAAATAAATAAAATAAAACTAATATTGAAACAGATTAGTAAATGTGTCAACAGATTCACCGTTCTCACACAACTATTTTGTATCTAGAAATGTAAACAAAAAATAAAAAAGAAGGAAGGAAGGAAGGATAGAGAGTAGTAGAAGTAGTCTTGGCTTTACTACAATTGTTCTTGTTTGTCAATGGGTTAAAGTTGTTTAGTTGTAAGAAAATAGCGACAGTATAGTTGTAATAAAGAATAGTTGCAAAACACCCCCACTCTTCCCATGTTAAATAATAATTTCGAAGTAATCACGTTAATATTTCAGTGCGCATGTCAAAATCTGCAAAAGAAGCGATTTGTGTTTATTTGTTTACGTTGTTATGGGTTAATGTTTATGCACACATGCGCAACCGGATGTCGTAAACCGGAAAGTGGGTTACATCACTCGTTACAAGGTCATTTGAGTTTTATAATTATATAGATGTATATATATTTTACGTATTTTGTATGTATATTGAGAGAGGTACATGTTAATTTTTTTTGGGTGTGGACAGTACATCAGTCAGTCTGTCAAGCTTTAGTTTGGTCTGTCAAACTTAAATCTTAAATCACATTTTCATCGTTAAATGTGTTGTTTGTTCTTGTTTAAAAATCTTTTTCTTCTCTTTTTTAGGCAGAAAAAGCCAAGCAGTTATTATATCAAGCGAAATACGGGCGATTTGGGTTGGGCGATCCGTTTGTCGCCCTTCAGCGTGATTCGGACAATATGAAGGACAATAGTTTTGATGAAACGGCTATTAAATGTATGTATGACAACCAACTTGCTCAGCTGGAAAACCTGATTGCGACGCAAAGAAAAGCACAAGTGAAAATGCGCGAACAACTGGCGCAAGTTGAGAAACGCTATCACAAGGTAAATAAATGCGGATTCTTCACTTTGTTGAGCGACTAGCAGAGCTACCTGGCATTGTCCAGGAGGCATAGATAATAAAATAACTAGAGTTAAAAAATGTCTAATCTCTTTCTTTTAAAACTGCTCTCTCTGTCTCCGATGTCCCACCATTCTTTTTTACCTTTACCTCTTGGCCCTTTCTTTCCTTATTCCTACCCTCTCTTTCCTTACTCCTACCCTCTCTCTTTCTCTCTTTGCTTGCCTTTGTTCACACTCTTTTTACCTCTCTCACCCCCCCACCTCTCAAATAGCCCCCCTCTTTATTTCTCCACTATCCCTCTCTCCCACTGTCCCACCTCTAGCTTCCTCTCATTCCCCGTCTCTCCCTTTCTCTCTAATAACTGGTTCAATGTAATAGAAAAATCAGACTAAATGTTTGATCTAGTTTCAATGCTATTTTTGAAACAACTACCCATAAGAATTTGAGATTTAGAAACCAGATTTAGATCTCTTACAAGATTTGAATTTTACATGTAAGATGGCTTAGTTTGAAATAATCATCCTGTCTCAATCTTTTTTGGAACTTGAAAAATGCCAGAAACATCTGTAAACAAAAATGTTTAGTAGGCTGCATGTTTATGGTTCATGCAAATAGCAGACTTGCAGCAAGTAAGAAATATTTAGTTAAGAGAAAAGAGGATTGGAAATATATCTGATTTTGGAATTGACCACCCAGAATTTGAATTTTTCTGGAGAAAAATAAGTATCTCTTTAAACAGAGGTTCTCTACTGTAGTTATAACTCATTTGAGTTGTTGCTGAAAATAATGGCTGAGATCATAGATTGGGGCAGATGAGCATTTTCAACTCAGGCTACATTTATTCCAGCAGATGGGCAGGGGAAGTCAGACAAACCATTTAGAAATGGAAAATATTTCTTATTTGGAGATTAGACCATTCAGAATTCGATTTGTTCATTTTTATAAAAAGCAATATTCCTTCAGGTAAGAGATTTTCTGCTGTAATAATGACCCATTGAACACATGTCAAGAATAATAACCAGCTAGATATGAAACTTCTCAGAAGGTAGGTTTTTATGGTTAAAGATAGTCAGCAAATTAGCCTGTTCAAGTGGATGTTGGTTGGCCATTATCTCAAGTAGATTTTTATGAGATGGTCCCAGAATATTTATATATATTCCAGCAGATAGGCAAAACGTGTGAGTCAGAGTATTCCCTGTCTGACTGACAGTTGGGTTTGTTTGCCTCTCCAAGCAAAATAGGCTATTGGGAACTCAGCCATTGGAGTTGTTTTCATTTGATTGGACTAAACTTTGCAAGTCTGTTATTCAAAGGAAGAACATGAGCATCATTGTAACTGCTGTGACAACAGTCATGGAAAAAAGCATCCAAGGATGGCATGTGCATATTGTAAAAGGTCACAGACACTCGAACTTGAAACCCAACCGATAGGAAACAAAAAGGTGACATATGCAAATTAAGACGTACCCAAATTTGGGCATATAAAATGCTGGTATTTTTTTCATTGGCGAGAACATTTTTTGTTTGTTGACTGAGAGTCGTTTGAACATATGGTGAATTCGCATGTCATGGGAAGAAATAAATATAGATTTTCTACGATCATCGAAACAGGAAAAACAAAAATGGATTGTCATTTTTTTGTGTGCCGAGAACATTGCAAGCTAAAAAAAAATTTTTTTTTGCATAAACATTTAATGGTATTCGACAATTCAAAGACAAACTTTAATTTCTATTAAATAAAAGCTATTTCATCATTAAATATAAAGTCAATGCGACTGAGACGAACGTGGGATTTTTGAAAATCGAAAGCGTCAAGAAAGGGAAATATTAAATGATTTGCATCAAACTGTAAAAATTGAAAGTGCTGAGGAAGGGAAAGATTAAATGATTTGCATCAAACTGTAAAAATTGAAAGTGTTGAGGAAGGGAAAGATTAAATGATTTGCATCAAACTGTAAAAATTGAAAGCGTCAAGGGAAAGATTAAATGATTTGCATCAAACTGTAAAAATTGAAAGTGTTGAGGAAGGGAAAGATTAAATGAGTCGTGTCAAACTTTGAAATTTGAAAGTTTCGAGAAAGGGAAACCACTACCAATAATTTCCCACACTCTTTATCTGTGCCTAAACCTAAACCTAGATTCCATGAACAAAGCTTCTTTTTTAGAATTGCATGTCTGTAGAACTGTCTTCGATTTGCCTGCTTTCCAGCTAACTACAATTTGATTGTCTTCAAGTCCAACGTAAACAAGTTCTTGATGAACCGTCCCCTTAAGTAATCAAATTTACAAAATTTCCACTACTTATATTTACTACGCTATAATCCCATTGACTAATGTATACTCATTAACCCTTATCCTCAAGTGGCCTCCGGGCCTTGATAAGTGGCGATTCCTATGAAAAAAAACAGGGGGGAGTAGATTAAGAGTTACGTCGAATTTTGAAAATTGAAAGTGTCGAGAGATTGAAAATATTAAACGATTTGGGTTGAGAGATTAGAAATATTAAATGATTCGCGTTGAACATTTGAAAATTGAAAGCAAATTAAATGATTTGCATGGAACATCAAAAATTGAAAGCACTGAGAAATATTAAATGGTTCAAGTTGAACTTTGAAAATTGAAAGCGTCGAGAGATGGAAATATTAAATGATTCAAATTGAGCATAGAAAATTTAAAGCATCAATAAATGACAAGATTCAAATGTGATTTGAGTCAGACTTTTTTCTAATTGTCATAGTATAATGGATAATTATGATTCAACTGACTTTTTTGTGTTTGGGAGGCTAGTAAAATCTAACTGTGTTTTTTGAAGGCTAGTAAAATCTAAGGTGTTTTTTGAAGGCTAGTAAAATCTAACAGTAATTTTTGAAGGTTAGTAAAATCTAACTGTGCTTTTTGAAGGCTAGTAAAATCTAAGGTGTTTTTTGAAGGCTAGTAAAATCTAACAGTAATTTTTGAAGGCTAGTAAAATCTAACAGTAATTTTTGAAGGCTAGTAAAATCTAGCTGTGTTTTTTGAAGGTTAGTAAAATCTAGCTGTGTTTTTTGAAGGTTAGTAAAATCTAGCTGTGTTTTTTGAAGGCTAGTAAAATCTAACAGTAATTTTTGAAGGCTAGTAAAATCTAGCTGTGTTTTTTAAAGGCTAGTAGAATCTAAGGTGTTTTTTGAAGGCTAGTAAAATCTAACAGTAATTTTTGAAGGCTAGTAAAATCTAACAGTAATTTTTGAAGGTTAGTAAAATCTAGCTGTGTTTTTTGAAGGTTAGTAAAATCTAGCTGTGTTTTTTGAAGGTTAGTAAAATCTAGCTGTGTAAAAACAAGGCTAGTAAAATCTAACAGTAATTTTTGAAGGCTAGTAAAATCTAGTTGTGTTTTTTGAAGGTTAGTAAAGTCTAACAGAGTTTTTGAGAGGCTAGCAGTGCCTAGCATTGTGAGAAGTTGTAGCAGAAGTAGCAATAACTAAAATGAGGGGAAAAAGAGCTTACCTCGGGTACGTCTGTTGTGTCACCAGTTGGGGGGAAAAAGAGAATTCCAAGATGGCGTCCGGGGGTTTTTATTAGCATTTACCCCATGCAACTCTCGGAAAATCACGTTTCTGTCTCATGTGATTATGCAAATGGATAATTCCCGGCCACTATAAAAGCAGGAGGCTAGAGACGAGTCGGCAGTGTCCTGCAAACTGTGTGTGTGGGTGTTTCTGGCGATTGGAGTGTGTCTTCTTTTACCACGGTTATCACGGACAGGAATTCCCTCTCTTCTGGAGGTGGGCGATATTGACTATTTTGAAGTTGTACTGTTGCTGACAGAACATTTATTTAATAATTTTTTTTTTTTGCCTACTACATTTTTGTTTCAAGCTATTTCGGCCCGAATATGGCAAAGGTGCGGATAAGCAGTGATATTATCAAGCCGTTCTCTGGCGAGGGAGACGTTGTAGCGTGGCTGAAAAAAGTGAGACTTGTCGCACAACTTCAGCAGGTGGATGACGTAGCGAGTCTGCTACCTTTATACCTGGAAGGCGATGCGCTGGCCCTCTACATGGAAATGGAGGAGGACGATCAAAAGAAAATAGACCAGATTGAGGCTCGATTAAAGGAGGCATTTACTGATGACGCGTTTGCAGCATATAGAAAAATAACTATGGTTAGATGGGCTGGTGAACGTGTGGATGTGTACGCCAACAAGATCAGGCAGTTGGTTGGATTGGCCGGATTCACAGGAGAAAGCTCAGAGAGACTCACAAAATTAATTTTTGTCACTGGATTCCCTGACACCATCTCAATCGCTCTTCAACAGGTGCCGAACATCAAAGCCCTGACCATGGAATTGAACGTGTGGATGTGTACGCCAACAAGATCAGGCAGTTGGTTGGATTGGCCGGATTCACAGGAGAAAGCTCAGAGAGACTCACAAAATTAATTTTTGTCACTGGATTCCCTGACACCATCTCAATTGCTCTTCAACAGGTGCCGAACATCAAAGCCCTGACCATGGAATTGAACGTGTGGATGTGTACGCCAACAAGATCAGGCAGTTGGTTGGATTGGCTGGATTCACAGGAGAAAGCTCAGAGAGACTCACAAAATTAATTTTTGTCACTGGATTCCCTGACACCATCTCAATTGCTCTTCAACAGGTGCCGAACATCAAAGCCCTGACCATGGGGGAGCTAATGTCGAGAGCGAGAATTTTGACGACGACTGGCGAACAAAATCAGGATGTGGTTGCGGCCACACGCTCACCCAACAACAGGGCCCAGAATAATCCTGTTAACGTGACCTGTTTCAAATGCAATGTTAAAGGCCACCTTGCAAGGGACTGTCGAAAACGTGGAACACGGTGTTACCGTTGCGGTGAGAGTGGACACTGGGCTCGGAACTGCTCGGGAAACGAGCAAGGGGAGGACGCATAAGCGCCAGTCTCCTTCCCAACCAAGATGTGAACACGACGCTCCCGGTGATAAGCATCCATGTTGACGGGACGCGATGTTTGGCGCTTATTGATACAGGATGCTCCAGGACAATTTTACATGCAGACCGGTGCCGGTCTTGGAGAAAAACAAACGTAAATGTCAACACAATTGGTGGAATGTCCCATGCGTGCTGCGGTGTTGGAACGGTCTCTGTATCCACTGATGAAGGTGTGTCTGCCAGAGTCGATGTGTTGGTGGTGCATGGCAAGCCACTGGGATTTGACTTGCTTCTAGGGATCGACGCCATAAAAGCTCTAGGAGGTGTCATTGTCAAGCCTACAGGATCAGTGCGGCTGGGCGCCAGGAAAAGTATTAAATGCGCAGCCATTTCTATCGATGAACCAGATTTCACTGCTACCTTTGACCATCAAAACCGAACGTGGACCGCATCGTGGAAAATGGTCTGTGGACCACCCCCCTGAAAGGCTGCATAATTGGCAATCTTGCTATGGGGTTATGAGGTGACCTTTAAGGATCAGGGAGGAATGCAGTCTGATATGCATTAATTTGCATATCTATGACATAATAAAAAGCCTGAAGTCAAAATGGCAGAGAGTTGAGTTCTGAGAACTGAACTGAAGAGGTTGAAATTTACAGTGTTCGAATGCTACCATTGTATCTGGAAGAGGATGCATTAACCCTCTCCTTAAGATGGACGAATTGATGCAACTGAAGTGAGTCTGACCTTTTTTGTTTTTTTTTAATTGGCATTACCAATAGGATTCCGTTGGATTAAAAAAAAAATTGTCATCATATATTAAAATACGATTCAGTTTTATGTTAAATGTGCATTCAAAAGTCAAAGTGAAAATTCGTCATGCTGTTGATAAATTTAAATATGTATTCAAAAGCTGGACTTTGCAAAAATTTGCTATGCTGTGGAGAAGTTTAAATATGCATTCGAAGATCAGACTTTGTGATAATTTGTCAGGCTATAGAAGAATTTTGAATGACAATTTGATTACAATTCTAGCTGGATCTTTTGTTTTTGGTTTTTGATTAGCATTGCATCGTGGGCCAGTTTCGTCCGGCGGTGTATCGCGGGCCAGTTTCGTCCGGCGGTGTAGCGTGGGCCAGTTGTGGTCAGAGAGGTTAACACACAATGGCGATGGAATGGAGCCAGATGATTTACATGAGGCAAGAGTAGAAGCAAATGCTCCCGAAGAAGTCGCAAACACTCGAACTCAAAACCCGACTGTTGGGAAATAAAAAGCCGGTATTTCTTTCATTGGCGAGAACGTTTTTTTTTTTTGTTGTTGACGCAGAATCGTTTTAAAGTATGGTGAATTCGCATGTCAGTGGGAAGAAATACGGATTTTCTATGAACGTCACAACAGGAAAAAAAAAAAGGATTGTCGTTTTGTGTGTGCTGAGAACGTTGCAAGCTGAAGAAAATTTTTTTTTTATTTGCACAAACATTTAATGGTATTCAGCAGTTCAAAGACAAAGTTTAATTTTAACCGTAGAACTGCCAAAAAAAAAAAATGTTTTTAATTGTTTTAATCTGGAGGTGTGACTTTTTTTGGAAGGAGAATTCGTTTGTTGCATCATTAACTGAGTCAAATAGACAATGTGACCGCTCTCGGAAGTGAATACCAACTATTGAAAAGACCAAGACTATATGCAAGTGATAAACAGTCAGAAGAAAGAGTTCCACAAACTTACAGTTTTTGGAAAGTAGCAACTAGATTAGGAAAATGTATTATAACTGGTAAAATGCCTAGTTACTGCTTATAAGCAAATAATCTGATTTATAAAACCATGGCCTACTATACATATTATTATAGTAGGCCATGATAAAACTCACTATGTCTGTCTGTCTGTCTGTTTTCATATTTTCAAACTCTATCTCTTTGAAAACTAGAAGTTGCAAAGTGATGCTTGGGGCATCAAATGATTGGATTTTTTATTGACAGTTTTTTTATGCGTCTTTAGCTGGTTAAAATAATTTTTAATTGGTCAAAAAGGGGTCAAAATTGAAAAAATCGATATACATTTTGTACATTCATCTTAGTTTTTTCTTACTCAGTTCATATGCGTGTCACGTTGGTACAGTGGTAACGTCACCAACTTTTAATGCTACAATTTTGATTTTGGTTTCGATTCTAGCTGATGGCACTCAAATACTTTTTTTACTTTTAAAATCATGTCTCTATGATAATATACATAAAATCTGGACAAATTAAAATATCATATTTAAGTGTATTTTATGACCAGGCAAAGCTAAGTGCCCTCCTGCTAGTAATAGTTAAAAATTGCTACAAACTTCTCATTTTGGGCAGCATGTTGGGTCTGTTCACAGGTCAAAAAAAGAGAAAAAAAACAAAACAATAATTATTATTATATGCTGGTGAGTTTAGTGAAGTAAGGAGATTCCTCATTAATTCATATGCAAATGAGATGATTTTCGCTTGAATAAAAAGCCTGTTTTTCGGAGACAGTGGAGAATTTTGAGTCGTGACTTTGAACAGCAGTGTGACGACTTTAATCAAAAAGGATTTTTTGATGAAAGTACAATCTATATTTGAAAGTATAGAATAGTTTATTTATTATTTGACTATAATAACAAGGTACCTTAACAGTGAATTGATGAAGATCACTAGATACGCAAGTCGAATGAGCTGGAACAAAGGAAGCAGGGAATAAATGAAACAGTTCTGAAGAACAAACTTTGGTGTAGCAGTTTATTTTTTTTATTTGACTTTTTGAAATATAAATGCCATACGTCATATGATTTTTTTTTTACGTATGTTCTAAATATTTATTTTTCTTCATCTTAAGAATTTTCATGTCCATGTTTTTTTTTTTTTTTTGTAGGTCTTAAGCGAACTTGAAGATGAAAAGCAGAAACATGCTCAGGATACGGCACAAGGTGATGATGTCACGTACATGTTGGAGAAAGAACGGGAACGTCTTAAACAGGAAGTAAGCCATGACAACAAATCTATTAATAAAAATGAATTGAGTTTTCATATATGCAGGAGGGATAAGAGTTTGCTGCTTTTTTAGTGAAAATCTTTTTTTTTTTTAACTCAGAAAAAGCAGATGTCCACATAAATCTCTAGCATATCCCATGGATATGATTTCTACACTTTTTGGCCCAAATCATTTTTTATTTAAATAATAAAAAAACAATGAGGTTTTTATTTAAAATTCAATCTAATTGAAAACAAAACAAAAAGAAACAAAAACACAGAAAAATCTTTATGGTGTATGGACCCATAACGGAATGAAAATGTTGTATTCTAAAATTTATGTAAAATGATCAAGTAGTTTTATTTTTAAATAAGAAAATCAAATTTTATGGATGTTGTGTGGTTGTTACATTTTTATACGAACCCAACATTTTGTATGAATATCTTGTAAAGAAATGAAAAAAAGAAATTCAACACAATTCTTTCTTTTCTTTTCTTTCTTTTTTTTTTTAAGAAAAGGCATTTATTACTGGTTGTTTCCATACCAAGCCGCTTGACACGCATGTTCTAAGCCAGCAACACTATGGTCGCATTCCTGCCTTTTTCTTCAGGGTCAATTAACAGTTTCTTAGTCTGCAGCTATAACCAGCTGTTATATCTGTAATTCATTCCACTGTATATGGTCGTCTGAAATCTTGTTGAAAATTTGGAAGATAAAGGAGTCTTGCATCTTGTTTAAAAGTTCCTGTCATGCCGCCACGTGGTTATAAAAAACTGTACTCTGTTGACACATGCTTTTTTTTTCTTTTTTTCCCTTCCTCTTCCTGTGATCCTTTTGTGACATCATGCTTGTGCCACAGCTGGGCCATTTACATACATGTTGCTGGCTTTGTTACATGAGTAAGCAACAAGGGACTGTCTTTCATTGCCATCTTGAAAAAAACAAAAAACAAAGGCAGATACGTCCACAATAATTCAAACTTGTGAGATCACCCTTGTAATGTTACCGATTTCACATAATTCATTTTAAATCATTTAAAAAATGATTTTCTTTATAAAAATAAAACTACTTGATCAATTTACTTGATTTTTGGAATATGACATTTTCATTCCATGACAGATATGTCGTACATCATAAAGGTTTTTATGCAGTTTTATTTTTTTTAATTAGGTTGGATTCTAAATAAGAACAAAAATTTATTTCTGCCAAATTATTAGGGCCTTACCTCCTTATTTTTTTGTCATTATTTGATTGGATTTTATTTCTCTTTGTTTTCTTTCTTCCTCTCTTTTTTTGTATATTTTCATGTTTTTTCTTTTTTCTCTCTTCTTCCTTTCTTATCCTTGGAATCTATACCTGTGGCATAATGGATATAAGTACTAAATAATAATCAGTTCTGTTTGACAGTCTTCTAGAGTTTTAAGGTTCAATCCTCAGTACAGGTGATACTAAGAACATAATTACAAATTATTTAATACTTCAACCAGATCATGGCTGACCGAATGAGAACAAGCTGCTACAGTGGATTAAATAAAGGATTCCATTTTAAATTCAGTACAGATGCTAGAGTTTGACAACATGCACCTTAAGAAGGTTGGAGGTTACATTGGCGCTACCAGATCAGGCTTCCTGAAGATATTGGCTTCTTGAGAGGAAATGCACCTGAAATTGATGCCTTTTGTTTTTCTACTTCTTTTTGCAAAACGTAATTATGTTCTGAAACAAAAACAACACACTCGCCTTTCCTTCTTCCCATTTCCTCTTTCTATTTCTATCTCCCCCCACTTTCTGACAGATTTCCATACTTAAAATGTACCAAACATTAATACTGTAATCCTTTACCCTCTCCCATTTCAAAGCACATTCATTTTCTGCAGGGCAGGGAACAAAAACGATAAAATTCACTATAAAACAATCAAACCAAACACTACAAATTAGTGATTGAAGATACAAAAAGCTTGTAGAAAAAAAATCTTCTACAAAATAACTTGATGCAACATGAATACTATTTCCAAAATAACTGGATTCAACATTAAATAACGTGAAAAGGGTAGATATGCCATAAAACAAAACAACCCCCCCAAAAAAAAGATTGTCGTTTTTGTGTGTACTGAGAACGTTGCAAGCTGAAGAAAATTTTTTTTTTTATTTGCACAAACATTTAATGGTATTTAGCAGTTCAAAGACAAAGTTTAATTTTAACCGTAGAACTGCCAAAACAAAAATGTTTTTAATTGTTTTAATCTGGAGTTGTGACTTTATTTAGAAGGAGAATTCTTTTGTTGCATCATTAACTGAGTCAAATAGACAATGTGACTGCTCTCGGAAGTGAATACCAACTATTGAAAAGACCAAGACTATATGCAAGTGATAAACAGTCAGAAGAAAGAGTTCCACAAACTTACAGTTTTTGGAAAGTAGCGACTAGATTAGGAAAATGTATTATAACTGGTAAAATGCCTAGTTACTGCTTATAAGCAAATAATCTGATTTATAAAACCATGGCCTACTATACATATTATTATAGTAGGCCATGATAAAACTCACTATGTCTGTCTGTCTCCATATTTTCAAACTGTATCACTTCCAAAACTAGAAGTTGCAAAGTGATACTTGGGGCATCAAATGATTGGATTTTTTATTGACAGTTTTTTTATGCGTCTTTAGCTGGTTAAAATAATTTTTGAGGGGTCAAAAAGGGGTCAAAATTGAAAAAATCGATATACATTTTGTACATTCATCTTAGTTTTTTCTTACTCAGTTCATATGCGTGTCACGTTGGTACAGTGGTAACGTCACCAACTTTTAATGCTACAATTTTGATTTCAGTTTCGATTCTAACTGATGGCACTCAAATACTTTTTTTTTACTTTTAAAATCATGTCTATATGATAATATACATGAAATCTTGACAAATTAAAATATCATATTTAAGTCATATTTTTTTACTCTACAAATAAATATTTAAAGATATAAAGAACTTGAAGCGTAAGAACTGTTTCTAAAATAACTGGATTTGGCACTAAACAACCCCAAACGGGTTGGTATGCTGTAAAACAAAATAACCAAACCAAACCAAAGAATAACATTGAACATGAGAACAATAGTCCAACTAATACAAATTATCAATCCTCATCTCAAAATAAGCTGAATTATTTGTATTATTCAGATTCGTGTTCTCTTTTTGGATGTTATCATCACAATGTTTTGACCTTCTTCATACTAGAATTGTTTGCAAGGTGAAAGTGCTAAGTAATAATCAGTTTTAAGTGACAGTCTTCTAGAAGTTGATGGTTCAATCTTCAGTACTATATCAGCACTATATCAGGGCTTTATGTTGCAAGTGAAACATTTGTGAGTGATTTCTTAAAGTGGTGACTGGAAATAATAAAACGCTTATCTTTTGGCGATTGTGTTATTTTTTTTTTCATTGACAATCTTCCAGAGCTCATTAGTGAGTGAAAAATGTCTTTTTAACCTTTAGTTTTTTTTTTTAATAAAACGAGCAAAGCCAAATTATTTAAATAACTAGTGGGTGTACCCGGCGTTGTGTGTAAGGAGGGGGGGTAAAGTGAAGAATAAGCGAAGTAAAAAAACGATGTTAAATTTCTTAGAAAAAAATCGGCAAGATGCAAACAAAAAGAAAACAGCGGACAAAGGTAAAACTACTTTCAAAAAGAAATCGGAAAAACAAAAAGCAAAATTCATGGAAAAACGTGTTCAGAAAACCAAAAACCAGAAAACACAGCGAAAAGCGAAAAAAAAAAATGGAATAAGTAACCCTTCGATTTGATTAATTCCAGTTTTCTTAAGCAACTAAGCAAAAAAAAAAGCACAGCGAAAAGCGAAAAAAAATGGCATAAGTATTTTAAGTAACTACAAAGTAACCCTTCGATTTGGTTAATTTCAGGTTTTTAAGCAACTAAACAAAAAACACAGCGAAAAGTAAAAAAAAAATGGCATAAGTAACCCTTCGATTTGATTAATTCCAGTTTTTTTAAGCAATTAAATAAAAAACACAGCAAAAAGTGAAAAAAAATGGCATAAGTAACCCTTCGATTTGATTAATTCCAGTTTTGTTAAGCAACTAAGCAAAAAAAAAGCACAGCGAAAAGCGAAAAAAAATGGCATAAGTATTTTAAGTAACTACAAAGTAACCCTTCGATTTGGTTAATTTCAGGTTTTTAAGCAACTAAACAAAAAACACGGCGAAAAGTAAAAAAAAAATGGCATAAGTAACCCTTCGATTTGATTAATTCCAGTTTTTTTAAGCAACTACTACAAAGTAAAAAAAAATTAAACCGATGTTTCTTCGTATCTGTTCCTTGTGAACGATCTCACAACAGTGTTAAGTGGTGGTGGGGAAAGGATGAATTTATTAGCGAGAAGAGATTTTAACACTTCCATTGATTGCAACCGATTTTGGTGGTGAACTCTCAGCAGAAAAAATATAGGAATCTACGATTATGGAGGAAGTGGAGAGGTAATAGGCCTATAACACAACTCAGATATTCTGCTGCAGTTTGTGCATATTACATTTGCATGAAATGTCTTGAATTTTAATCCTATTAAGGTCAAAATCAAAGGGGAAAAAATGAGTTCATTTTATATATAGAGAGATAGACAAGAGAAGACATAGAGAAGATAAAAGTTTAATAGAACAGAATGCTTTTTTTATTAAACAAAGGCTGTTTAGAAATTTGAATGTTTATACTTTCAAGTTTTTACATAAAATTTGTGCATATTTAGAATTACACTTATTTACAAAATACAGAAAAATCGTCATGAAATGTCATGGACATACTCATCATGGAACGGAGATGTCATATTCCAAAAATCATATTGGTTTGGCTAATAATTTTTCTAGTTGGCTAGAAAACAAAAATATTTAGTTGTCAAAGGTCAACTAAAGACAAATTTGTCCATAAAGCCTTGTATATATATATTTATATATATAATATATATATATATATATATATATATATATATATATTTTACATGGTAGTCACCACTTATCAAGGAAGCCACTCGGGGATAAGGGTTATTGCGTGTACAGTAACCAATGGGATAATATCGTAGTAATCGTTAGTAATGGAGATTTCAGAAAGTGTTTTACTTAAGGGGGCGGTTTATCAATTAAGAATTGCTTAAAACTTCTAACTGGTTATGGTGGATTTAACAAGAGTAATCTACCCTGTAGATAAAACAAACGGTTCCGTTCCAAATTCTCTACAGATTTCAGAGTTTAACAGGACATATCTGAACAAGTTAGGAGTTACATTGGCTGAAATCTTGTGAAGATAAAATCAAAGATGAGAATTGTAGTCCAAATAATACTCATTGTCAATCCTCATGTTTTTGAAATTTTGAAATGAGAATGGATTATTTGGATTGCTGCTCTCATCTTTGATTTTATCCTCACAAGGTTTCGGCCAATGTAATCCCCAATCTTCTTCAGAAATCATCAGTCAATCATAATTGTATTGTGCGTATCATGCGCCTTCAACCTCCAGAAATGTGCGACTTATGTATTCTAGTACTTTCTCCATTATGTCATGAGATTTTTGATGAGAGATATTCAAAGACGCAAAAACAATTTGGATGCTTGCTTGTGTTGATTGAGCTTTTAAACCAATGCATTTCAGGTGAAAACATTATTACATCCTTACGTATCATGTTGAAATTAGTATGAATTCAAAAAATTATGAAAAATGATTTAGTAGATGTCCTGAAATCGCAGAGCCTTAATTTAAGTCAAGCGAGATAAGTCAGTTTGTCCTACTGAATTGGTCGCACAACTCTTCCATATTAAAACATACGATAAAACTCAATGATTTGATAAATTCTATTTTTACTTGTAATTATTTTTCTGCTGGATCAGTTTTCGTAATTTCTGAAATGTGTTGGTTCAAAAAAACAATCTACATATAAGCATTATAAACCCTTTAGTCTTTCCACAGCCATTTTATAAAAATGGGATCATTTCATTTACAAATGTGAAATGCAAAAAAAAAAACACATAATTATCTGGTGTCGCTGAGGGGCAAAATTTTCGATTTTTACCCATTTTAAAATCAGATGTAAGTTCTTCACTTTTAAATAGCATTTTGATTTTTTTTTTAATTCAGTAAAGCAAATTTAATGTCACTAAAATAGGGTTTGTGGGTGATACGAAAAAATAAGTCTGTGTAAGATGTTTTTCATCTTAAACATTATTACATGAGGAGTCATTTTGCGTAAAAAGTTTATTTTACCATCTAAACTCTAAACATGCACAATTAAAATGTGTAAACATTGAATTAATAAAATTCAAGATGGCCGTCACCTGGAATTTCATACCATATTCCATAGGGTTTATGGATGATTTAAGAAAAATAAGGCATTAAAAATGTTTCTTATCTTAAACATTATTACATGAGGAGTCATTTTGAGTAAAAAGTTAATTTTTTTATCTATTGAAACTCGAGCAGTGCACAATTAAAATGTGTAAAATTGCATAAAAAATATTCAAGATGGATGACACTTGCAATTTCATAGAGCAAAGTAGCAGTCTTGACCTCGTGATTAAAAATCAAAGTCGAGTGAAACAGAATGAGCCGAGGCAAACCTGACAAGTTGGAAAATGAAAGTGAAACAGCTTTTATTAATATTTCTCTAAATAAAATAAGATTAGAAGGAAAATAATTTAAACAACTTTTATTTTTACGTATGTAGAATAAATGCAAGAAAAAAAAAACGTGAAAAATAATTTAAACAACTTTAAACAATTTAAATTTAAATTAATTTTTTTTTTAAGTTAGAATGACAAATAATTTAAACAACTTTAATTTTTAATTAAAATTTGTAAAAAAATTGGATACGAAAACATCCTTTTTTTATGCATTTAAATTAAAAAAATGCAAATGTAAGTATTTTTTTGTTTTTATGTTGAAATTCATCTAAAAAAATTTCTCTTTCTTGTTTTCTGTTTCATTCTTTCTCTCTCTCGTGCTTTTTCTTCCTTTCCCTTTTCCTGTTTTCTTCTCTCTTTATCGTGTCTGCCTTGCCTCACTTCCCTTCCCCCTGTATGACAATTCTCTGACATATAAACATTTTAATTTTGCCATAAATTAGGTTTATTTTCAGCAGCCCTGTAACTTTCGCTTTCCTTATTTTGTCCTTTAGTCCTCACATTCTAGTAGCAATGTTTCTGACAAAGAGGAAAGAATTGCTGTTTTCTGGGGCGGAAACTATTTATGCAACACTTATCGTTGATTAGTTTTTGACTGTGAAATTTTAAAATTTTTTATTTTATTTTTAGCTCCTTAAATCAAGTAGCTTCATGTCTTGTCTGAAGCAATTTCTATATAAGAAAAAGTTCAAATGATTCATATTACGAGTAGGGAAGATGTTGAAGATTTTTGTTTCATCAAACGATGACTTCTTTCTTCCTCCATGTGTGCATGATCTTTATCTTCAGTTTGACTGCGGGATTTCATTTACTGCTGAACGCTTTCCCCCCCCCCCCAAGATGTTATAGGAAAAAGACTAACCCACATGCGGCGAGCGACAAATATTGAATATTTATCTTCCCGAAATCGAGCAAATTAAATAGACAGGCGAGCTTCGTTGTTAACTGTGAGATATTACGATTTATATGTGATATAAAAAGTTTTAAAAAGTTGTGAACCAGCCGACCGCTTCTCTGAAAGAAGCCTTTTGTAGACATACAGAAAAAGCGAACACACATACATACATTTTTGCTTTTATATTTATAGATTTTTTTGCCGTTGAGCATTTGCATCCCTATGAAATTAATTTAACTCTTTATATTAAGTGGCTTCATGCCTTGTCTGTCTGGAGTGATTTCCAGAAAAAGAGAAGAAAACATTAAAATGATTCATGTTGCAAGTAGGGAGAGGGAGTTGACGATTTTTTGTTACATCAAAGATGACCTCTTTCTCCCCCTCACACATGCACTTTGTCTTTATTGTAATTTTGATAGAAGGAGTAGGGGCATACCTCTTGGAAAATTTATTTAAATGTAGTTTTTGGTCCGTTGTCGACAAAGGAGGGATTGGACCTAGTAATTCACTCCCATTCATCCGTTCGTTTCTTTGCACTCTTCTCAAGAACCATTTTTTTTAAAATTTTGCACAAACATTAGTCATGGTGAAACTAAATTTTTGCCAAGTTAGGTTTTCAAGGATAACTCTGGTTACCCCCCTGCTCTCCGAGGGGCCATTATAGGGTTAAACTTGCCTCAATTCGCACTTTTCTCCAGAACTTCAACTTTTTTTGAAATTTTACACAAACATTAGTCATGGTGAAAGTAAACTTTCCGGGATAACTCAGGTTGCCCCCCTCCCCCAGGGGGCTTATAGGGATAAAATTGGCCCCAAATTGTTCATCCATTCATTTGTTTGCACTTTTCTCAATAACCACATCTTGGAATTTTTTTTTTTAATTTTGCACAAGCATTAGTCATGGTAAAAGTTTTTTTACTCATGGAAGGGGACCCCGCATGCCTGGCTTGTTTTTTCTTTTTTAAATGAATTGTTCCAAAATTGAATGTAATGTTGAAAAAAGCAAAAGAAAAAAATTCTTGTACTTTTTATTGATGAATGATTTGGATTTTTGTTTGGCTGTTGTAGGTTGAATTTGAGAAAACCCAAAACCGACGGATGGAGAAAGATCTGAAGAAGACGTTGGCAAGTCTTGAGGAAGAACGAGCCAATTCTGCCAAGCATAAACAAGTGGCGCTAATGCTGATAAGAGAACGTCGCAAATTGGTGGAACGGATTCTACAGGAGAAACACAAATGCAACGAGATGGAGCATGTCCTCAACGACGAGAAGGACAAAATGCTGAATATGGCAGAGGGTTTAGTGCAGGAGAGCCGTAAATCTCTCAAGATGGAGGCAGCCATGGAGAAGCAGTTGAGTGAGTTTGATACGGAACGAGAACAGCTTCGGAGTCGGGTAATACGTGAGGAAAATAAATCAAAGGAGCTTCAAAGCGAAGCAGACAGTCTACGACAACAGGTGGATGAGTTGCATCGTAAACTAACAAATTCCCAAAACGTAAAAGACTTTGAGGAAAAAAATATGGCAACCGCGTTGAGTAGTTGTCCGTCAAGTAGAGAACCATCTGCGGATCGTACTGTTTTAGTGGCACCATCTGCTTCCTCCTTCACAAAGACTGTACATATACCTCCTTCTTCTGTAGTCTTAGACAATTCTTCAACATCATCGCCAATCGATGCTAAAAAGTGCACAGTGCAGTTCAACAGTCATCATTCACCCTCATCACCAGAGAAGCGACCGATATCCCCAGGGGAAATGTTCAGCCCTGCCTCAGATGTTCGGATCATATCTGAAGGATCATCTGGCAATCGGATCAGCCTCAGTGCCGGTGGTACGACTGTAGTTAGCACATCCGGTGGAAAAATATCGTTCCAGATCGGACAAAGTTCAGGCCCAACCCGAAAGTCAGTATCTATTGGGCGGGGTACGCCACCCCCGATTCCACCAAATAAACCAGTTTTGGTTGCCAGCGGGGGTAGCGGGAAGCCCGCAGTGCCTCCTAAAGTGGGGATAACTGTGAGCAAAGAGCGATTAACTGTATCTGGTTCAGAGAGTGATTCTTCCTCGTCGGGAAGCAACCAACCAAAGTCGGTTCAAATCCCTGTTAGTGTCGTCACTAGTCAGTCGAATGTACCAAGCAGCCGGACAGCGAAGGAAAGCTCCCCCTTGCGGAAAACAACACAGGTTTGTGTAAATGCTAAATGAAGGGGGAAAAAAGCTTTTAACGTCCCAAAAACTTAGAACTTTTAGATGTCGTCTTTCGACAAACTCATTTTGATTTTGTGTTAGTTAAAAATCAACAAAAAACGAAATAAATTATTAGCATCCCTATCTCTCTCGCTTCTGTCTCTCTCTCTTTTCTCTTTTCCTTTCTATTTTTTTTTATTCTATTTTATTTAGCAAAAATCTTTTACCTATCCCATCCTCCTTCCCTCCTCTCCATATTTCCACCTCCTACTTCTCTCATTCTCTTCCTATTTTCCAAACTATCGATCCGCTCTTTTCCCCTCTCATCTCTCTACTGTCTCTTCCCCTTCACCTTCCTTCCCCCTCTTCCTCCCCAAAGCATGCATCTTAGTTGGAATTTTAGTTTATAACAGATCATTATATAAAAATTTACAAAAATGTTCTTTTCTCCCTGATGTCCATCAGAAATTACTTAAGCTCCAGCAATCTTAATATAATGGAGCAACTGTGTCATTGTCATTGATATGTTGAACAAGAAAGCATTTTTATATTTGTACAGAAAATTTGAACAGATATTTTTATAATTTTCTTTCCCTGCTCAAATTGAAAGAAAGAAAAAGATAAAAAAAAGGAATAACATATTATTAGCAGCATAATTATTTTATTTATTTATTAGCTGATCTTTTTAAAAAAAATCAGCTTATTATTATAAAATACAATATTTAACCAATTGTCATTATCTGGTTTTCATGTTTAGGGTGTATGAGTCTCCCAGACCTGAAGGTGGATAACAAAAGGCAACATTACACATCTTCTATTCATGCGATCTGATCCAAAGGATTGCATGAAATGAAAATGAAACTGCAACACTAATCCTAATGCGGATTTAATCAGCTTCCTCCAAAGGAGGAAGTTCCGTGAGAGTATGAAATTCACAAGCAGTCTCCAGTCGCATGTATATCCCTGTTAAGGGAAATAACGGCATTAGGTTTTTGTAACTTTTGCAGGGAGGTGTCGATGTCTCCTTACATACAGTACCTGGTTACCCATCTGGTACTAATCAGGCTTAATGTTGCTTAACTTCTGTGATACTTATTGAACTGGTGTATCAGCATCATTATTCCATGTAAGGATTTCTAGGTCTTCCTTGCTTTATCATGCTCCCCTGCGTCTAGTATATTCAGGTGTTTTATGATGCAAGAGATGCTATGTTCTATATGATTGTACCACCTGAGATGTTGGGCACGTAAGTCACTAATGCCCACTTTCTGATGAAATACATTTGAAAAGATCCTCTTCTCTTATTTGCAGCTGTATATCCACCAAATCATTACGGCATGGTCATTATGCCAAAGCCATTGCAAATCAGAAGTGTTTGAGACGTTATACCTCACTGTCATGCAAGATGGAAGTGTGAACACAAGATGGAAAGATATTGTCCGAATGCTTTTTTATTTTCTTCCAGATTTTTGTTTTCGTAATTAATATTTAATTTTCTGACTACAATTTTTGCAAACTTCTTCACTTGTTTGTCGCACAACTATCAGTGGCAGCCATATTGTTTGTCTATTTGCCAGGAGGTTAGGCACAAGGTCATGTGTGGTTTTGAGAACCCAGTGCACTAGAATAAGCTCATTCTAACCCCCCCCCCCCAAATGCTTGAGCAGCCTCCTTGACATTCTGTGGTAGAGGTACCTCATGCGATTAGTGATAAACGACTTTCTTTCTAAAAAGAAGGTAAAGACTGGGAGTGTGGACTTCCTAGGACTGAACAGAACTCTACCCCAGACGGTAACAAAATCACTGTCAGACAGATTTGTATTGTAATTGTTTGATACAACAGTTTTTGTATTATTTGAATTCATCGAACTACTGTTTTCATCTTGAGTGTGATTTTTCACAACGTTTCGATCAATGTAACCCCCCGACCTTCTTCAGGTATATCTTGTCAAACTCAGGAATATTTCTGTCGGACTTGGAAATTTGGACGGAATTTCAAACCGAACCCTTTAAATAACCTGTAAATAAAAGGTTCTGTTCGAAATTCCATCCAAATTCCCAAGTTCGACAGAAACATTCCCGAGTTCAACAATATATACACCTGAAGAAGGTCGGAGGTTTCATCATCCGAAACGTTGTGAAAATGACACTCAAGATGAGAACCATAGTCTGACAAATCCAAATAATATGAATAACAAATCCTCATCTCAAAAATTCAGAAATGTCACAACATTTTTTGTATTAAATACAAAAAAATATCACTGCAGGTAAATTAACCCTCACCCTAACCCCAACGTAGATAAACTAGTCCTAACCTGAAGAAGACTGAAGAGTACATCCGCCAAAACATCATCTGCATTATTTGGATTACTATTTTACACTTGATTTTTATTTTCACAACATTTCGACCTATGTAATCACTGGCCTTCTTCGGAGGAGATTAGTTAAAAATTTTAAAACCAATTTAAATGCTTTTGGTAACTTAAATTTTTTTCCCAATCCCTTTTTAACAATTTTTAATTCCACCCCTCCTGTGTCACCCTTCAATATAGTTGGAAAACACTGAAATTTATAAAAAAAAACCCACTCTGAATTAGTGTTTTATACATATGATTAAAATTCCATTAAAATCAGATATACGTATTTGAAATTTTAAAGGGGTTATGTGCTTAGACTTCCTTTACAAAAGGTACGTAGAAATTCAGCACATTAAAGGGCACATAAAGACTCCGGGACCACTTCCATTGTTTTCCCCAGAGAATTTTATACATATGATTTAAATTCCATCAAAATAGAATACAGTTGAAGTTTTAAGGGAGGGAGTAGATGAAGGAAAGCTGTCTATTTGAGCTACTAACCCTCTAAAGAACATTGATGTTATATTTTTATATAATGATTTATATTTAGTCATTTTTTGTTCTGTTCTTAAACAAAATTATCTCCCTTCATTTTAAATTCAGTTTTTAAGTTCTTTATTTCATTTGGTTTTAAAATTACCAAATTATTGTTTGACCTTTTTGTTTTTATTTCATTTAAATGTGAAAAAATAGTTTTATATTTTTATTTCGAATTTATTTATTTTTTAGTGTGTTTTACCGAGCTTCAAATCAGCCATCAACAAAAACAGCAAATTTTGGAACTTTTAAAATCCACTCGACTTTATCAAAACCCACTCTACTTTATTAAAAAGCAATAATACCGATATTATCAGTTATGAAACTCCTTTAATCGAAGTATAAAACAATGACATTTTTTAATTTAAGAAATCCAGGAGTTGTTGACATTTTTATTAGCGATTGAGTAGCTTTCGGAAATCTACACATGCTATATATATATATATATAATGTGTGTGTGTATATATATATATATATATAATGTGTGTGTGTGTATATAACCCATTTTATATAAATATATGTGTATATATATATATATATATATATATATATATATATATATATATACATACATATATATATATGTGTGTGTGTATGTATGTATGTATAAAAAATAGTAGCATTCGTGTCTGTGTGTACAAATCTCCTACAACCCAAACCACTGAATCCATCATGATCAAATCTGGCATCATGATGGTCCCCCACCTAGGGATGGTGCACACCATTTTTCAAGATTAGGGTAAACGGTTAAGGTCATTGCTTATGTATATATACTCTCCTATGGCCCATCTCGTTAAACCGATTATGACCAAACCTTCCATGATTATGCCGCCACTCCACCTAAGGATGGTGCATACCATTTTTCAATGATAAGGTCAAAGATCAAGGTCATTACCTATGTATATATACTCTCCTACAGCCTAAACCACTGAATTGATCATGACCAAACCTGACATGATGATGGTCTTTGACTTAGGGATAGTGCACAATGTTTTTCAAGGTCAAATGTTAAGGTCGGGACTTCGCTTGTATATATATATATATATATATATATATATATATATATATATATATATATATTTGTAAGCGTCATTCCAAAAGTAAGTTCTATTTTTTAATTTCAAAACTAAAATGTTAAAAAGCTATAAAGACAGGTGTAGTACCATTAAAACAAGCGGCCTTTTGTTTTTACATAGTGATCACCATTTTTTTGTCAGGCATTTCATTGATGCATCTCTTCTGACACACGTCTATAACGACTGAGGTCGTTTTCTTAGTCGCACACCATCAATATCTGCAACAGAGAATGCATAAGTTCAGTCATCATAACAATGCAATTTGCAATCTAGTCAGATCCATTTGTACGAAATAAAAAAAATAGGAAGCATTACTTTTGGAATGTTTTTTGTGTGTGTTATATAGTAAGTTATGAAACGATATTTATGGCAATTAAGCTACACAGCTTAATTACCATAAATATACTTTTTATAACTTATTACCTTGCTCTACTTAAATATTTTACACTGTTAAAATAAATATCGAAAATCAATAAATAATATATCTCCTTATGATATTTTTTGTGAATACATGAAATAATATATAGTGAATAAATGACAAAAGATTATATTCCAAAGATGTTGACCATCTTATAATTTATTTCTTTAATTCAGTTGACATTTACAATTCTTGACAGTATCGGTTTTGTAGCGCAAAATCAATCACTTAATTATTATATCAGTTAGTGAATCTATTTTGCCCTTAATTCATTAGAAGAAATAGCAACAATCAATCTGGAAACATATTATAAAGTATTTACTGCTTCTCTTCAAATTTTCGGATTTTAATCATGTCAAAACTCACTTTATTTTCCTTTTTGTGGATTGATTGTTGCTGTTTCTTCTGATGAGTTCAGGGCAAAATAGATTTCACTGATTGATATGATAATTAAGTGATTGATTTTGCGCTACGAAAAAGACACTGTCAAGAATTGTAAATGTCAACTGAATTAAAAGAATAAATTATAAGATGGTCAACATCATGAATTTTGGAATATAGGCGTTTGTCATTGATTCACTATATTGCTCTGTAATTACATTGAGCTTCTTAAATAAGGATTGGTATATATTATAAGGAAATAAAGTACATATCCACAGATATATATATATTTAGAGAGGTAGAGAGATTTTCTTTTCATATATATATACAAGTCGATTTTACATTAGAAGCTGTATGTTTGTTCGGATATAACAACAAAGCATATACAAACAACAATTTTGTTATATTAAAAAATTCAAGGTTTTATTTATCTTACCAATCATTTTTTCAAAATAAAAACTTTTATGGATCTTTTTCGTTCATAAATAATGATCAATATTTGTACAAAACAACCCAGAAAGTTCTCAAAGAAAGAAATGCATAACAAAGTAAGAGATAAAATTGAGAAAATATCAATGGACTGGCATCTTGTCCTATGAAGAAAGGGTGTCACAATTACTACTACCCCATCAAATTAAATTTTGTAAGATTCTTTTTTGGTTACAGGTTACATAAAATTTTTGTATAAAAGAGAAAGATAAAAGCTGTTTAGCTGTATCACAGATCTACAGTACAGCTAGACTAGCACCCATCCCAAGTCATCTAGTTGATAATTGGCAGCCCTAACCACTAGACCACAGACAGGTACTGTTGGTAAATGATATCTGCAGTATTTTTATATAAACATTGACTGCCATTTGACAGTGCTCTATTTGTTTATTTACAAAGAGTTTTGCATTACATTAAATAGTTTAAGGTAATATCATTAACAGTGCTCGACCTGAGAAAAGAGGCTATATATAGCTATCCACAGATGACTGTTTCGTTGTTTCACAGTTCTTTAGTGCGTTAAGACTCACAGTCACAGATCAAACCTATAGCCATCTTGATAGTTGACAGTTGTAACCACTAAACCATGAGACGATCACAGTTGGTAAATAATGTTTACAATGTTTTAGGGAATGATAGAGAAAAAGAAAAAGATTAAAATTGTTGAAATTCATAATTTGCTTCTTGAAATTTTTCATAAAATTATATGTTGAAAATAAATTTATGAATAACTGAATAATATATTTGAAATGATTTTTTCAAAATTAGGAATTTTTATTGGAATTTATGGATTATTTTTTATTTGTTCAACCATATGGATTTCTGAAGTTTCCTTAAATTATTTAAGAACTAAAAAGTAAAAAAAAAAAAAAAAAATGATGGGGTTTGATTTAGGTGAGGTAAAAACGTATCTATTTTTATTTGATTTGAACTTTTTAAAGTTTTTGTTTGTTTTTTGAATGTTTCACATTTTATTTTCTTCAATTTAAAATTTTAATTTATTTTTTATTTTTTTGTGCAAAAATTCTTTATTTAATACTCTGCAACGCTCTACCTATGACAAAAAATGTATTTTTAAAAACTGCTGCGTGAAAATCATTTCGTTCATTTTGTAAAAATTATACAAAAAAACTGGTTTGGCAATTATATTTTTGTTTTTTCATTTTTCCTTTTTTGTTTTCATTATTTCTTTCATTTTTTTCATTTTCATTCATTTTTTTTTTCAATTTCTTCATTAAAATATATTTAAAAATTATTCTCTGTAACCTTAACTAAAACAATTATTTCAAATTTATTTTTAAATTCTTCAATTCACTTTATGGTTTCTATTTTATAATTTTTAAAAAATTTATTTTTCATTTTTTAAAAAAATCCGTTTTTGTTTTCATATTTTAAGAAAATTTTTTAATCTAAATTTTTTTCTAAAAAGTTACATTTAAATTTTTTTTATAATTCTTAAAAAATTGTCCTTTTTGATTAATTTTCTTTTTCTCGTCTCTTCTGCTTTTTTTCATTTTTCCAAAGCCTATTTTTCAACTCTGTCTTTTCACCATTTTTCAACTCTTTTCATTGTTCCCTGTTTTCTATCAAGCGTTTTTTAAGATGGAAGGGAAAAAATCTGTTTCAACAATAATGTTTTTAAATGACAACCAAAAACAAATCCAGTTTTTAATATTGTATCTTGTTTTGGCTGTTTTTTTAATCAGCAAAAATTGTTTCCATTTTCTTAATTTTACTGATATGCACCACTTTCGATCAAACTCTGCCTTTCCTTTTCTCACTAACATTTGAAAACAAATGTCTTTGTTTTTATTAGGTTGTTGTGGAGAATAAAACTACAAATAATAATGAACATTAAAACTAATTTAACATATAGTTATCTTGTCAGATTATCAAAATCAGACCCAAATAGCATTTAAGTTGACAAATAAAACTTTGCTTATGATTTGCCAATTCTCATTTGTTATTGTTGTACCATGTTATCTAACATAAAGTTATCTTGCCAGATTTTCAGAGTTAGACCCAAATAGCAATCCATATCGATAGTTGATTCAAACTAGTCTATTTTTACATTTCTTCCTTCCACTAGTATTAGAAGGGGATTCTTGTCTATTTTTATATAAGAATACTGTCCCAAGACGGGTAAAATAAATTCCCTGAACATTTTTTCATCACTTTTATGGCCCCCTCATATAGATTAAAATTAACATTAAGTCTAGAATCCTTATTCCAATTTTGATCAAAATCCATTACATGATTTTGATTCTAGAAAATGTCTAAAATTTAAGGGATCTTAGGAATTAAAATTCAGAGAATCTTGCTTCATTTTGGGTCAAATTCAATACAAACCTGAAATATTGTAATTTTCAAATGGGAGGGTGTGCTCATATTATACCCTCCCCTAAAAACTCTTTCAAATACTTCAAATAAACTTAAATTCTGGACATATTTCTTAATTGATGTCTAATACCTATTGTTAAAATTTCACAAAAAATGAAAGGTATGTAAATTTCCACCCACCCTATTTGCATAACATTTGTTTATCTCTTTTACATAAAACTAAACTAAATATAGCTCACATTTGGACCCTTTTGTGTTCTGAAATGCATAAGGCTTGGTTAATTAGCTTAGGAGTAAATTCTATACATACAAATATATAAATATACTAAACTTTATAAAGATAATGTTTTCATGTGAAAATAAAAATGCTATCATCAACATCCTGACCATGAAAATACTTTCAGTTCATATCAAAACCAAATTCAGGTTTATTTCTCATCAATCAACAACTGGCATTTGTATCTCATGAACCAGTTGAACTGGCTTCATTGAATAATATTTAACTAACCCAAAACTACTGAAGTAGGGACCGCATTTTTTACCTGAATTCTTGACATCTTCAAAAAGAAGAAAAATTTGAAAACAAATATTTAGCATAGTACATTTTCATGCAGTAATCTGCACACACACACACACACACACACACACACACACACACACACACACACACACACACACACATATATGTACATGTAGAAATATATTTTCTTATAATATATACCAATCCTTATTTAAGAAGCTCAATGTAATTACAGAGCAATATAGTGAATAAATAACAAAAAACTATATTCCAAAATTCATGATGTTGACCATCTTATAATTAATTCCTTTAATTCAGTTGACATTTACAATTCTAGCGCTACGAAACATACTGTCAAGACTTGTAAATGTTAACTAAATTAATGGAATAAATTATAAGATGGTCAACATCATGAATTTTGGAATATAGTTTTTTTGTCATTTATTCAATATATATATATATATATATATATATATATATATATATATATATATCTTGATTTTTTTTTTTTTAAACGATAAATATGGTTAATAGCAGCTTTGCCTTGAAGCTCATTTTACTTAGAAAATCGCCCATATTTTATTTGGATGTATATAATATTTTTATTTTTTAATTTTTTAATTATTTTTAAAACAGTAATCTATGTACATGCATGTGTCGAGGTATCTACCTCTCTTCAGCGTAGCTTGAATGGAGTTCGATTCCTAGAAACAGTCAAGCTACGCTGAAGAGAGGTAGATACCTTGAAACATGCATATACGTCGATCACTGTTTTAAAAATAATAAATAAATAAAAATATTACATATATTAGTATATTTTGGCAACAAGTCATTATTCAAGCACGCCATGTTCAGTCAGACGTGCTTGAATATATATATTATTATACATTTTTATTCATACACCTTGTATCTACACATGGTCATATGTATTCTAGCCGTGACCTGATTTAGGGTCTAGCATCATCAGACTGTTGGCAGAGAAGAATCATGATTATGTTGGATTTGCTAGAGCTCAATGATTACGATTTTAGGTTCCAGAGAGTTCATATATTATAACTTAGAAGAATACGAAGTTTATGAGATAATCATTATGTAATCATATTTAAATAATTCAACATAATTTGAATAGCTAATCCATTTTGCATTAAAAAAAAATAACATTTGACTCTGAAATTTTTTTTTTTTTATTACATTTTCACCCCAAACAAGGCACATTGCCACTTTGGTGTAGGGGGCTACTATCAGGGGAAACAACTACTGGGGTATTATGTAGGGATTTGGGCAGCAAGATGTTGGTTCACATTGCACTTGAACTTATGCATGTCAGTACAGTTGAGGAAGCAGTGACCTGGAATGGAATTCCAAAGTCTAGCGGTTCTGGGGAAGAAACTACCGGAGTAGAACGATCTTTTACATCTAGGGATCTCTACAGTGTGGGAGTGGGATTTTGCAGCTTGTCGGGTCTGTCGAGGGTGTTCACGTCGTGGGGGCACAAGTGCTTGCAGTTCATCAGAGCATTCACCATTAAAATACTTGTAGAACAGGCAGAGGGATGCAACGTTTCGTCGATGGGACAGAGGCTGAAGCTTAGATGCCAGTTTAGGGCCTATCAGATTTGCGACTCTCTTTTGAACCCTGTCAAGGAGCGAGAGACTAGTAGCCGATGCACCAGCCCAAATATGACAGCAATACTCCATACATGGGTGAATGGTTTCCTTATAGAGGTACAGGATACTTTCGGGTGTTAGTAGTTTTCTAGCACGGTAGAGAGAGCCCACCTTCCTTGCAGCGGCCCTCGATGTAATTGTTCCAACTCATGTTTCCTGTGAACGTTAGGCCAAGGAGCTTGAAAGTTGTACTCTCAGATAAAGATGAACAATTGTGTTTTGTATGTTTGTAGTAATTTAACACTTGCATTATTTGCTTTGACTATTTTTGAACGAAATGATAAGGAGTTTTGTTTTTTTATTTTGTGCTAAATAAAAGATTTTAATTAAAAATTTCTGAAACATATACAGAAATTGATGCTGAATTTTTAGAACATGATTATATCATTTTTTTTTTTTTTTTACAAGAGAGTCACCATTATCAAGGCTTGAAGGCCGCTCATTAATAAATGTATGGTAATCACTTAAACAATAGCATAGTGATCGTTAGTGATGGAAATTGGATAGAATTAGATTATTTAAGGGAACAGGCAGGCAGTTATAAGAAAGAAACTTTGTTCATGGAATTCGTATTTAGATTTAGGCATAAAGAGTGGGGGAAATTGTTAATGGTCCTTGTAGCGAGTGATTTTGTGAAAGTTTGCGGGGGGGGGGCAAAGATTAAAGCTCAGATGAACGCTTGCTATAGAAATAAATGATAGAGCAGGGACAGGCTTGCAACATATTTTCTGTAGGAAAGAAGTTGCAGGGAGGAGAAAAGGACATGTTTAGAAGCTAGTTTTGAACTCTGTCAAGTTAGGATAAGAGGCAGCTCTTCCTCAGGTGTGGCAACAGTATTTCATCTTGGGAGGTATTTGCATCAGGAGTGAGATACCCTCTGGAATGGTAATGATTATGACATAAATTTTGTAATACACTAGCCTGGATGCCCGGCATTGCCTGGGTGTTTGTAGATGTGTGTTGAGCAAAAAAAGAAGTTGTAGTAGGTAGGTAGGCAGGATCGAACCTGTGACACAAAGGCGGAAAAAAAAGTGAAGGTCTGTGTAAGAGTGTTGTTTGAGCAAAAAAAAAAAAAGAAAGAAAAGTGGTCATAGGCAGGCAGGCTCGAACCCGTACCGTGAAGGAGTAATAGAGAGTGACAAAAAAAAAAAACGTAGCACGTCGGATTAAATCGCCAAACCAGAAGTGACGTAGGTTTAAAATCGAAAAGAGACAATGACTTTTGAAAGTATCGGCGAAAAAAGCGCCCCCTCCCTGTAAGAAAGTGCCGAGTTGAGGGTGAAGAAATTAATGTTTTTAGCCAATTTTTCGGTATTTGTCATCTGAAGGGGCGAACTTCAAAATGCTACCAATCTCGTGAAAATCCGTCACCTCTGTCAAAAGTTTTTGTGAGACATACAAACATACATACATACATTCATTAAAACAGACAGGTGAGATTTATATTATAGGTGAGCCCAGTGAGATTTAAAGCATGAATCATTGCGCAAAATTTACACCCGTAGTATAATGAATTCATACCAACCGCTATTTTCCACATTAAACGATTTTTCTCATTTTTCTTTCTTTTTCTTCATTCTTACTCGTTTTTCTTTTATATATATACTAGCGGGGGTACCTGGCATTGCCCAAGTGTTTAGAGGTGTGTGTGTGCTTTTGGGTAAATCAAAACAAAAGAATAATAAAAAATCGTTGCCCGGGTGGAGGGGAGTAAAAAAAAAGAAGTTTTGGTAGATAAGTAGGAAGGATCGAACCTGAAGCCTTGAGGTGAAGTTGGAAAATAAAGTGTGAAAATAAACGTGCGACGTTAACTGCTGGGCCAGCAAGAAATATTAACGGAAAGATGTTTGAATTTATGTAAGTATTAAGAATTGGCTGATACCCGTACTTAATGACTTAATAAGGTCAACTTTCACTGCGGGGCAGTATTTTTTTTTTTTTTTTGTTTCCCCAAGATGTTGGGGGAGGACCAGCTCCCCATAAAAAAGGGATTGTCCAAATTGAAGAGCAATTGTCTGATATAAGGAGAAACTCCGCATTGATCAAAGCTGATTGCTTTTGGACTTTCCTGGCGATCGCACCAGAAGCTTCGAATTAGTTTCGCTTTTATACGAAAAAGCCAAATCCACATGCGGCGATCCAAAAATGTGGAATTTTTAGCTTTTCAAAGTCGGGCAAATTAAATAGATAGGCGACCCCCGTTATTAACTCGTAGATATTACGATTTAGACGTGATATAAAAAGTTTTAAGAATGAGGGAGCCGACTGAAAAGCCTTTCGCGGACATACACAAAAAGTGAACATACATACACACACACACACACACTTTTGCTTTTATATATATATATATATATATATATATATATATATAATGTATAAAACCAATTAATGACAAAAATCTATATTCCAAATTTCAAGATGTTGATTATCTTACCATTTATTTCTTTAAATATGTTGACATGCACAATTCTTGACAGTACCTGTTTCATAGCACAAAATTATTCATTTAATTATTATATCCATCAATGAATTTATTTTATTTATATATATACAAGCAGGGTACCTGGCATTGCCTGCACGTAAAATATGCTTAAATATGATATTTTGATTAATGCAGATTTTGTATTTCTTATTATATTATATTGGACCCAATATATCGTAATGATTAAAAAAGTTTTTGAAAAATGACTCTTGTGCCACCACCGAGAATTGAAACCAAAACATTTAGATTATGATTTATTTTTTCCTCTGCTATTAATGACTGAGCTATGAAGACATGTTTGCTGCAACGCTAAAAATTAAAATATGAACCAATAGCTACTACGTTATGCATGCATATTCATAATGCCGCCATTCAATCTTTACCTGGCAAATTTAATTTTTTTTTTTAATTTTCACACTTTTGTACCGATTTTCCCGGGCTAAAACCCAAATATAAATTTTACATGGGTTCAAATACTTTATATATGAAGTTTCATGTCTGTAGAACAAAAACTCTAAGATCAGTTAGGTACGCAAAATGTTTTAAACAAAAATATATATGTATACATAAACAGATATGGAAAGAGTTTTGTGTTTACTATAAAGTTTTTACGCAAATATTACGCAAGTAGAAATTATGTAGAATATCTGCATGAATATAATTACACGTAATAATTAACTAAAGATGATCATCCCGTAAGAAAACCGAAAAAACTAACCGGGAATTAATTAAAATGAATGTTTAAAAGAATATGCAAATTAGCTAGATCTTTTGCAGATGAATGCAATTGTATGATCCATATATAAAAAAAAAGTTGTATTTTCTTTTTAAATACATAGTTTTTAATATGAATATCAATACATACAAAAAACAAATTTATAGTAGTGTGTGTGTGTGTATATATATATATATATATATATATATATATATATATATTTATATAATTAGTGATGGAAGGGTTCCAATATTTTTCCCACAATTCTGTACTAAATTTCCGATTGTGATACAATTTCCGATTCCGATTATTTATAAATCTCTAAATATTAAAATATAGAGTCATTATTTTTCCTGATTACTGTAAAAATACATACTACATGTGCAGATATTTTCCTAAATGGAAAAAATACACTTGTGGGAATCATCTATCGATTTTAGTTTTATTAATAATTAAAAACCAATAAATATTTATTATTTTTTAATTATTATCGGTAAAGGTGGAATTTGCTTTAAACATATTCAAATAAAAAAGCACAATTAGAAGAATCGTTTTGGCAACGGAAAATGAGCACAAAATTTTTCCGATTCCGATACCATTCACCTGCGCAATATTATTGTCACATCTAAGTTGGTGCATCAATAGCCTCTCTTCCTTTTAGGCAGGGTCTAAAAACAAGCCTTTAATCTAATATTGCACACTGTCTGTCAAGCTCCAACATCTTTCCCATCACCACAATGTTGCATTTCTGTGCTTATTCCTCAAGTACATTATAGTACTTCAATGTCTTCAATAATAGTTGATTACTAAAATGTCTTTTTGAAAACCAATATGCAAATTAGCCTTGTAACTTATATTACATCAGCAATATGTAAAAATAATGTTATGTCTTTTATGTAAATGTTGAATCAACTTGAAATAAGACGTTTTTACTTTACAATTAATGCAAAAAATGTGCCCAACTTTTTTTGCATTTATTTATTTATTTTGATTATTAAATTTCAACCTGTTTATTTAAACTTTGACTTTTTAAATCTTTAAATTTGTAAAACTCGGAGTGGTGCATATCTAAAACAAATTTCCTTAGATTTTTTTATTAGTTTTTTTTTTTTTTTAACTTGTTCGACTTTTTCTTTTAATTTTTTTTTTTTAAATTGTTTGATTTTTTTTATTAGTTTTTTATAATTGTTCGTTTTTTTTTTTTTTTTACATTCTTATTGTTGCAAAAATAAAAGAAGCAAATAAATGAACTTTATTTTCAAATTGATCCAAAAACAAATACATTTTTTCGGTACTGATACAGTATAAACATGGTTGATTGGTTCTTTCCATAAAATAGAAAGGTGACCTTGGGTTTACTCTCATTAGCTTTATACCTCTTGCTTCCTTGTATTTTATTCCTTGATTTTCACATTCCATGGCCAATGTTTCTGACAAAGGGGGGAAGAATTGCTGTTTTCTGAGTTTTTATCATTATCGTAAGCTAATTGGGTCATTATCAGTTATCATAAGCTAGTTTTGATATTTACTGGGGTTCGTTATATCAAGTGACTATATGACTTGTCTGGGGTGATTTCCATTAAAAAAACAATGAAGAAATTTTAAGAAAATTTATTTTATTTTTCATTTTTAGCAGAATTAGTACACGATATCAGGCAGAGCAAAAAGCTTATGGTAAAGAAACAAAATTTCTTTAATACAAGATGTGGTTATAGTCAAGATTGTCTGCTCTTTTTAACTTCCGGTTTTTGATGTCCATTTAGCTGGATAATTAGACATGATCAGGTGAACAAGAAAGGGGGACTTTCACATTGTCAGAGAGGAAGGTAATCATTAATCAAAAGAGACTATATCTTGCTTGTCACCGTTATCCCATGTGTAGAGCAGAAGCTGGAAGTTAAAAAACACAGATGATCTTGATCAGGATATAAATGTAAAGTTAGTAAAACTCAGAAACAAATTGGATTGAATAGAAGGAATGTGGACTGAAAGTTGGAACTCATGTAACTCCCAGCAAACAGAACTTTTTTTTGAGGTGAGGGGGGTGGATTATGCGTCTCCATTTTTTAATTCACCTATTGATTATTATTTGGAATTGACCTGATGATGGCTGAGGATGAAAAAAATCCACTTCATTAAGTACCTTTTCTTTCTGTTTTTTTTTTTTTGTAAATTTTTAAGGGTATTCAAAAAGTCTTTTTATTTTTTATTTTTTATTTTTTTTTTTTACCTCTGATTATTTTATTGACCTCCTTTCCAAGAAGTTAGACACAAGGTCAGGGGGAGTATTTAATGAAAATGTTTCTGTAGAACAAACTAGATTCGAACTTGGCACATACAGGCCTTCAGTCTGTGATTATTAGTATGTGTTCTAATATACTCTCTCGTGTTGGAGTACTTTTAACTTTCTCTCTCTCTTTTTTTTATTTTTATTTTGTTTTAAATTTCATGAATACATTTGATATATATTGGGTTGGCCTTAAAGTTTGTTCATTTTTGTCAGGAAGGAGGAACCCAAACATCGAGTTTAGAATGGAAATATTTCAAAAACATCTGCAAGGCTTTCAAAGATAGACTTCTATAAACACGGTAGCAATATACAACAGCATTAAGGATACAACTGTGGACTTTCTACAGGCCATGCTAGTTTATATTAAGTTAAGGAAAACGTTTGTGTGCAGTGTAAAAATAAATGCACAAATTTATTAAAAAACAATTCAAGATTTGTATATCATTTTTTTGCTGACTTATCCTCATTTTCATAGTGTTGTTTTACCACATTTCGACCAACTCATCCTCTGGCCTTCTTCAGGTGGTTAACCACAATGGGATATGAATGCTGAGTCTTGTAACTGTATCCTCAGTAATTACTGCCTTCCTAGTTGTTGTCTAACTAGGTTTTTGACCAATTAATCCTCTGGTCTGCTTTGGGTAGGATTGAAATTGCGATCTTCAGACAATGCTAACCTTGAACTAGAGACTCAATGCCTCTATCCACTGTGGCAACTATGAAAATGAGAATAACAGTTCACAAATTATGGAGCCTCATCTCCAAGGATTCAAAAAAATGAAATAAAAAATAATATATAACAATTTAAGAGTTTGAATGCAAAGTAAAATAAATCCAATTTGTTTAAATTGAAATCTTAAAACAATAAAAGGACAAATATCTTACATCAAGACTTGAATAATTGCAAACAAAGATAATAGGTTTGTCAAAAAGATTGTTCATTTTTTTTTTTAAGAAGGAGAAAGCCAAACATCAGGTTTGGAAACCAAGTTTAAGCAATGCATTTTCCACATACAAGTTGGAAATCTTGAAAATGTCTGCAATTTGGTTGTTAAACGGCAATCTTGTTCAACTACGGCTTTCACTTGGTTAATATCAATCATTTTTGGCCGGCCAGTGAGAGAGGAACATCTCTCTGAAAAATTTCCTTTTCGGAATCGAGCAAACCATTTCCGGCACCCCTAACAGCATTCTCGTCATTCACATGCTATGTCTTTACACATGTTTCGGTTGCTTTTTCCTTTTCTGTCATAAAAAAAGATCAGATGTTGGTAATTCTTTGTTGATCTTCCATTTCAAATACAAGCCAAAATGTAAAAGGTTTATTACACACTAATATTAAAATACTTCTACATCAAATACAAGATTTGAAGAATAGGAATATAAAATGCTGTTCAGTAGATCTAACAAACTTTTTAGCCAACCTAAATTTTTTTTTTTATTATAATTATTCAATTCATGAATAAAAAGTTAAGAATCAGAGAGGAAAAGTTAGCAAGAAGACCAAAAAAAAGAGAGGTGTTGGTTACAAGACAAATCCAAGGGGGGGGGGGGGAACTGCCTATATAATGTGAGCCTTATGTGCGAGTGAGCAAAGTGATGAAAAGAAATTGAATATTAATGAAGCTCAAGAACATTTTTTTATCGAATATTCTCTCAAGAGGGGAAGGAAGCTCTGGTAATAGTATAGTAGTATATGATTGATCTTTTGAAATGTAAATTTTAGACAGTGAAAATATCCACAATCAAAAATGGTTTTGAATCCACATACTATCTTTTCTTTCTTTATGTATATTAATTATAAATAGTTTTTTAGACGACAATTTTTAATTTTCATTTATTCAAAATTATAAATAATTTTTTTATAGTTATTGTTTAACTCTTCAACATGAAAAGACTTGAAAGGTTCATTATCTAATATATAAAAGGCACTATGTCTGTCTGTCTGTCTGTCTCCATATTTTCAAACTCTATCTCCTCTGAAACTAAAAGTCACAGAGTGACGCTAGGGGCCTCAAATAAGTGGATTTTTTTATGGACATATCTTTTATGGGTCTTTAACTGATTAAAATAGTTTTTAATGGTTAAAATAGTTTTTAATGGGTTAAAATTAAAAAAAAATCATTAAACATTTTGTACATTCATCTTAGTTTATTTTTAATCTGTTCATATGCATGCATTAAAAGTAATAAGACACCTCTTTCCCTATTGTACCACTTGCTCAAGATCAGAGGAGAGAGAATCGGAGAGAACTTGGTCGTTGATATTTTTTTATTATTGGAGGGAACTTGGTCTTAGATGTGCTACCATAGATAGTAGTGTCATCAGCATAAATGTCTATGAATGATGTAAGGATGTGATTTGGAAGATCATTAATGTAGATCAGGAAGAGAGTTGGGCCCAGGATAGACCCCTGAGAGACTCCAGCATTAATACTGTGAGCTTCTGATTTCTACCCATCAACCATTACTCTTATGAACCTATCAGAGAGAAATGATCTAATAATTGAGAAGACATTTCCAGCTATACTGTAGCTGGAGATCTTGTGAAGTAAACCTTTATGCCATACTCTATCAAAGGCCTTTGATATGTTAAGAGCAATTGCCCTAGAAAGGAAGCCTCGGTCGAGAGATTCGCTAATCCTATTAGATATAACTGTAAGCACATCTGCTGTAGATCTAGCAGAATGGAAACCATATTGCATGTCACTAAGAAGGTTATTTTAGCTGAGATGGTTGATTACTTCTCTGTTTACCACAGGTTTTAATTTCAGTTCTTGCTGATATTACCCAAATACTTTTCTTTTTACTTTTAAAATCATGACTATATCTGGACAATTAAAGTGTCATATTTAAGCATGTTTTATGACTGCACGAAGCACCTCCTGCTAATATTATATAGTTTTATATATGCATAAAGTATACTAATACTTACTACTAAATAAATTATGAAAATATATATAGCAATTAAGCTACACAGAATTTTCCGCATTTCATGACAAATCCTCACAAAAAAGAAACACAGAATTTTCTGTGTGGCTTAATTGTCATATATTTTCAAAACTTACTACCTAGCTCTACTTATGTATTGAGCACAGTTGAAGTAAATACTCTAAATATCCACATAAAATTTTATGTAGATACATAAAATAATAATACATATAGTATTATATAGTTTCATAAAGTTTCATATTACAATGAAATGGTATCCATTATTTAATATAATTTACATTTAGAAAACCACTTTTTGTATTGTTTAACTCTAACATAAAAAAACTTAAAAGATTCATTATAATTAAATTAGTTAAAAGTTATTACAATATTATTACAATGAAATGACATCAATTATTACAATGCACAGATATTTAAAAAAAATAATTGATGTAGTCGAATTTAAATATAATTTTAATTAATTTAAACAAAACTGAATGTTTAAGGAAGAAAGAAAAAAAAATAGAATGTGGATTTGGGCTATTTTTCAATTGTGTCGTCTTTCAGTGTCGCAAATTCATCTTTCAAAAAACTCGTAATTTGGTACCAATCTATTTAGAAAGAGTAAGAAGGATTTAAACTGAATTATTGTTTAATTTTTAACTCAAGTTTTAAGTTCTGCAAAAGTCAATTTAATTCAGTTCAAATTCTGTAGAAGCACACACACAAAAAAAATGAATTCGATGTAAATATCTGGGAATGAAGAGCATTGATGTTTAATCGTAAAAAAGAATTGAATTCTATTGATAACCTATGGATATCAAATTCTTTTGATAACTTATGATTAAACAGTAAACTATAAGATTATAAAAAGCATTTTTGAAAAAAAAATCTGTTTGTTTTTTTTTCATTTTATCAGAAGAGTTCTATTAGCTGTTTTGAGTGATGCTCATGCAAGCAAATTTGAGGCAGTGAATAGTTAAAACTGTTTAGGTACTTTTGAACTCAACAGGCAACAAATATAAAATTTAATACACACCATTTTGTATTGTCTGCATTTTGTTACCGTTGCTTTCTGGCCTGTTCTATAAAATGTTGCAAGGAAAGATCCAATCAGACATGAGCCATATATACTGTATTAGTAAAAAAATTTTTTTTTTTCTGGCTGTTAGTTTTTGTATAGTCATGTGAGATTTCTTGACCTTTATAGCGTTTGGAACCCCTCAACACCCTTCAGCCAGTGGTAGATATTACTTTGGGTATAGTCGGATGCTGTTTCTCGCCGATACAAGACAAACTGGTGAATATCAGTTGTCAGAGGCCAAAGTAAGAGAAATTCTACCCAATTAAATTCTTCTATTCTTCTCTGTCTTTTCAGCATTCTGGCCATTTTCTTTTTTTTTTCCATTTTACTATTTTTTGTATTTTTTTTAATCTAAATTTCGACTTTCGCGCTATCTTTTTTTTTTTTAATCTTTTATTTTGATGCTGGTCTACAAATTTTATTTCCCCCCTCCTTACCTTAAAGAAGACTGATGGTTACATCAATCAAAATTTAATATCAATATCATCTATGATGGAAATAGTATGTTTCGGAATTTTTGAGATGCGGACCTGTGATATAAAAGACATAAGTCTTACTCCTAAATGACAGCCTTCTCGAGGTTGAAGGTTCAATCCGGGGTGATGTAAGAATACAATTATGAATTAAAACTTCTAACCGGTCACAGCTGCTGGAACGAGAGCAAGCTACCTCTGTGCATTAGATAAAGAGACCTGTTTTAAATTCTTTACAGATTCGAGTTGGACAGAAAGAATCGCAAGTTCCAGAAGATGTACATGGACGTTACATTGGCTAAAATGTTGTGAAAATAACATCCAAGATGAGAATAGTAGTCTGAATAATCCAAATGAAAATAGTACTCTGAAGAAAACTAATTTGTAATAAAAAAATTTTCAAATTTTAAGCTTCACGTATTTTGGCATGGTGAGGATTAAGAATAGGTTTCTAGATTTTTCCCCAGATTTATCCTAAAACGCTGATTCTCACATTTTCATGCTCCGTTTTGTCATCATTTGTTCCACTGGCAGATGGACAATCAATCACATTGTGAGTGGGATGTTGTGTAGAACTTTGTCTGCCTCTAACTAAAGTGTCTTCTTAGATCAGAGCAAAGTGTAGTGCCTGTTCTGATATTACACTTCATTTTTTTTTCTGCGAGGGAGAAATCCTTTTTGGCTAAGGCAATTTTTATTTTAGTCTCAATCCAGTATGTTCCTCTTTAGGAAGCTGAATTTCACACGCATTAAAAGACAACCTTATTGGAATGACCATTGAGAAAAAAATTGTAGGCCAAAATGAGACCACTGCATAATCGTTGACTGCCACCATCTTAAAAAAAAAAAAAAAATTAGAAACGTAAGAAATTAGAAATATCAGACTTTACAGAAAACCCTTTTTTTTTTTTGTAAAGTCTGATGAAGTTACTGGATCGTTGATATCATTCAGTAAGCAGATAAAACGGTAATAAAAAATATATATTTGCTCTGCAATAGTATTGAGCACTTTCTTCAGGTTTTTACTAATTACCACTTTTGCTATATATATATATATATATATATATATATATATATATATATTGATTGGAAATGTCTATTCAAACTTTCTGAAAAAATGAAAATCAGATCGATTTTCTACCAATGGATAAAATAAAACGTTCACCTCCAAATTCTTAGAATGTTTCTGAATTTTTCTAAATTTATATGAAGAAGACCGAAGAGGTCAGCAGACCAAAATATTGGGGAAATGAAACTGACAACCACAAAGAAGATAACAATACTTCATTTTAGAAATATATATGAAGATTATCCTAAACTTTTTAATTTTGCCATACTTCAAACGATTTATCGGTAGAGGAGGGAGAAGACTTTTGTTTCATTAATGTCTCCTTTAAAACATATCAATCCATATTTTCAGTATGTAAAAAAGATATTGTAGAATAATGCTCTTCATGAAACCACCCCCTTTCCCCAATGAGATTCTACTTTTTTTCTAGGCGATTATGCGTAAACATTCTGGCCTTTTTGGTTGGGAAATTAATGTGTGGAGAGGCAGGGATCCACATTGAGAAATTCATTTTGATTTCAGATTTTATTGTAATTGACCACTCACATCTCTGGTTGCTGGCTATCCATACACTAAACCCATTAAACAGGCTAGGGATACCAGTTTAGTTGCTGACAGTCTTACCATGGAACATGTTTACATGGTATATACAGCTCCTAAGAAAGCCGACCTGATCTGACAGCTAGTTAAATATTACTCTGTTCTTAGTATAGATTGAAAAGATAAATTTCTCTGAATCTGTTTTTGTTCAGCTTCCATTAAAAAGGTATATACATTTTTTTGTTCAGTTTCCATTAAAAAGGTATATAAATTTTTTTGTTCAGTTTCCATTAAAAAGGTATATAAATTTTTTGTTCAGTTTCCATTAAAAAGGTATATACATTTTTTTGTTCAGTTTCCATTAAAAAGGTATATAAATTTTTTTGTTCAGTTTCCATTAAAAAGGTATATAAATTTTTTTGTTCAGTTTCCATTAAAAAGGTATATACATTTTTTGTTCAGTTTCCATTAAAAAGGTATATACATTTTTTGTTCAGTTTCCATTAAAAAGGTATATAAATTTTTTGTTCAGTTTCCATTAAAAAGGTATATACATTTTTTTGTTCAGTTTCCATTAAAAAGGTATATAAATTTTTTTGTTCAGTTTCCATTAAAAAGGTATATAAATTTTTTGTTCAGTTTCCATTAAAAAGGTATATAAATTTTTTTGTTCAGTTTCCATTAAAAAGGCATATAAATTAAAATAAAAACTTAAGATATTTTCGCCAGTGGCGGCCAATCACATCCATTTTTATGGTCATTGATCACACATTTTGCATGGTCACATTGAACCTTGCTCTAACTTATCAAGAAAGATTAAAAACTTGAAGGTCTGCACCAATTAGGTAGTGGAGTCAGAAGGAGAATGTCTTGGATTGATTATTCTGCTTTACAATGGTCAGCATGAGTGAGCCACCAAAGACATCGCTGCAACAATGCAAAGGAGACTGGTCACAGATTCAGTTGTTGATGCAGGCTGACACTCATTGCTCAGAAGAAGAATCTGTGATGTAATCATTCCTATCTCTCTGCCTGGGTGGCACAAGTGTATTGGTGGACATCTGAAAATTTGGCTGAGCTCTCAGGCATCCTTTTTAAAAGATTCTCATGATGCCAGTGGTGTTGCATCTGACATGGATGGCGTAGTTTAAATTTGGTCAGAGATGTGGATGTGTAGGATCAGCGCATGTCATAGACTTTTGGTATGTGAGAATTTTCTTTTGCATAGGGGCCAGGTTCTGCAGTTGTACAACAGCATTATGTGTATTAGTGCAGATTAAATTTAATAAGGCAAATTTATTGGGAAGAAGAGTAATTAAATGCATCCATACATTATATAAAAAGGCTTTGTCTGTCATTTTTATCACAACACACGTTTGATTGGCTTTTTTTTTTGACATTTATTATTCGTTCTCTGCAGTTCATAATTTTTACTGTTATTTTATTTCAAATTACTTATCTGGCACAGCTTGAGTAGGTGCTTGTACCATTCGAGCTACGTTGTTGACAATCAGTTCAACAGTGGATTTTTTGTTGTTCGGATGAGGAGGCATTTAAGACTTAAGATGTCCACCCGCTGAGGCCTCACCTCATCTCTGAGACGGAGATAGCTTATTGCTAATTGCTTGAGGCACACCTCGATGGGAATGCTAATGTAGCTATTCAGGCACATTTTGTAGGCCAGAGTGGCTTATCAGAACCCACATGACCTTGTGTCAAATCTCTTGCAGAGGAGGTAAATTTGGATTATTCAAACTACTATTCTCCAGTAATAGTGCCTTTGGAGTTTGTTCATGCACAAATAGAAAAGTGATTGATTGATAAAAAATAGAATAGGCAGAGTACACATTACTTAGTAAGTAGTTTTTATGATGTTAATACCTGAGTTCGAATTTCATAACTGGACACATGTTTTATAAATTTTAAAAAATTAATGGCATAAAAAATTAAAAGAAAGCAAACTGTTTCTTTGTTTTGATAATTTGTAAAAACAACAAACTTATAATGGTATTTGTAATTAATTGAAAGCAAATTAATTTTGCTTAGAAACAATTTTTAATGTATTTGCAATTAATTGAAAGCAAATTAATTTTGCTTAGAAACAATTTTTAATGTATTTGCAATTAATTGAAAGCAAATTAATTTTGCTTAGAAACAATTTTTAATGTATTTGCAATTAATTGAAAGCAAATTAATTTTGCTTAGAAACAATTTTTAATGTATTTGCAATTAATTGAAAGCAAATTAATTTTGCTTAGAAACAATTTTGAATGTATTTGCCAATACAAACAATATATAAATACATTCATTATAGTTACTTACTCTCTCACACTAAGTATCATATTTTTTCCACAAAATTTCACAAATATGTTTTCTCTATACTTGTTGTAAAACGGTGTAGAAGCTAAGCAAAGATGTGAAGTGACATATGCAGGTATTTTACCAATACCTTTCAAAGAGCAAATCTCACATAAATCTATTTACAAAAAACTGGATAGTGCTTTATAAATTTAAATAATTAATGTAATAACATGAAAAATATTATATAAATATTTCTTAAATGTAATGACCATTTTTATAATCCATAAAAAATAGAAAAGATATTCAGCCTTAATTCAAATCAAATTATTTGTGCTTAACACATATTTTCTATTTTTTGTCAATAAAAACAATACCTACGTTTGTAGTAATTACTTACTATCTCATGTAAATACTAAATATCAATGCCACTTAAGGAGCAAGTATAAACTAGTTCATTTTAAAAATATTTGGTCCCTGCCAATATGGAGTATTTTTGCTAGTACAATTTTTGTTCTATTTTAATTTAAAAATTTTGTCTTGTACTACTTCTTGAAACTATGACAATAAGTGAGTATGAACTATTTATCTGTTAAAATATCGGATATTTTTTTTACATCAGTTTTGTCTCCAGCATCTCAAAATTCCCTGCTTCATTTTCATCTTTAGCATCTCAAATGTCCCTAGAAGACAAAACCACTTATGATTTCTGAAACCTCATCATGAATGTAGGCCAGTGTGATATTTTTTATGTCTTTCTCTCCTCTTAAACAAGAGTTCCACTTGCTGTTGAAAGCTGAGAAGACATGATTCCTAGGGAAGAGGTAATTTCTTACCTCGCCTCATATTACAAAAATGCTTTAAAAAAAAATCTTTGGATAAATTTAGTCTTTTCAAGGTTATCAAGAGTTTATAAAACATATACGGCTTTCCTTTTTTTTTTTTTTTTTACTTTAGTGTGGCAAAGTAGGGGAGATAACTTATGTCAACTTATTTTTGGACTTTTTTTTTCAACAATTGATTTTAAAGATTGAAACAACAACAACAACTGAATATATAGTCTACCATATATTAGTGGTATAAGGACGTCTGAAGTCTGCTCTTTTATTTGTGAATTTTCCAAAAATATTAAATTCCAATGAAATTACATTTTTAGTGTTGTTTTTCTTCATTTCTTGCAATGGAAAAGTTGTATTCTTAAGTAGCCAATAAAAAAAGGTTTTCTTTGTTTTAAATTCAAAACAAATATAAAAAAAACATCTTTGTTGTTTTTGTAAATAAAAATCAATTGTTGAACAAAAGTTTTGTTAAAATAAATTGTTGACGACAAATAAAATCTAAAAATAAGTCAAAATGAAAAAAATATAAACAAATCTTAAAAATCAATTGTTAAAAAAAACAAAGTTGAAACAAGTTATTTTTCTTACTTTGTCAACCTTATGTAAAAAAAAAAGGTGGAGCCACATACACATTACTAGAAAAAAATATTTATGTAAAAAAGGTTTTATGGACTAAATAAAGCTTTAAAAATTTTGAGATGAGGGTTGCTAATTTATATTTGGATTATTCAGACTACTATTCTCATCTTTGTTATTTTCACAATGTTTCAGTTAATGTAACCTCCAATCTTCTTCAGGTGTATTGAAATCAGGAATCTGTATGAAATTTTAAACTAATTTTATTTAATGCACAAAAGTTACATACGATTGTCTTCGGGTACCATTTCCTGAACTTGTGAATCTTTGTTGAACTCAGGAACCTATAGGGAATTTAAAACTGAATCATTTATTTAATCTACAGTTGTATCGCTTATCAGGTAGAAGCATTAATAATAACTGGCAATAACACAACTTAATACTTTTATCTGGTCATGGCTGATTAAATAAGAACAATCTACCCTTCTGGATTAAGTAAAGTGTTCAATTTGAAATTACGTACTGGTTGCCTAGTTCAGCACAATAATCCTCAAGTTTAAGGTTTCTGAATTAAAAAAAAAAAGTACCAGAAACAGCTGACATTGGTGATAATGATGAAAACTTTCTAATCTGAAAAATGCAAACAATATAAACGATTTCTATACTGTTTTGGCCGATGTGCTCTTTTGTCTGCTTCAGTTAGTTCATCCATGATGATAAATGTTTTTTCTGTGATCGATATACAAATTATCGACACTGTTGAATACAGGATAAACATCAACATGAGTTAACAATAACCCCTGGAGATGGCTGCAAAACACAGATGCTAAGATAGAATTTCTGCCTGCTTCCCTCCGGACTACAACTTGGATGTTTTCAAGTCCAACGTTAACAAATTCCTAATGAACCGCCCCCTTAAGTAAACACTTCATCAAATCTCCACACTAACGTAATGTACTTGCAATAACCCTTATCCCTGAGTGGCTTCCGGGCCTTGATAAGTGGTGATCACTGTGTAAAAAAAAAACAAAAAAACAATTTTAATTATTAATCCTCATCTAAAAAATACTTCTAAAACAATAAATATTAACATTGATGAGTTTGAAGGCAACTGATGCAAAAGATAATCGCCAAAATTTAGTCCAAGTGATATAAATAAAGCCTTTTTTCATATTTGGATTCTTCAGATTAGTGTTTTCATCTTGAGTGTTATTTGCACAAGATTTTGATCAATGTAACCTCTGACCTTCTTTAGGTGTATCTTGTCAAACTTATGAATCGGCACAGAATTTCAAATAGAACCTTTAATCCACAGGGGTAGCATGCTCTCATTCCCCCAGGATCTGTAGCACAGTGGATAAAGTTGTAAGTTACACTTTTCTCGAAGTTGAAGGTTCAATCCTCAATGCAGGCGACCCTAACAATACAATTGCGATTTACTTAGGACGTTTACCCTGTCATAGTGATAGAATGAGAGCATGCTATCCCTGTGGATTAAGTAATGAGTTCCATGTAGATTCCTGAGTTCAACAATAAGTTTGACAAAATACACCTGAAAAAGGTTGGAGGTTACACTGACTGAAACTTTGTGCAAATAGCACTCCAAATGAGGGGAGTAGTTTGAATAACTACTACAAACTATCGATCGTCATCTAAAAATTCAGAAACGTAAAACAATACAAATTATTGATCTCTATCTCCTGAAAAATAAATATCAACGTTGATAAGTACAATAGTCTGAAAGCAAATGATGACAAGGATAAAACTCTTCTTCATCCCCAAAATTTAGTCCAAGTGATATAAAACCGTTTTTACAAAAGATTTTCTTGTTATTTTTATAACATACTGTTGGATACATTCTGCTCTTTTGATGCAGAGCACAAGGGTGCAATCCTGACAAGAATGTATAACAAAAAAATAAGGAACAAGGAATAAACGATAACAAAATATAAAACAAAATATTCACAAAAAAGCCACATGGTAATAATCAATATTTTTCCTCTAGTTTAATGGAAGTTTATTCATGGATAGAATGACGGCACAAAAATAGGATGCATTCATATAGAAAAATGAATGGTGAAGTTCTTGTAGAAGGCACAAGTATAGGAGTAGAAGGAAAGATTAGATTACCTGATATGGGAAGATCCAATAGAATGTGGTTTCTTTGTCTTCTCCAAGAACTTCTCATTTTTCTACTGTCTTTTTGTATGTACACAGACATGACAGAAAAGAATAGACACCCAAAGAAACAGTTTATTTCAATAAACATATAATTTATAGAACAAAATAAGAAATAAATGGTTACAAATTTAATAACTAATACTTGGTGGACATTCCTTTTGTGGTTTCTAGGCATTGCATTGATCAGTTGACGAATATCATCTTGAATTTCTTGCCATGTCTGACACAATAATGCTAAAAGTTCAGGCTTAGAAGATGGCTTCCTTTTCTTTTTGTAAAGGTTCTAGACTCATATGCCCCAAACGTTTTCAATTGAGTTCATATCTGGGAACTGATTTGGCTATGGAAGTTTATTAATCCCATTTTGACTCAACCAATGTTGTGTCGCCCTAGCAGAGTGATAAGGAGCTCCATCTTCCATAAATAGGGAGTTAACTTGGTTCATTCTACCATTTCAGTATATTGGTAGGAGTCCTTCATATAATATTGAGACATATTTAGCAGAATTGATGTTTCCTTCGCCAGGTCTTAGCTACCATCATTTAAAATTGCACTTCATACCATAACCAAGAAATCCCTATGTTTCAGCGTTGGCTGCAATCTTTTTAAGTTAAACTCTTGCTTAGGAAGCTTTCATACCCATAACTTTCCACTGTTGGGAAATAATACAAATCGTGACTCATCAGAGAAAATCACATTGGTCCAAAAGGTTATAGGTCTCTCTACCATCTCACGAGCCTAATCTTTTCTGCACAGGACAGAGAAGAGGTTTCCTTTACAAGAGTAGCTCAGCTTGTGAAGATACCTGACAGCTGTTCTGTTGCAATGTCAGATGCTTTGCACTGAGGATCCTTTTCAACATTTCTTTTCACAAGATACAAGGTTCTTTCAGAGGGCCTGACATGACCTGAATGAGGTTTTGTGCACTCTTTGTCCACTCTTGTAAATTGTACGGTCACTCTATTAACAGTTGAAAGGGATATTGAAAGATTTCCTGCTATTTTGCTTTGGCTTAGACCATCTTCATGTTGACCCACGATTCGTCCTTGTATGAATTTTGAGAGGTCTGATGCTCCTTTGGTTCGTGCAGGATTCAATGTTGTTAGATGCAATTTTAATGAGATACTCTGAGTTATTATCTGTAAATATAAATAACATATATTAATCTTGGGAAAAATATTTATCTTGATGTCTAATTATTTATACCATGTCTGCATATTTTCTATATAAATGCATTTTGTTAGTGGACTCTCTTCACTCTTGAATAAGCTTTCAGTAAACTAGAGGTGAAGTATCAATCCTTTCCACATGACTCTTATTTTGATTTTATTGTCTTATATTTGGTTTTCGTTTATCCCTTGTTCCTTTTTATTTTTTGTCTATGTATATAATTCGTTAAAAGAAATTCTTCACCCATGATAAATGAAGAATTCTTTTGTAATTAAATATTTTGGTTGTGAATTTAAATCTGAGAATTTTTTTCCAAAATTTCTCTTGTGATTTATAAAAAAAAACAAAAAAAAACAAAAAAATGTTTCTGTACAACCTTGAGACAATCACTATTTTGTCGTACATATTTTTTCTTACTCTGTTTTATTTTCCAAAGAAAGCATTTTTGTGTTTTGAGTCGAGGAAGATGTTGATTTATTTAAAAAGAAAAAAAAATACCCAGAAAAGAACTTTTAATGCAATTTATGATTGGCCGAGGCGTTCCAAGCGTTATTAGAATTTTATTTCTTTGTTTTCCCATTTGTTAACACCCATTATCGTACCTGATTGGCTGTTCTAAGATGTATGCTTAAAAGAAGGGGAGACCAATTAGTTCCCGGCACCCTTATTGCTTCTCAGCTTTCTCAGTCAAAGAAAGAGCCTCCTACCCCTAAACAAAATTATATTTATTTAAAAAAAAAAGTTTTTATTTTTATTTATTTTTTCGCAGCTTAAAGCAAATTGCATGCTGCTATGGTGTACATATTTATTTGTTTTGGGAGAATAATTTTTTGTGTGTATATATATATATATATATATATATATATATATATATGTATATATATATATATGTATATATATATATATGTGTATATATATATATATATATATATATATATATATATATACATACGTGTGTGTGTGTGTGTTCCTGTATATATTTCCGCTCACACACACACGTTTTTCTTTTTTTTTTTTTTGTATAGAGCACGATGAAATGATCCTAGATTAAAAAGTAATTCTAATATTTCAGTTTATTTAGTTTTCTTTCCTTTCTGAAGATTCTTTGGGTTTTTTTTGGTTTTTTTTTCAATATATTTTCATGTTGGTCATAAATTTACACCTTAAAAAAAAAACTTTTGCCAATTTTTTTGTATTGTCAAGTTTTAAAGCAAATTTCAATGCATAAAAGAAAATGTCTCAACAAAATGAAAAACCACTTCATTTAAAAAAACGTGTCTTATTTTAAAATCGCGTTTAAACACTGGTTCTTGATAGATGACTGAAGTTAAGTGACTTGAAATCTCACCTGTACCAGATGGGAGGCCATTTGAGAAGCTAGTTGCTGTATGTCATCTTGCGATGACTGGAATATACATGCAGCTGCGGACAGCTTGTGACTTTCATATTTCCTTATAATCATGTTGACACACCGGTTCTCATTAGATCACTGAAGTTAAGCAACATTGAGCCTGGATTACTTTTTGGGAATACCAGACGCTGTATGTAGGAGGATTATTTTAAAACTGAGTAGGCCAATACTCATAGAGTCTCTATAAATTTTGATAGTGAACACTGGAGTTTTATATTTGGATCATTTATGAATTTTCCTTCAAATTAAATCCAGTAATTGAATTAATAAGAATAATTCTGTAAAACATACACATTATCAAATGAGTTCATGCAATTTATTAATTAGTCCGGATGTCGACTATTTTTCTTGTAGTTTGAATAACTATTAAAATAATACTTCCCCCCTCCCTCAACCATATATCTTTTACAACTAGGCTCGATATTTAGAAAATTATTTAATTAATTGAAATTCACTATTATCCGCATCTTTTAGTTGTTGTTTCGCCCAACATTCCTCTGGCCTTCGTCAGGTGGTTACCACAACAGGATAGCTATTCTAATTGCTGAAGACACAGTTGGGAGATTCGGAGTTCCTTTCCCGTCGTGAAGGCCAGAAGTTGGCCGAAACGTTGTAAGATAACAGCTAAAAGATGAGGATAATAGTCCGTAATAAACGAATAAATAATCGATATTTGCTGTTTAAAAGATTAATTAACATTTAATGAATTTAAGAAATACATGTAAAAGTCTGACTATTCATATATATATATATATATATATATATATATATATATATAAATCGTATATAAATAGATTTATATACACATTGTAAGGAATCTACACAGACTGATAAATATTTCAACATTTCCATGTCATCGTAAAGCAGACTGCGACGTTTATTTGGAGTCCTAATGACAACATAGAAACGCTGATCAGTAGACTCCTTTTATAATGTCTATATAAATTTATTCATTTATTTTATTTATATATTCTATGCATGTATTGGAAAAATATTGGTTTTTAGTTCATTTTAACAATATACTTGAACTTAATTATATATATATATATATATATATATATATATATATATATATATATATACACACACAGAAAGATTGACAACACAAAGTATATACTAGTGCATATAGATTTAACAATCATCAATTCAATTAGAGAAATACATGAATAGGAGTGGGTATAAATCCTCTTTATACCTAGGTATTTCGAAGCCTAATGCTTCTCGTTATCAGCCTGATAAATCTCCTTTTAAAGAAAGTTTTAATTCCTCTTGAATCCCCTCATATATATATATATATATATATATATATATATATATATGTTTAAAGAAAAATAGAAAAAACCGAATGAAATTATTAAAAAATCAACGTTTCGTCCCTGTTTCAGAGGACATCTTCAGGATAATTGAAATAAAAATGTGATAAAAGAAAAAGTCATAGATCGTGCGAAAGAAAACAGTTTTTTAAAATCCAACCCATGTCGGGAAAGGACGAATATGTGTGCGTCTATATATATATATATATATATATGTCCGGTTCAGTTTAAGGCTGGTTTTATAGAGATCATTGTGCAGGGCGTCTGTTCGTTTCTTCATCGGCCTACCTCTCAGTTGTTTTCCGGTAACTTCTAATGCAAAGATGAGTTTTGCGATGGTGTCATTGTTGGCCCTCAGCACACAGCATCATCTCCTCATCTCTTACCTTCAATCAATGTGATGCCATAGGGCTTTAGGATATCCATGTTGTAGAAATGGCTAAGCAGTTTAATTCCAGATATCCACTGGAGCATTTTGATTTCCATAACGATGAATTTTCAATCCCCTGTCCTTGTTAGCAAGCACTCAAAACCATATAAAGTGACGGATCTGACAACATTCTGAAAGATCTTTGACTTGAGACAGTTGTTGATCTTGTGGTCATAAAAGATGGTGGTGGTGCATTGTCGCGTACAGATATTCCAACAGTCATCATGCTAAAATTCAAACAAATTTCACATGGTTTTTGATTTTTATTTAAACAAAAAATAGTTTTTAATTATCTCTAAATTTAACGGAGATCGAGTGGCAACAAGTATATTTTTAAAGTTGTAAATATTGACACCTTTTTGTTTGAATGTTTTTTGTTTTGTTTGTTTGTTGTTTGTTTGTTTGTTTGTTTGTTTGTTGTGTTGTTGTACAAATCATTCGGGTAAGAAAATTGAAATCATTTGGCGGACAAATTTTTTGCTCAGATCAATAATTGGTTTAAAAATTTTTTTTTTTTTAAATTACCAGAAAAAGTTTCTAGAAATTTGCTAGAGTATTTAATGGAAGAAAATTATGCACGGCTTTAAAAAAAAAAAAATTTTGATTTAAATTTTAAATGATGTTGCTTGTTTTTTCTTAAATTCGTAATTCTTTAAATAAAAGGTGACAATTCATATTATTTAGATTATTTGGACTGCTGTTTTCATCTAGAATGTTATTCGTACAACTGTCGGTCGATGTAATCTTCGACCTTCTTCCAGTGCATCTTTTGAAATGAGGATTGATAATTTGTATTAGTGGACTACTGTTCTAATCTAAGATGTTATTCTCACAATGTTTCGGCCAATGTAACCTTTGACCTTTTTCAGAACATTACAATACAACTGACCAGGTGAGAACAATAATGATCATACACACTCAACCAGGGGTTTTCCCCCAGACCTAAAGCTACTAGAGTCCAGGCCATTGTTGAGGTGGCTTGTTTTTTGTTGGCTGAGGTTTTCTCCTGTACAGATCTAGGTTTACCCTTCCAGGCTTTGTCTTCTCAACTTTTGAGAAGGGATTAGTATAGCCTGCAGTGCCTCGTCTAAAGAATGCCGATGGGGCTGCTCAGACATTTTTTGCAGGCTAGAACGCTCTTCTTCTAAAGCATTGGCTTTTCAAATTTCACTTTCCTAATCTTGTCACATTTTCCTGCCATGGGAGAGAAATGAACATTACACATTGAAATATTGTGTCAGACCCACCAAAAAATAGTTGGATCATTTTACAGCTGCAGACGGTATCTCACTCCTGAGAGAATTTTCTGTATCAGAACCTAATACATCTTATGATGAAGTACTGTTGCCACATCTGGGGAGGTACTACCTAGACCAGCCTTTTCTGACTTGAAATCAATGTCCCTTTTACTTCCTTCTCACTGCAGGAAGATGTGGAAGGTGATAAAATCAAGTCAGCATCCCTAAAAGATGAACACATTGCCGTTTTAAAAATTGCCTGGCCAGACTAGTCAGTATTCTCTGATGGGAGCGCCTCAGGTAGTAAGCAATAAAATTACTCCACCCAAAAAACAGCAGCCAAGAACGGGGAAGGTGAATCTTTTAGAACTACCCAGAACAAATGCTTCAGCCTTAGATAAAAAGTCATTGAAATGACTCAGTTTCTATTTAGAAAGACATTCTTAACACCGGGGAAGAGATGGAATTCCATGTTTTTAATTCATCATCTGGCAGTTTTTGCGTCAGCTTTTTCTGAATACCTATGTAATCTGCCGGAAGATGCCGACGCAAAGTTGCTGGAGATTGGATTGTAAACTGGACAAGTACCTTTCTTTTTTTTAATAAGAAAAATCTGAATTTTTTCTCTTCTGACTGTTCTCTAAGAAAACTTTCTCTCCTAGAACTGTTTCACTGGCCTGCTTCCCAACTGATTACAATACCTCCTTCAAGTTCAATGTAAACAAGTTTTTATTGAACCATCTGCTTAAATAATCCAAATTTTACCCAATTCACAATATTAACGATTACTACACTCACACCTTACATTCATTAACCCTTATACTCGAGTGGCCCTCCGGCCTTGATAAGTGATGACTTCCTACAAAAAAAAAGAGTAAGATGACTTCAGCAACTACTAACATGCAGAAAATCAAATGTAATGTGAACAGACATCTCGCTGCTCAACTTTCTACTTAAGGTGTCCCTGTTGCCATGATCCTTAACTCACAGTAACCCGTTACGTCCCAGTGCTGATTTATGTTGTTTCAGGTGAATATGAGTACAAAAAAAAACTTTATCCGTGGATTAAATAAAGGGTTTAGTTCAAAATTCCCGCGTTTGACAAACGTGCCTGAAAAAGGTCGAAGGTAACGTCGACTGATAAACATTGTGATAAAAACATTCACAATTGTCTGGATGAATACAAATATTGCAAATGTTTTTTTTTTGTTCTTTTATTTTTTTCTATTGTTTGTTTTTCTTTGTTTATTTTTCTGTGTGTTTTTCTTATACCCCCTCTCTTTTTTCCTCGCTCTTTATTTTCATGTGATTTCGTCGCCTTTCTCTTTCTTTCTCTTTTCTCCTCTTTCCTTGTATTATGTAATTTCTAAGGTGATTTCCTAATGTACGGTCGTTTATTATTTAGCTGTGGAATTGATTTCCGAAGTAATCCCAAACAACTTATTTTTTACTTAAAACCACGTTTTTTTGTTTGTTTGTTTTTTTTTTTTCAAAAATTTAATTGTACACATGAAATGGCGGGGGGAGGGCGGTTACGGATATAAACAAATGCAAAAAAGGAGATAATTCAAAATTTCTCTTTCCCCCTTGTTCTCCTTTCCTTCTATCTTTCTTTTTCTTTTTTATCATTTTCCCCTCTCTTTCAGCCCTATTTATTTTTTTCCTACCTCTTTCCTCTTGTTCCTCCTCTATTCCTTCTCTTTCCCTCTCTTTGTTTCTACTATTTTCCCTTCTCTCTTCCTGCCCTCTTTCTTCTCTTCCCCCTTTTTTCCTCTCTTTCTCCCATCTTTTTTCTCCTCGTCTCCCTTTCTAATCTCCCCTCTCCCCTTTCCTTTGCTCTCGTGTTTTTTTTTCTTACTAAAACCTGGTTTTAAGTAAAATAATAAGTCAAAAATCAATGCAAGTTTGCTAATACTGTTTTCATTACAGTAAATAATCAATCACATGAATCCAAAGATTCTGTTGTTGGCTTTGGGTTCCCTGATATTTTTGTAGACATTGGCTACTTGTGAGATGGATCATATGAAGGTTGCCAGTATCCTAAGTGAAAGTGATTTTTGTGGAATGAACTGGATTTGAACCTGAAACATTCAGGTCGTCAATCTGTTGTTAACTATTGAGCCAACGTCACTCTCCTACAATTATAATAAACGACCATAGATGAGGGAATGACTATTTTTGACTCATTTTGGTGGGGAATTGAAAGATGGACCATAAAAGTGCTAATCCGTTTCGTGGAGAATTTCCATCATTTTGATAAGTTTAATAAATTTGTTTTTAGAAAAATTTTCAAGAAATTAAAAATGAAACTTTTTTTATTTTGTTAAACAAAAAAAAACTCAAATGTCTAGAATGTTGCTGAGTATTTCATGAAATTTTTGCACGAGTTTTGCACGATTTATTTTTGCTTTTTTGTTCAGTTTGTTTGATTGTTTTTTTTTTTTTGTTTTTTTAATTTTGTTGTTGTTGACATTTTTGTGTTCGTGATTTTTTTTCTTTTTTTATTTTTCTCTTTCTGTATTTTTCCATTTTCCCCTCCCCACCTCATTTCCTCTTCCCTTTCTGTATCATCTTGGTGCTTGTGTCGATTAGGGAGGTTTTAAACCAACGTATTTCAGATGAAAACATTATGTACTTGTGTTTTATGTCGAAATTAGTATAAGATTTAAAAATTATGAAAAATGATCCAATTGAAGCTGGATGTATTTTTAACAAAAAAATTCATCTACAATTATGTTCTGACATTTTGTGTTTGAAAATGGCAGACCCTTAATTTCAAGCAAGTCAAATCAAAGGAGATAAGTCGATTTGTAATAATGAATTGGTTGCATAACTGTTCCATATTAAAACCTACGATAGAACTCAATAATTCGATAATTCTAATTTTACTTGTAATTAATTTTCTACTACATTATTTTTCGTGATTTCTGGAATTTGTACTAATTTCACCATAACATGCAAGTACCTAATCATGGTTTCACCTGAAATGTGTTGGTTTAAAACATCACTAATCTACGCAAGTATATCTTCTTTTTCCACTTTCTTTAATCTTTCTCGCAGTAAAGCAGTTAAGAGTTAAAAATAAAACAGGAAAACAGTAGACAATACTTACTTGTGATGGAAAAATATTAGCGTACATCAAATTTTAACAAAAAATAATCAAATAGAATTTTAATAAAAATGAAATGAAATTATCTATAAGATTAGCGATTTTATACTGGATTGAGATCATTTACCGGTTCTTGTCCAGAATTCTCCCTATATTAAAAAACGAAAAAGAAAAATCTATATGATGTATATATCTGTGATGAAACAAAAATATATTCCAAAAATTACATAAATTGATCAAGTGCTTTTTGTTTTTATGAAGAAAATCGTTTTTAAGTGATTAATGGGAATTCGTAGGCATTACAACATAAATCTTGCAAGTTTTCATTATGTTAAGTTATCACCCTTATTTATCTGCTTTTCTGACATCTATTCAATATAGCCATCTTCAGCCTCAATCACCACCTCAATATATGTCCAGAAAGTGGGAGCATTTCTGCAAGCGCCGGCGAGAGCTTTGCAAATACTCGGTGGATAGTGATGATTAGGCTGGCTTTGGTTTTGTGGTATGTCATGTTGATGTTCTCGGTGTATGACCAAGCGAAGTAGTCCAGCAGGTTCAGGTTGATGGAGAAGGGGGCCAGTGAGAGAAGAGTAGAAAGATGTAGCACTCCTTCTGAAGCCAAGCCTGGGTCTCTTTGGACTTGTGGGCTGCTGCTGAGTCCTGCTGCCATACCCAGAGTCTACCAGCAGCCACCTGATTACATCAGGGGATCATCACACTCTTCGGCACATCTAGGTACACTTTGTTGTTGATATTTAAGCCTCTTTCGAAGATGTGAGGAGGCATGATGTGCTTCTCACTTGAAACCACACCAAAGACCATAACTGTGGCCAGAAACTTTTTCATTACCCTGAGCACGCTCCTTTTATTCGTGGCAATCCAGCGGTGCATTTTGAGGGTACTAGCAATGTCATAACTTGGATTGGTAGAGAGCATTTTATACAGTGGCGCATCTCCAATCTCACTCATTGAACATTGTGTTGCTTTCAGACATGATAGAAGGCTCCTATCGTTCTTGTGGTTTGTACACAATTAGTAGATGGTCTGCAACAAACAAAGAAAACCGGTTTTCATCAAACGGAAATGGAATCATGTTGTCTTTTCTAGGGCAACAATTTTATCGTTCCACCCTATAAAACTACTTGTTCAATTTACTTGTTATTTGTCATATGACATTTTCTTTCCATCATGGGTATATACATCATACAGATTTTTCTTTATTTTTGTTAATATAGGGAGAATTCTGAATAAGCACCTATTTGCCTTTTGCTCTATTGAGCAGACATGCCAAAAGTTTGAATTATCTCCCCTGAATATCTAATAATGCCAGTGATTGTACCTACGGGACAGAGTTAGACACCAGGGTCATTTTTTTATGTGGAGAAAAGGAACAAAAATAAAAATTGTCTCAGTCGTGAAGGATTTCTTCTCTACTAACAGAGAACAAGAAATTGAAGTGCAGAATCTGAAGAACAGATACTACACTTTGATCTTGACCTGAAGGCCAAGAATAATGGCAGTGATTGTAGCCTCCAAATATAATTTGAATTTCTTAAATAAAAATACTGAATTATTTTCTGTAAATTTGTGTATACTAATATTTTTCTATCACAAGTAAGTATTTGCTAATGTTTTCCTGTTATTTTATTTTTAATTGCCATATTTCACTCATGTGTCTACCAGCAGAAGAACCAAATTTTTTAAAATTCTGATTGTTTTAGCTAAAAAGAACCCCTAAACCCCCTTCAAAATTACACTTTTTTCCCTTCTTGTTTTTGTCCTTAACTCACAAATATATTTTTCTATTATCCAACCTTATATTGACATACAACCAATTGTGATAACAAATTTATAGTTTTTCTTGTTTTTATATATTTGATTAAAAAAAAATTATATGATATATCAGTGTATGCCCCGTGTCAATAATGATGGAAAAAGTTAAGAATAAATAAGAAAGAAAACATTTTAAACTAGAAAGTTTAAAAAAGAGAAATAAAACATCAATCGGTATAGAAAGAAGAAAGTAAAAAATAAAAATAAAAACGTCTCATTATGGAATTGGATTTATTTCTGAATTTATTTTAGATAGCGGAAGAGAGTCGGCATAGGATTTGCCATTTGCTTTTTTTATTCACCTTAATATTTGAAATGGTTTCATCTCCAGAAATGTTTTTAGTTTCTAAATTTTGTGTGATGTGGTGGATTATAAGGTGGAGGATTGTTTGTGTCGGCCATTTTGCAAAATGCTGAAAAGCATTTCTTTTGAATCAAACTCCAGATTGAGACCTAAAGTTGTAAAGTCTACAACCAGCTTCCTTAACCTGATTACATCCCTACCATCACTTTTTAACAATAGTTAAAAACATTACTGCAAAAGAGTCAACAGCAGAAAAAGGGGTGAAGAAACAAATATTCAACAAATAATTATTACAAAAAAAAAAAAAAAAATTACTTTTCTTCTTCTGAAAGTGTTTTGAGATTCATATCAATATACAGCATTTCTATTTGCCCTCTACCGCCCACATAATGATCGAGTAGCTATCTCATGACCTAACATAGATTGTTAACGAATCCACTCTGGTGCCTGATTCTGATGAACAATTTTTAAATCTTTTAGATATTTTTCTAATTTTTTTCTTAATTTTCTTCCTTTGAAGATTGTAACGCTGGGTATGGGGCAGCCAAACCAGCTGCCAACATTGTCCTGCTTTTTATTCAAACCAACCGAGAGCTCTTTTTAGTATCCTTTCTGTTCCCTTAAGTGCAATTGTCTGGTTCTCTTTTGCACTTGGTTCACCAGGAATATTAGTTAGGTAGGACTTCAGGTTCTTCTTCATAAGCCCTGTGGTGGCACCTATAATAACTGGTATGATTGATATCTCCCTAAGTTTTTTTTTATATCATACATAAAACCTTGATATTTGGTCTGTTTCTCCCTTTTAGCTCTGTTCAGACCTCCATCATTAGGGACACTCACTCCAACCAAGGTTGCAACTCTGACTTGCCCTGAACTCATTCTCAGTTCTGTCTATGTTAGCATCTTCTGGGATAGATTCCAAACATTCATATCGGATCTACTCCTATGCTCCATGTTTAAAAAGACTACGTCTGCTATAGCATCTCACTTTACTGACTGTTAACCATTAACATAGACAGCTATATACCCTCCAAGAAACTCCAACAGAAACTGGACAATTAGCCATGGTATACACCTGAATGTGTTGCCACCATTGCACATAGAAACCATTACTTCAACTGTTTTAAATATAATGGATTTTTCTAAACTAAAACTGCCTTTAGAACTGCCAGTAATCACTGCAAAAAGATTATAGAAAATGTAAAAAAGTCGTATGTTCAGTCCATCAAATCCAAAAAGAAAAAGGAGAAGAATAAAGGCTTCCATGAGTTTTTGATGAATAACAAACTAACTCGATGCACATCCTCAATCAACAGGTCTGAGGTGATTTCGTCAGCATCTGGCAAAGCCAAACTCTTTGCCAAGAACTTTGCATCCAACTCAACTCTATGTGATCAAGGTTACTTTCCTCAGAATTTCCTCCCTAAGACCGAAAATAATCTGATCCATGTCCATGATGTTGCCATTCTCATCCAAAATGTCGACACCAGCAAGATCCTGACAATAATCAAGTTATGATACTCAAAAAGCTGCAGCTCGAACTAGTGCGTATCTTTACAAAGCTGTTCAATCATTTCTTAAAGGAGAAATGCTTCCCAACACCTAAGAAAACCTTAGTCTTCAGCATGTCAGTACGTGTGTCATAAGTAAGTTGCTTGAATCCATGTACGTGTGTCATAAGTAAGTTGCTTGAATCCATGTTAAACAGAAATTGTCAACCACCTGAACAAAAACAACTTACTCAGTAACAAGCAATATGGTTTCCATCCTGCGAGGTCTATAGCTGATGTACTTACTGTAATCTTGCATAGGATCAGTGAAACTATCGATGGATATTTCCTCTCTAGAGCAATAGCTCTTCACATATTTAAGGCATTTGATAGAGTTTGGCATACAGGTCTACTTCACAAGATTTCTGACTATGGAAACGTTTTCCCAATCATCGAATCCGAGTACTTTGATCTTTTAAAAATTGTCTGGGCAACCCATAATAATAATAAACTTACTCCACTCCCAAAAAAGAGGCAAGGTGGACCTCCTAGGACTTTCCATAATGGATGCCAGATAAAAGGCCACTAAAATGACCCAATTTCTGCTGGACTGATTGTCAAAATCAGAACCTCAACTGGCATATGTTCCTGATCAGAGTGGGACACCAAATGAGTGATCCAAACTACTGGGATTTACAGGAAGATGTGACACAAGGTTAAAGGTTGGAAGAATCAAGCCAGTGCTTGTAAAGAAGGCCTTTTAAAAATTGTCAGGGTAACCCCATTGACATTACCTAGTTGGGGTGCCTTGGGCAGTAAGCAATAAATTTACTCCTCCCAAAGGATGGGAGGAAAGGTTTGGGAGGGTGGACTTCCTAGGCCTACCTAGAACGAATGCTTCAGCCTGACAAATAAAAGGCCACCGAAATGCCCTAGTTTCTGCCAGACTGATTGTCAAGTTTCAAATCTGAGCTGATATCAGCAATTGGAGTGAGTTGTCAAATGTTTAGAAATAATTTTATTTATTGTCTCTCTTCATTTATTTCTGAAATAGATTGATTGCCGTAACAAATATAAAATTTCATTCAAATTTTCGTTAGTGATAATGGCTAGTGTAATTTTCCAGAAATCAGCGATGTCTGTTTTCATGATATTTTTTCTTTTCAATTAGGCAGAATAGTAAATTTTATTGCATTTGATAATAGTTATTTGTTGTAAGTATTTGAGTTTGTTTTTTTTTTCATCCAAAAAAATGGTGAAAAAAAACCATTTAATCAAACTTGGGGGATGCTCATCGTGTGTTAATGTCACCATGATGACATGGCAATACTAGTGGTAGGTGATTTGAACAAAATCTTATATTGAAAATAAAAAGGTTTTCAAACACTTTCAAATACAAAAAGAATTATGCAGTTAAGTATGAAAGTAATTTTTCTTGCATTTGGTAACAGTTATTTGTTGACTATTTGTTTTTTTTTCACACCTTTTCATTAAGTAAAATACACTTTCTGATGTTGCTAGTCCATCTTTCTATTGTTACTTCCATGGAAGGTGCTCCAATCTCTGGTTCCTTCTTGTAAGATATTCACTGCAGGAACTCGTTTTCTTACCACAATAGAAAAGATTTTCCTTTCTTCCTCCAGTCTTTGTACAGACTTTCCATCTGTGGGATCTATAAACATGTACAAGTACCTAGCTTTATATATTTATTTATAGATGTGTTACAGGAGATCAGGATAAGATCAGTATCATCAGTTTCAAATCCGAAACAAAGGGGACCAATAGTTTATTTCCTATTCGATACTCTTATTACTCTCTGTTTATGTCTGTCTCTTCAGAAAATAGCAGCTTGATTATAGTCTTCTTTGTTTTGGATTTGAAACCGATGGTATTGATGTAGTCCTGCTCTTCTGTAATACCATAAATAATAATAAATGAATAAATAAATATTATACTCTTATTTTTAAATCTTTTATAATAATTGAACACTCTACTGGAATTCTCTCTGACTAAATTTACTTATATACAAGCATCAGAAAAATCCCTACCTATGTTTCGACAATATTGATCATCCCATCAGGCGTTCAATATATATATATATATATATATATATATATATTAAAATATATAAAAACTTGACTTTAATTTAAATATTTTAAGTGTAAAATTTTAAATAATATGCTTTTTTTTTTAATTTTTGAAAATTATTTATTTTTTACATTTTTATTTAAAAAAGTTTTTATTTTCTTATAAATTATTTTTTTGATGTTTTATAAATATTTCTTTATCAAAAGTCTTTGAAATTATTTTATTAAAAAATTTTTTCTTTACAAATCACTAAATTTCGTGAAAGCAAAGTGACATTTTTTTGTATCTTACAAGATCCCTGGCTTGTCTGTTGTCATGGTAACATTTTTGCTTTTTGCATGTTAGCTGATTTCTTTTTTATGAGTTATTAGTGGAATGTCAGATTATATATTCTGTTATTCTAGAATATCTTTGCTTTCTTCCAAATTGTTTCCTTTTTGAAGTGAGCACTATTTGAATGTTAGAATATGTGCATTATTTGAATGTTAGAATATGTGGAAAAAAGAAAAATGGAGAGGTAGACAACTGCAAAAATTTCAAATTCAATTCAAAATAATCGAAACATACTATCAAACAACATATTGTATTTTTCCAGATGATTCTAGAAAAAATAATATTATTCAGGAATGCAGCATTCTTTTGGAAATAAGATAATACACTGATCCTTACATTCCTTCCACCTTCCCACATACTCTGGATTTGTGCTTTCCAATCCTTTTTCATATACCGTGATCCACAATCAAAATAAAATTTTGAATTGTCACCCATTTAACACATTGGATTTTTCAAAATGTGTTTTTCAACCTTGCTTTTATATATAAAAGGTGGAACAATGAAGTTGTCGCCCTAAAGAAAACAACACTATAGCTTTATTTTAAAACATTTTTTGAAATAATAAATTCAGGTAACTTGATTATGTAGTAGAGCTGACATCTACTCAATGTAGCCGCCTTCAGCCTTAATCACTGCTTTGATACACGTCCGGAACTGGGAGCATGCCTTTTCTACAATTCCCGGTGGGAGCTCGGCGAATATTCAGCTGATGGCGGCGATCAGGCTGGCTTCTCAACCTATGACCAAACAAAGTAGTCTAGCGTGTTCAGGTCAGGGGAAGAGGGGCCATTGAGAGAATTGTACAAAGTTGTAGCACTCGTTCTAAATCCAAGCCTGGGTCTCTTTTGACTTGTGGGCTGGTGTTGAGTTGTGCTGCCACACTCAGGGTCTACCAGTGGCCACCTAATTGCACCAGGAGATCACCACAATCTTCAGCACATCCAGGTACACTTTGGTGTTGACTTTCAAGTCGACTTTGAAGATATGAGGTGGCATGATGTGGCCCTCATTTAAAACAATACCAAAGACTATAACCGTAGCCAAAAAGACTATAACCGTAGCCAAAAGCTTGGATGAGCTAAGCGCTCAAGCGTTGAACCATCCATATTTGCATTTTGAGGGTGTTGGCAATGGTCCTATTGTCATAACTTGGATCGGTAGAGAGCATGTTGTACAGCAGCACAACTCCAGTCTCGCTCGTTGAACATTGTGTCACTTTCAGACATGATAGAATGCTCCTATCGCTCTTGAAATTTGTATACAACTGACCAACTAGTGGATCGTCTGCAACAAAAAAAGAAAATCGGTTTGGATCAGATGGAAATGGAATCATGTCGTCTTTTCTAGGGTGACAATTTAATCGTTCCTCCCCTATATGTTTTATTTTCCTTTTTTTTCTTTTTGTATTTCGCTCTCATTGTTTTTTCATTTTTGTTTTGTAAATACATTTTTTTATTTAAAAAAAGAACATATATCTATATATCTATAAAAGTGAAATCGTCTGTGTTTGTATGTGTCTCTGCGTGTGTACATTTCCCTACCAAACTACTCAGTCAATTTTTAGTCTACAGACTCGAGATTTGACATAAGGGGTATTGAGATTTGGGGAAATCTTTTAAATCGGTTTTCGGCCAAATATTTGGCTGTCAATTGGGTTAAAGTTCAACGATTTCATCTTTGAAAACTCTACCAATCTCCTCCGCCATTTTGGGTCTAAATACTTGAAATTTTATATAAAGGGTATTCAGACATGCAGCAAGCTTTTTAATCCGTTTTTGGCCGAAAATTTGGCTGCCAAAAGGTCAAAATTGAAAGAGTTGACCGTTGCATACTCTACCAAACTCCTCTGCCAATTTTGGATCTAAACACTTGAAATTTTAGATGTAGGTTATCTGGACATGAGTCAAACTTTTTAATATATATATATGCACATAAAGTTATGAACAATACGTAGGGCCCGAGCAAAGCCGGGCTGAACTGCTAGTATATATAGCTCGATTGCCTTGTGGATGCCTTGGGAAAAGCAAAGACTAGGAGAGTAAACCCTTAGAAAATTCCAGTATGAAGCCTGATAGGTTGATGGTGAAGCACTGCAACACCTTTCCGGCAATCCTGCAGCTGCACTGGCTCCGACCATATTGACTTGCCTTTCTGTCGAACTTTATTTGTTACACTGAGAAGGGGCCTTGGTAACTGGGAAAACTTAGATATTATTTCACTCCTTATTATCTGCCCAGGCCTGCATCTAGAGTTTCGACTGTATAGCCACAACAGATGCAGAAAGCCATTGTCGAGCGAGACAGAAGTTTACCATCATTTTTAAATTTGACTTTTGTTTTCAATTGATTGAATATTTCCATTGGCAATAGTCAAAATCTAAATTAGTCAACCAGAGTTGAGGGTGGATCAGAAAGCTATTTTTTTTTCAAAGATTCTTCCACTGATATGCAGTTTAAGGTGCTACTGTTCAAAAGACACTTTTAATGAAAATAGCTCCAGACAAGGCATGAAGCCATTTGATGTAATGAGCTAAAATGCCATTTCAAAGTCGAAAACCAGTCAATGATAAGTGTTATATTGATAGATTTTCTAAGAGTTAGTATTTTTTATTTGTTTTTAAAATATTTACAAAGCAGATTTTAATGTGATGAATCCAGGGTAGCACTGAATCGGAAAAGCTAGTATATAATCTTATTCAAAGAACATAGAAAGGTTACTGGACATAAATACGTTTTAATTTAAGTGAAACAAATGAAGAAAACAGAAGTGTGTCTTAAGAAAGTGGAAAAAAATTTTTTTTGTTTTACTTGCGTTCACCCCTAACAATGCATATCGCCACTTGAATGTAAGGGGCTAGTATTTGGGACCACACCTAGGAAAGATTAACAAGATATTGGTTTACGTTACATTCAAACTTCTGCATATCAGTAGAGTCAAGGAAGCAGATAGCAGGAAGGGAATTCCAAAGTCTACATGTTCAAGGGAAAAAACTATTAGAGCAGAAAGCTTTCTGGCATTTAAGGACCTCAAAAGTGAAGGAGTGAGATTTTGTTGCGAAGTGGGTTTGTTGGGGATATGTACATCGAGGGGGCACAAGTGCAGTGAGTTCATCAGAGCACATTCCATTAAAATATTTGTAATTGATGTAATAGAGATGCAACATTGCAGTGATGGGACAGGGGTTGGAGCTTAGTTGACAAAATAGGATCTATTAGATTGAAAACTATTTTTCGGACCCTAGCCAAGAGGGAGAAGCTAGTGGTAGATGTACCAGCCCAGATGTGGCAACAATACTCCATGCATGGGCGAATGGTGGCCTTGTAAAGGTACAGGATACTCTCAGGTGTGAGTAGTCTTCTAGCTCGATAGAGGGAGCCCACCTTCTTTGCAGCAGCTTTCACAATGTCCTCAATGTATTTGTTCATATTGCCCTTGAATGTTAGGCTGAGGAGTTTGATGGAAGAATTCTCAGTTAAGGTGTTGTCATGAATTCGTGTTTACTCATATGAACTTGTAAATAGTCTTTAGGGAGTGGAGTTAATGATTTTCGGGCACTCCCTAATAAAATAAATATTTTAACACAAGCTACTGAATAAACGAACAAACAACTTCGTAAAACTTGCAAAGAAAAGGTTTATTGAAGTAAGGCAAGATGCCATTTAGATATAGCTGGGATAGAACTCGTCTGCCATTGCCCGATAGTTATTCCCAAGTGGGGACCGTCGATACCGATGTAGGCAGAGAGAGAGAGAGAGAGTGAGGAAACAGGTTCGCTCTCCTTGACGTCTCGCTGGAAAAGGGAAGAGTTTTTCTTGTCTGGGACGGAAGCAGTTATAGTTCCTTAAGGGGGTAAGGAAGATCCCTGCGCTATGCCTCTGATTGGTCAGTATGTGCCATATCTCACAGTCAGGTGAGGCACTGACGCACAAGAAAAGAGTTCTATTTGTTTCTGCCACAAGTCCTTATTTTCGGAACTGAATGCTGATATATTTTTATACTTAGTTTCGGAAAACCACAAAAAACATATTGTGGAGGAGACACATGATCAAAGATTCAAGAATGTATATTTATACGAGCGAGCAGTTGAAAAGGTAAATTTAGATAAAATAGAGAATTTTGTTTTAACAAAAATTTGACCTATGACTGCTTGGTGAATTTTACTTTGTAATTCATCGATCAAACCTTCCATATACGACATAATCATGTTGACACACCTGTTTCCATTAGATCACCAAAGTTAAGCAACGTTGACCCTGGTCAGTACTAAAATGAGTGACCATTTCGAAATTCCAGGTGCTATATGTGCTCTCTGCTTACCTCGGCATTGTTTCTAGTTGTCCTGGACTTCGCCTTGTCGCTGGACTCAAACAGTGCCAATTCAGGAGAGGTGTGATTGGGAATTGTACAACCCTTGCCTCCTAATTACATGTGCAGCTACCCTTACAGTGGGTATCCATTGTCTTTCGAGACTGAACAGAGGTGATGATACCATGATTGCATTTAGCTAAGTATATATAGAGGGAATGTTTAGACCATAAGTGCTGTAGGAGGATAGCCAATAATAAGATTCCAATCCAGAAAGTGGCAATTCTTCCCCTTTGTCAGAAACATTACTCATGAAATGTAGCAGGATAGTATTTTTTTTTTTTTTTGTTATTTGTTGATAATTCTTTTTATACCGATTCAATTAGTTCCCACCTGGACTGAAGAAAAGCAATTGACTTCAGTTTTTTCTTGAAATCAGAAAATCATAAACTGAAGATTCATTTAGACAACACACATACTTCTTAAAATATCTTGGAGCAAAAATATGCTTCTCAAAAGGAAAAACTTTGGTGACTGTTCAGCATCCATCTTTTTGTATTATGGCGTGGCACTCACTCTGGGCAGGTTAAACCAGCTCCCTCTCTTCATCATCATCCAGTGCAGCCGCAGCTGAGATAGAACTCACTACATGAGTTTGTAGTGTAATTCAAATCTTGTCGGTAGCTGAATACTTGATGCTTCGCCAGGGCTATCAAGGGTATTTTTTATCATGATGCCATCACTAGATGGGTTGCCTACCACGGCTTAAGAGAGTCTCATCTACCTTCGAGATAGACGAAGGATAGACTGCGCCAGTTTCTAAACCTGGTATTTTACCTTGCAGTACATACAGCACCTCACTTTTCCAAATGGTCACCCATCTGGTATTGTCGAAGCTCAACGTTGCTTAACTGCAGTGATTTGGCGAGAACCGGTGTGTCAACGTCAGTGTGCCGTATATGTGGCACAATCACGTTGACAATCAATCCCTCTCTTACCCGCATATAAGTTCAGTAAAAATTCACCAGCAGTCCGCAAAATCTGCATAGGTATGCAAGTCAGAAGAGATGATTTTGACGATGTTAGTTCTTTTTTTTTTTTTGCAAGGAGGTATTATTATACATACAACAGATGGCATTACTATCTGATACTGATCAGGGTCAATATTGCTTGAGTAATCTAACTAGAACTGGTGTGTCAATATGATTATACCATATCGTGTTACAATCTATTTTTCTGTAAAAAAGCATAAATGCAAGACCAATACTAATGAGTCATCATGTATCAAAGTTGAATCATGAAGAATATTGTGAGAGGATTGAAAATGATAAATAGAATGAACAAAATTTGATTACTTATAAGGACATTATAAAATTTGATTACCTATAAGGACATAATAAAATTTGATTACCTATAAGGACATAATAAAATTTGATTACCTATAAGGACATAATAAAATTTGATTACTTATAAGGACATTATAAAATTTGATTACTTATAAGGACATTAGTTTGTGCTAAGTATTTGTTGACATTAGATTTGAAGATGACTATGCTGTAGCTTTCAAGGAAGGAGTTTTATGGTAATGTGTTCCATAGATGAAAGTTTTGTGAAAGAAACTCTATACATGGAAATTCATTTTTTTTTGTAGTAATCGCTCCAGACAAGGCATAAATTCACTTAGAGCTGAAAAATATATATAGTACTCCATATATATATATATATATATATATATATATACTTCAGAATAAAACATTTCATGTCATAAATTTTTAAATTCGTTGAATGACAAAAATTTGATATATATATATATAGTATTTCATGATCAAAAACTTGCCAACAATAAACGTTAAATGAAATAGATTCTGAATTAGAAAACAGCAATTCTTCCCTCTTTGTCATCTCGAGCATCTTTCATAGAAATAATAATAAAGTATAGAGAGAGACTAGTAACGTCTCTTCTGTGAGGCTGGGTTGGAGAGAAGAGAAGAGGTCATCCCCACTATATTGCGAAGTCAATTTTGTATTTTGTCAAAGTATGAAAATCCTATTACTAAATGAACCCTTTATTTACATACCCTGTTCTAATATCACAAAATCCCCCCCAGTCCTCTCATGTAAATAATTCCCTAAAATGTCCTCTACCTAAGACCATTTCCGTACCAAGTAACTCTCTACCTTCCAAATTTATTGGTCCTCGTAAATGCCATTTTCTGATATAATGAATGTGTTGACCCCCCCCTCCCAAATAATAATACCAATAATTTGTTTTTAATTTTTTTACGTTCTATCTGTTATTTTTTAATTTTATTTTGATTTTGTTTGTTTTACACTTTTTTTAGTTCTTTTTGTAAATTTGTATATGAGAATTCTCAGCTGAACCTAACCTCCCAAAAAATGAGATTCCACTTTTTTTTTTTAAACACTGTGAACACTGGAAATCTTTAGAGAAAAACGCAAAACAAAACAATCAGGTTTTTTAATTTAAATTTGGGAATAAGTTTCGTATATGAATATAACATAAAATGATCACTCATTTCTAACCGAGTAGCATTGTAAAGCATATAGTCAAAGTCCTTTTTGTTGACAAAAAAAACCTTCTTTAATCCTACCACTAACCCTAAGTCCGAGTGCTAGCCCTCTTTCCCCCAAAACCCCTTACTTAACCTTACTACTAACCTTAAGTGCAGGTGCTAATAGTCCCTGCTTCAAAAAAAAAAAAAAAAAAGAAAAGAAAAATGGTTATATTTAAAATTTAATTAAGATGCTTCTATGTTGTTTAAACGTTATCTGGTGAAAAAAATGAGTGATAATTTTATAAATTTTATAATTTTATTATAAATATATAATAATATAATTTTATAAATTGCATAAATTCATATGCAAAACTGAACCCCCATACTAAATTTGAAAATATTGATTTTTGTCCCCTAAGTTTTTCAGAGTGTTTACATAAAACCTCTAAAAAATGGTAGAATCTTTCGGGGTGATTTAACTGAGAGTTGTCATCTACATCTACAATAATAATTTTTTTTGTTTTAGTTTTAAAAAAAAAAATTTTTTTAATTTTGATTTTTTTTTTTTTTTTTTTTTTTTGCGGCTTTTATTATTCTTGCATGTTTTATTTCGCTTTCATGCCTGACGATTGCGGCTTCATTTTCATTCCAGTCTGTTGAATTCGCCTCGTCCCCTCCCTCCTCCCCCTCCTCCACTGCATCACCACCACTACCACCACCGCCGCCGCCGCCATCATTGCCACAATCATTGTCATTGTCCGGACAGGTATCTGAGTATGAATGCGATTCCATGCCCCTCTCCCCCTCCCTATTCTCTCCCTCTGCAGACTCTATGGAGTTTCTTGACCAAGAAATGGCACAGCTTCAGCAGGTCTTAGTTTCCATGGCAGCAGGTAAACAAACAAACAAAAAAAGAAAAACACAACAAACGGTCCATTTTAAGCAAATGTGTCTCTCCTTGAAAATTTAAACAAAAAAAAATTAATGATCAAGTTTTAAAAAAAATTATTTTTTAACATTTATAGAATTTTCCTCTACTCATACAGTTTGTCAGATTTTAAAAAATAATAGTTAAAAAAAAAAAAAAAAAAAAAAAAAAAAAGTGACCCGCTGAGTCAGCCATTGAACTTAGGTTAAATTGTTTTGTGTGGGACAAAAATGAGTTCCCAAAGCTTGTTAACCTTTATCCTGCTGACCATAGAAATAGAAAATTGTAGTTCTAAGCAAAAAAGAATGGCAGTATAAATCCAGATAAAGAAGCTTTGTTAGGCAGAGAATTAATCCAGTCATGATCAGCAGAAGCGTTTTTTGTTTTGTTTTCAGACAGAAGGATAGCACTGAAAAATGTAACAAGATTTTATTTTATTAAGCTGTTCTGGGAGCTGATTGGTTCGTTCTTATCACACATGGTTATAAATAGAATCCCCTAAATTTATGTGGAGTTCTATTATGCCAAAAATATTGAAAAAAATAGTGTATTTTGAGAGCAATATTTTGAAAGAACAATCTATTCTAAGAATATAAATATCTCACCTCTAGAATTATATTTGGCAACTTTATTCGGCATTAAATAATCCATAGATGGTTGATATGCCATAAAAATAAACCATTGGATCATCTTAAAAACCAATGTCTACAATTTTTTGTCAAATAATTATTACTCATGAGTAATCATCATTTCATACGATTGATCAATGTTAATACGTCCATAGTGTTCCGCATCTTTTGGTGGCTGAGAATCATTTTCATCTTATTAACCCTTATTCTCAAATGACACTTGGTCTTGTTAAGTGATGAGCCAGTAATAAAAAAACAAACAAACAAACAAACATGCTGTTAAGAACAAATCTCCAGAAATTTCTGCTGAAACACTTAATTTCAATGCATAGAGAAAAGCCCAACTTACTTGGCTAGCATGTGTGGCTGCTTCAAAGGGTCGGTTGTGTAAAAAAGAAAAAGGGGGGAAGAAAAGTTGAAATGGCAACATGTAGTTGGTTTTATGGTTGACGGTTACATGAGCGATGCAGTCTGTCGCCATTTATATGCAAATGAGACAGGTGAATAAAAACGGATGAAGGTATGCTACGTACATCGTTGTGTGCAAGTCAACTTGAAAGAATGTCGAGTGTTGGAGTTGGAAATTTTGACAACAGAATATTGGAGTTGGAAATTTTGACAACATATTTTGGAGTTGGAAATTTTGACAACATATTTTGGAGTTGGAAATTTTGACAACATATTTTGGAGTTGGAAATTTTGACAACATATTTTGGAGTCGTAAATTTTGACAACATAGCATGGAGTCGAAAGTTTTGACAACAGAGCGTGGAGTCGGAAGTTTTGACACCATATCGTGGAGTCGGAAATTTTGACACCATATCGTGGAGTCGGAAGTTTTGACACCATATCGTGGAGTCGGAAGTTTTGACACCATATCGTGGAGTCGGAAGTTTTGACACCATATCGTGGAGTCGGAAGTTTTGACACCATATCGTGAAGTCGGAAGTTTTGACACCATATCGTAGAGTCGGAAGTTTTGACACCATAGCGTGGAGTCGGAAGTCTTGACACCATAGCGTGGAGTCGGAAGTCTTGACACCATAGCGTGGAGTCGGAAGTCTTGACACCATAGCGTGGAGTCGGAAGTCTTGACACCATAGCGTGGAGTCGGAAGTCTTGACACCATAGCGTGGAGTCGGAAGTCTTGACACCATAGCGTGGAGTCGGAAGTCTTGACACCATAGCGTGGAGTCGGAAGTCTTGACACCATAGCGTGGAGTCGGAAGTCTTGACACCATAGCGTGGAGTCGGAAGTCTTGACACCATAGCGTGGAGTCGGAAGTCTTGACACCATAGCGTGGAGTCGGAAGTCTTGACACCATAGCGTGGAGTCGGAAGTCTTGACACCATAGCGTGGAGTCGGAAGTCTTGACACCATAGCGTGGAGTCGGAAGTCTTGACACCATAGCGTGGAGTCGGAAGTCTTGACACCATAGCGTGGAGTCGGAAGTCTTGACACCATAGCGTGGAGTCGGAAGTCTTGACACCATAGCGTGGAGTCGGAAGTCTTGACACCATAGCGTGGAGTCGGAAGTCTTGACACCATAGCGTGGAGTCGGAAGTCTTGACACCATAGCGTGGAGTCGGAAGTCTTGACACCATAGCGTGGAGTCGGAAGTCTTGACACCATAGCGTGGAGTCGGAAGTCTTGACACCATAGCGTGGAGTCGGAAGTCTTGACACCATAGCGTGGAGTCGGAAGTCTTGACACCATAGCGTGGAGTCGGAAGTCTTGACACCATAGCGTGGAGTCGGAAGTCTTGACACCATAGCGTGGAGTCGGAAGTCTTGACACCATAGCGTGGAGTCGGAAGTCTTGACACCATAGCGTGGAGTCGGAAGTCTTGACACCATAGCGTGGAGTCGGAAGTCTTGACAACAGAGTTTTGGAGTCGGAAGTTTTGACAGCATAGCGTGGAGTTGGAAGTTTTGACAACAGTGTGTTGAATTTACCTGAGAAATTGTTAGTTTAGCCAAACAATGATACTTATGGTATTAGCCATTTTCTAGTTTCGTAGTGATTAGATTTCTTTGATTGTTAGATTGAGCCACGTTGTCTTTAATCATCTCAGGGTCTTATTGTAGAATATTTTATTTCCCTTTCTCTCTTTCCCACTCATTTTTCAGTTGCTTTAACCTCTTCAGTCTCCTGGTCATCTTTTTAAAATAAATATAAAAAAATTTAAATCTGAAACAATATACATATTGAAATGAAACTGTCTTGTTTTTTTTTTTTTTTGGACATGTTTCAAACACGTTACAACAAACAAAAACGAGTTGACTAGCAGATCACCTTGCGGAAGATGAATAAACTTTTTCAATAAAATAGTCATATTTTTAAGTCAGAACTGATGGGTTTAAATAATAATATTACTGCTGTCATATTTTAAAAGTCTGACAAATTGTGTTGAGGATGTTTTAATAAATGCTATGTATAAAAATTTTTGGTACAAGCACATACTTACCCGAACAAACGCTTTCCTGCTTTGAAAGTGGCCCACATTAAATGGTGGAGCTCTTCAGCAATATCATCCACTGGATCTGTGTTTATTATGAAGTTTAATCAATTAGTTTTGAACAAATGAACATTTTATTTTCTATTATGTTTATTTTATTAAATTTAGAAAGATTGAGAAAAATTCATATTTTGATTTTTTTTCTATAATTTATTATATTTATAAAAAAAGATGTTTACTTTCATTATTAATTATTTCTGAAAAAAACATTTAATTTATTATGTTTATAAAGAAAGGTTTCTAAAAATAAACATACTCTAACGAAAATAATCAGTTTTCAGATATTCTTATGAATTGACCTACATTTTTGGTAGGGTATTTAGTATAGACTATACCGTTTAGTGTTGGGTACTTTGAAAGCAGGAAATCTTTTGGCACTTGTGTGCAGGTACAATTTTTTTTTGGTCCTCAGTTCGGACATTTGGAGAGTGCATAGCAGGGTCAGATAAATGCAATTTCAGGACAATCGAAAATCAAAAAGATTTTTTTTGTAACAAAAACAGAATTCTGAAAGTTTTAAATGCCTGTATCTCCTCTGTAAATAAAATCTCACATGATTGATTATTTAAAATTTTATTTTGACTGTAAATAAAAACTCACACGATTGATTATTTAAAATTTTATTTTGACTAAATAAAATCTCACACGATTGATTATTTAAAATTTTATTTTGACTGTAAATAAAAACTCACATGATTATTTAAAATTTTATTTTGACTGTAAATAAAAACTCACGTGATTATTTAAAATTTTATTTTGACTGTAAATAAAAACTCACGTGATTATTTAAAATTTTATTTTGACTGTAAATAAAAACTCACGTGATTATTTAAAATTTTATTTTGACTGTAAATAAAAACTCACATGATTGATTATTTAAAATTTTATTTTACCTACTTTCATTTATTCATTACAAACAAAATAATGTTGATTTTATTATGGAAATTTCAAATTTTGAAAGGAAAAAATAGTTTTCTCAAAATTCAGATGCATTTCAATAATACATGTTTATGTTTTATAAACTAGCAAGAGTACTCGGCGTTGCCCGGGTGTTTAGACGTGTAAAAGCAAAAAAAAATTGTGTTAGTAGTCAGGCAAGCTCGAACACGTGACACGATGACATGAAGGCGGAAAAGAAAGTGAAAAAAAATGTGACATTTTACGGCTATGCTACGAAGCCTTGGGAGTGAAAAGCGTTCAAATTTAGCGATGTCATCAAAAAGTTGACTTGCTAAGTGAATACGCAGATGCAGAAATGAACGTTGGCTGAAGGCCAGTTCAGATTTCTGCTGTTTTATTAATTTGTTTCCCCACGATGTTGGGGGGAAACCAGCTCCCCATAAAAAGGGAGTGTCCAAATGAATAGCAATTGTCTGATATGAGGGGTTTCCCCCGCATTGATCAAAGCTAATTGCTTTTTAGACATCTCTGCAGAAAAACTGGGAAGCTGCCTTCACTTTCGATTAGTTTTGCTTTTATACAAAAATCAAACAAACACGTGAGAGGGTGGAATAGCGTGAATTATTTTAAAGTCGATGTAAATAAATGTAGATTTTATGTCCGTTTGCAAATCGTATATTTTATGATCTACAGAGTATATAACAAGTTCTAAAAAATATGTATAGATAAAAAAAAATGTTTGGACTTTATTGTGAAAATTAAAAATTTTGAAAGAAAAAAGTTTTCTCCAAATTTATAGGAATTTCAATAATGCTTTATCCATGTTTTTTGTCAAATAAAAAAAAACGTCTATTTTATTGAAAAATCCTCTATTTTGTGTTATTGTAATTTTCCTATATTTATTAAAAAAAACAAAACTTTTTCAACAAAAAACATGTATTCAAAAATTTCAGAATTCTAGCTTTGTTATGAAATTCTTTTCATAACAAAGCTAGAATTCTGAAATTTTTGATTTTCGACTTTTGATTCAGTTCGGAAATTGCATTTATCTACTCCTGCTATGTGCTTTCCAAATGTCCCAACTAAAAACAAAAAAAAATGCTGTACCTATGCACAAGTGCCATTTGTTTGTTTGAGTAAATATGCGCAACTACTAATTTTTTATGTATTTATTTTTTGAAACAAGACTCCTTTGCTTAATATGTGTGCAAAAAAAAAAAAAATTAACAATAAAAATAACACTAATCTATTAAAAAACAAAACAACACCAACAAAAAACATTTACTTATTTAAACCTTAATTAAAAAAATCTTTGTTTTTCTATCTTTACTCATATTGTAGTCCTTTAGAAAACATAATTAAAACCAACTCAAACTCACTGTCTTTTTCATCTTACTAACTTACTAACTTTATTAACCGCAACTACTAATCATAACAGAAGGAAAATCTCTTAAAAAGTTTTTTGTTCTACTCAAAGTTTATTGATCTTTTTGGTGACTTAACCTTCTTCTCCCACTCTACCCTCTTTCTTGACAGGAGATCAATACTCGGTATTTCAAATACTATTATAAATATTGAACCAAATATCCAGGAATGGTCAGATTTCTGTATATTGTTTAGATATTAAATCTACAAGGGTTTTTACATTGCTATTATTTGAGTGAATGCCTTGAACCTGCTCTTGACCTGCCAAGTCAGCAAGACATTTAATAAAATCTTTTGGTTTTCCAAATATAGGTTTTCAAATTTGGGTGGTTGAAAAAAATGTTCATGAACTAAATCTAATATTCTCATTTATTCAAATGTTGAAATATATATTCAAATGTTGAAATATATATTCAAATGTTGAAATATATATTCAAATGTTGAAATATATATTCAAATGTTGAAGTATATATTCAACATTTGAATATATATATTCAAATGTTGAAATATATATTCAAATGTTGAAATATATATTCAAATGTTGAAATATATATTCAAATGTTGAAATATTTATTCAAATGTTGAAATATTTATTCAAATTTTGAAATATTTATTCAAATGTTGAAATATATATTCAAATGTTGAAATATTCTTTCAAATGTTGAAATATATGTTCATTGAATAAATCTTATTCATCATTTAAATATATGCAGAGAGCGGATTATATATGTTTATATAATTACTTAGTTTGTAAAATGATATTAAAGCTGTATTAGAAATCATAAAAGTCATATTAAAGTTTGGATATTAATCATATTAAAAATTGTATTAATCATTGACTTAAAAGTCAATTTAATATTGACTCTAATTATTAAAAATTAAATATTGACTCTAAATCATTTCCTTAATTATTGACTTAAAATAATCATTGGTTTTTAATCATATTCAAAATAATATTAGAACTCATATTTGAATATTAATCATGCGAAAAACACTAAAGAAAATTTCTTTAATCATAGATGTAAAAATAGTCATTGACTTATTAATCATGCTAAAAATAACATTAAAATTTGTAAACTCATATCCAAATTATTTTATTTGTAAAATCAATCAATGATTCATTATATTTGTTTGTCTTTGAAAAAATCAAGGTAGTTTCATTTTTTTGTCAATTTGTCGATTTCACTCAATGAACGTTTTGCAATAGTCACATACCCAATAGAGATATTAATATATCAACTAGGAATCAATTTCCAAAAGTAAATATGAAGTTCTATAATGAAAATTTATAATATCCAATAGAGCTATTAAAAAATCAAGTATCAAATTGAGAGTTAATAAACACGTCCAAATAGTGATTTCGTCCCAAAATTGTCATTAAATCATAAAATGATACAACTTTTCATTTAATATTTTATTTATATTTATTTATGTGTATTTACACATAATTACAAATCAGTACACATTAGTCTTTATTATGGAGTAAACATACCCCCCTACTTCTAAATATAAATTACAAAGTTTATGATGATGGGTCCATAAAAAATAAATTTAAAAAATTACATGTACCCCCTAAATGCTAATGTCCACAACAAAATTAATGTGCCGATGTTACTCATCGTATTTTTTAGAATATATTAATATCTATAATGATTCATATATTAGTTTAGGAGATTACAGATTGTGTGTGTGTGTATAGCACTGTTGAATTAAATACTAATAAAAATTGATATATAAAATATAACTCTTTATAAGATTTTATATAGACACATGAAATAATTATATATATATATATATATATATATATATAGACACGTATACACTCAGAATCTGATGAAGGCAGGATTATATGTTTTGATGAAATAGATATCTAAGGTATGGCTTGACTGCAATTACAGTATTTCTTTAAAAAACTAAAACCAATAGAAAATTTTTTTGTGGAAGATACAAATATTAAAATTGATGCGGCCAAATTGATTTCGGGTTTTAATAATCATGAAAACTTGTGTTGAACGCTACTATCAAGGTATTAGGATAAACAATGTCTTTTAAGAAGTAAACCTGAAGAAAAATAGAGAAATAATTGAATGCTGACAAATAATAGAGAGGGAGAGAGATATACCGAGGGGGATTAGGAATTGGAGAAGAGAGAGAGAGAGAGAGAGAGAGAGAGAAATTTTTGTCACATTTATTAGCTTTATTGTAGAGGTTATAGTTACCGTTAGGTGTCTGATTCCTCGTTTTTATTTTATTTTTAGCAATGAATTTATGGAACCTAATGAGACTTGTGTCCTAGCATTGTTAAGAAAATTTCAGAAAACTAAGTATTGCAACATTGTGAAATGAATTGATCAGTAAGGACTAGAAAGACTTTGTTCACTCAAAATGTAAAAGAATTTAAGGGTGGAATGTATATCAACTTGTTTGTGTAGGATGACATTAGATTGATTCTATTAATAGTTTAACAATTTAAAAAATAATAAATGAGAGAGAGCGAGAGAGAGACCTAATTGTTTGAGTTTATATAAGGTTGCTCACATAACCCCTAATAATTGGGTTTACCTTTTGACCAATCCATGTGACCCTTATTAGATGACGTCAGATATCGATAAAGGCAGAGTTCATATCTCCATGAAGGAGTCATTATTTGCAGTTAATTATTAAAAAAAATTATTTTCTTTTTGCTTCTATCTCTCAAGCAAAAATACCTTCTGAAAGGTTGCTTGAGTAATATATTTATCTTGCTATAGAGATATAATATTTTTTGCTCATTATTTTTTTAATTAAACAACATCTGTTACAAAACCGCAACAGATTTTGTTAAGGTAATATCGGTTTTGAAGGAATGAAAAATTGATATCAAAGTTCTTACTAATTATTCTAAATATATGAAGAAGGCTGTAGAATAGTGCTGCCAAAATTAGAAACTGCAATTTGACTTTAAAAAATGCTATCTCTGATTACATCAGATTGTGCATTGATGTGACAGTTTTCTAAGTTTTACTACTACCATGTTGGCTCATGACAAACTGGAAGCAGGTGTTTTTATTCGTGATACCATCACTAGGAGATTGTCGCACAGGGTCAATAGGTTTCCTCTGTACGGTTTGGTTTTTAAGCAGAGCATTGCTTTCCTAGATATATTGCCTCCACCACTACCGAGGAACTCCATCTACCACCCTGAATATCACTGGAAGGGTAACAGGTTCTACACCTTGCTCAGGCCAAGAGTTACCTCAAACTGTGAAAGGCAGAAGTGTTCATGTCCCTGAGGTATTATGCATACGTTCACATAAATACATAGAGGGTCTAATATTCCCAAATGGTCACCCATCTGGTACTGACCAGACTCAACATTGCTTAACTTTAGTGATCGAACGAGAATCATTGTGTCAAGGTGATTATGCTTTATATTTGACTAAATAATATTAAACACAGATCTTTTAATTACATTCTACACCCTTTGACTTTCATTTTAGGTCAAAGGTTAAAGGTTGTGGTCAGAAAAGAATGTTATAAAAATTCCATCTAAGCATAGAGATAATTTTATTTTGTTGTTTTCATTAAATATTATTACATGAGGAATCATTTCGATTTAAAACTCATTTAGTATTACGCATGTAAACTTGATAAAAACACACTTGAAATGTGTCAACATTATCTGAATAAGCAAAATAACACAACATCAGGTCAAATTTGGCTGCCATCTTGTTTTGATTTCATTTATTCATATAATGTTGACACATTTCAAGGATGCTTTTCTCAAGTTTACATACATAATTCTAAATGGATTTTAACTCAAAACGATTCCTCATTTATTAATATTTAACAAAAACAACAGCATAAAACCATTTTTAATGCCTATACAGAATTTTTTTGCATTCTTTTTTTTATTTACATAGACATCACCACTTATCAAGGCCAAGAGGCCACTCAAGGATAAGGGTTAAAGAGTGTACAATAGACAATTGGACAATATAGTAATCGTTAGTAATGATAATTCGGTAAATTGTTAACTTATATGGAATGGCTCATTAAAAACTTGTTTATGTTAGACTTGAAGACAACCATATTGTAGTCAGCTGGAAAGCAGGAAAACGGAAGACAATTCCATAGGCGTGCAGTTGTAAGAAAGAAGCTTTGTTCGTGGAATCTGCGTTTAGGTTTAGGCACAGATAAAGAGTGGGGGAAATTATTGATAGTTTTCTGCTAGACGGGTGTTTCTTGTGAAAGTTTGGCGAGAGGGGACCATAGATTGAAGCTCAATCAAGCACTTGCTATTAAAATAACGATAAAGCAGAGACAAACTCGCACCATCTCTTCTGTGAGAAAGAGGTTGCAGGGAAGAGAAAAGGACATCCCCTACGAGGCTACAAAGTCTATTTTGTTATATATCAAGGCAGGATAAGTCCTTTCTAGCAGCTCTTGCCCAGATCTGGTAACAGCACTCCATCCTTTGATGTACCTGGCTCTTATATAGAGAATTGCATCAGCAGTGAGATATCTACTGAATCGATAGAAGGATCCTACCATTTTTCCAGCTGCCTTGGTAACGGATTTAATGTATGTGTTCCATTTCAGATCAGGAGTAAAGGTCAAGCTTGTCAAAACATGAGGCTTCCCCAAGATCAGAGCCATTCATTTCAACTGATGTCAGATGGGGATCAGAGCATTGATGATGTAAAGATAAAAGCTTGGTTTTAGATGCATTAAAAGTAACCAGCCACCTCTTTCCCTATTGTACCACTTGCTCAAAATCAGAGGAGAGAGAATCAGAGAGAACTTGATCGTTTACGGTCTTAGATGTGCTACCATAGATAGTAGTGTCATCAGCATAAATGCCTACGAATGATGTAAGGATCTGATTTGGAAGATCATTAATGTAGCTCAGGAAGAGAGTTGGACCCAGGATGGACCCCTGAGGGACTCCAACATTAATACTGTGAGCTTCTGATTTCTGCCCACCAACCACTATTCTTATGAACCTATCAAAGAGAAATGATTTAATAATTGAGAAGACATTTCCAGCTATACCATAGCTGGAGATCTTGTGAAGTAAAACTTTATGCCATACTCTATCAAAGGCCTTTGATATGTCAAGAGTAATTGCTCTAGAAAGGTAGCCTCTGTCGAGAGATTCGCTAATCCTAGGAGATATAACTGTCAGTACATCTGCTGTAGATCTAGCAGAACAGAAACCATATTGCGTGTCACTAAGGTTAGTATTGCTGAGATGGTTGATTACTTCTGTATTTAACACAGATTCCAGCAAATGGCTGAATTCAGGACTCTACAGAAAATGTATCTTTAGTTGATCTTTGACCAATAGAAAAATTATTAGCCAAACCCACGTGATTTTTTAAATATTACATCTTTGTTCATCATAAAGATTTTTCTGTATTTTTTTTTTAAATAAGTGTAATCCTAAATATGCGCTGAATCTTACGTTGAGGCTTGAGGGTATAAACATTTGAATTTCTTAAGATGTTTTTTAAACAGCCTTTATTAATAAAAAAAAATGTATATTGTCCTATTGAACATTTTATTGTTTAAATAATTTAACTTTGCTCATAAAAAAAAAAAATGGTTGAAAAGACATGTTTCCCTCAGTAACAAGCTTTAGAAAATTCTTGGTGAAAAAAAAACACAATCACTGAAAGCGTTTTATTATTTCTAGGCGCCACTTTGAAAAATCACTCGCAAATGTGACTGTTTCACTCACAACGTAAAGCCCTGTAATGGTAACCCATTTATGTACCACTATCTGAACATTTGACCAACCCTCAGTTCAAAACCCCTCCTGCTTCTCTTAATCCAGGTATTTTAGTATTAATATAACATAATCTAACATTTCCTTCCACCTGTAGAAATTAGTGTCCAAATTAGTGTTAATTATTCTAAACCAGTTTTTTTTTTTTTTGATTTAAAATTATTTTATTATTTTGCAACTTGTGTTTATTCATTCTTTTTTTTAGCCAGAGCCGATTTCAAATAAGGGACCAGTATTTTACATAAGTACCTAACCATGGCCATTCCTATAATAGGTAAAGAGATCTAATATTTGGAGTCTTTAACTGGAGGCAAGTTTTACTTTCAATCAGCAGAGATCTTTTTAGTTTTCATTGCTCCTAGAAAATTTAATTCTGAAAAGATACTAACCACAGCCATGATTGATGACAAATTGTCTAAAAAGAAAACAATTATATATTGAATTAAAAATCTGATGCTTCTATATTATAATAGCGAAAAAAATAATGAATTTTCAAATAAAACAAATGGTACCTATGTAATAGTCATGTCGCAAATAGTAACACATTAAAAAATTACAGAAAATGATAAGGTAGAAAAATAGTGATGAAAAAAGACATTTGTAAAATCTAATGATTTGGTTTTATAATTTACCCATTTGAATTGGAGAGTTAATAGGGGAGGTAATTAAGAGTTCAATTTTTCACAAATTCAATCAGTTATTCATTTTATAATTTTTTTTTTCAAATTCAAATGGTTAAAAAAGTTATTTTTAGAAAATTCATAAATTATGTATATTATGTTATGTTTATTTTTTTTTTCTGAATAAATTCTGTCTGCTACATTTCAACTGAGTTACTTCTTTTGCTTACGTCATGTGATCCAATATGTCCGACTCAACATATAACTTTATCGAAACTGTTTTACATGATTAATTACTTTTTTACCTTATCGTATTCCATAATTTTTGGATATGTTACTATTTGCGACATGACAATTGTGTAGTTACCATTTGTTTTACTTAAAATTTAATATATTTTTTGTTTGTATAATATAGAAACACTAAAAATCTCATTACAATATACACTTGCAAACAATTTTCTTTATGTCCCATTTTACTATTTATGTTCAACTAAATTAGACATGACTACTTGTTGCTGCTGATTTGCTGTTCAAGCAACTTCGGCTCATCATTCGAGAAAACTGCTTTCAAGTGTATTTATTGTTTTATTTATTTGCAAACTGTTATCCTCATCTTCATAGTTGTTGTTTCGCCACATTTCGGCAAACTCTTCCTCTGGCCTTCTTCAGGTGATTAACTGCAATGGGATAGGAATGCTAATTCTCGTAACTGTATTCTCAATAATTACTGCCTTCCATAGTTGTTGTTGTCTCACAGCGTTTTGACCAACTAAACCTCTGGCCTGCTTTGGGTAGGAATGAAACTATTAGACAATGTTCACCTGGAACCGTATCCTATCTCATCATAGTTAATCACCTGAAGAAGGCCAGAGGATGAATTGGCCGAAACGTGGTGAAGCAACAACAATTATGGAAGATGAGGATAACAGTCCGCAAATAAATAAATAAATACATAAATTACTCATCTCAAAGGATCCCGATAAAAAATAATAATAATAATATTTAATGCTTTCAAGTGATCTCGGCCTGTCAGTGCAAAATATTGTTAAAATTTCTTGCAGCATTAAAATAAACAATAGAACACATTTAGTCACATTTTTCAGCTGAGAATTTATTTTTGGCAAATATCTTTTTAGGTCTGTTTCTTTAGTATTTTTTTTTTTAAATGATATATTTTTTGCACGTGGAATGTTTCAGCAATTTCAGGACTTTTTTCTTTTCCGTAAAGTAGTGCGAGCATTCTTTAAATACCTGGCATCAAATTGCGTCTTCATATTTTCTTGTTGCGTCTGCAATTCCCAAACCATTTTTTGATGTATGCATGGTGTAATTTTGAATAAGTAAAATATTTTAGCGCATTTTCTATGAATAAACCATGCTGTTCTTCATAAAAGGTCTTCACATAGTATCTAATTCACTCACGATAGGCATACCTGCAAATGGTAAACTTCATAAAAAAAAACATGTGTCCAGGTTGCTGGGAATATATATTCCTAATATTCATATAAAATTATAGAATTATGTAATTTAATTTTTCATATATAAATTATAAGTATTATAATCATAATTATAATAATTATAATAAATTATCATTATCATTTAAAAAAATATAAAGCAAAACATTTCTTTCTGAATTCATTTCAGGCACAGTAAGCCTGAGGTGGTTGTCTGAATAGCTATTTGCATTCGCATAACCACTTGAAATTGTTTCGTTGTGTTAGAAAATTGATCGATCTTCTGATATAACGGCACTTCTAGATTATAAAAACGAAAAAAAAAATTGAATTTCAAGTAAAACAAATGGTACCTATGTAATTGTCATGTCACAAATAGTAACATATCCAAAAATTACAGAAGACGATAAGGTAGAAAAATAATTATTAATGAGAAAATGTTTTCAATAAAGTTTATATGGGGGAATAAATTTTGTCCGACATTTTGAATTATGTTTGTCACATGATGTAAGCAACAGAATTTTATTATCTCCCCTGTCAACTTATCTCTTTTTTTTAGTAAACGTAATTTAGTGATTTTGCTTCCTTTCACAAATTTCTTTTTTCATTAAAAATTATTTTTCTACCTTATCGTTTTTCATAATTTTTGGATATGTTACTATTTAAGACCTAACAATTATGTAGGTTCCATTTGTTTCACTTGAAATTCAATATTTTTTCATGTGTTTCGTCGTCTACAACTCATCAGAGTGGCTGAATCGAGTGAGGCTCGAAATCGGGACCCCATAATAAGAAGCCTAAATCTCTACCATGCGGCTTTATGTGTAATATATATATATATATATATATATATATAAAATAAAAATTAAATTTAAATTTACCAAAATGATCCAAGATGGTAAATCTAAACTATATTATAAACATTAAAGAATTAATATTTATAAAGTAATCTCAACCAGATGTAAAAGCTCGATGAAACCAAGTAGGAGATAGAGCTTATAATAAGAGCAAATAGTTAATAAAACATGTTAAAAACACTTTAAAAAAGAGTTAAAAACATATTTAATTTGAAAAGGAAACACTTTTCCTTTTCAAATTAAATATGTTTTTAACTCTTTTTCAAAGTGTTTTTTAACATGTTTTATTAACTATTTGCTCTTATATATATATATATATATATATATATATATATATATATATACACCAAGTTAAAGGTATTCAAGATTATTAACTAATGAATTTAATGAGTGCTCAATAAAAGAAGAGCAAGATATATTTTTATTAATATAAACAAATTTACATAGTTGCAATACTGGACATGCTAGTGTTTTGGACAAATAGTCCTCGTCAACTGACTTAATAAATGGTTGCTTTCCGCAGAAGAATCCGAAAGCAACCATTTATTAAGTTGCCTAGCCATTTAATTCTAGTTTTAACTGACCATTTGTCTGAAACATTAGCATGTCCAGTGTCATGACCATGTAAATTTGTGATTTGACTGTGATTAATCTGTGACCAATGGGTAGACTGGGAGCAACTGGTAGTTTATTCTAAAAGATGGTGTAGAACTCTTTATAGTCAGATACCTGTTATAATAGAATGAACTTGGACGGATTTTAGACACATGAAAATCTAATGGACTGAGTCGCTTGAGTGAGAACTATTGACCTTAGTTGGTTGTCTCGATAAAACAGACAAACCCCTGATCTGTAATAAATTAGCTTTAGAACAGCATCATCATCATCATCTGCTTCATTTCTCATTATGACTGTACAGCCATAGAGATGAAAAGATTTCCCTTTTTTTGTGGATGTCTAAAGAATTTTAACGTTCAATCACTATTTACATCTTATTTTTTCGAAATTTTTTTTCTTTCATTTATGTCATTTTATCTGCATGTTAAATGTGTTTTATTTTTCATTTATTTTTATTTCAAATTTTATTATTTATCGTATGAGGATCAATTAAATACATTTTTCATAGGTTTTGAAATATTGAAACGTGTCGTCGTTATTTCATGTCATTTTTTTATGAATTTAGTTTGAGTTTTGAACAAAAAGATATGTAAAAGTTTTCTTTTTTTAATAATTTGCATCAAACACTATTTCTATTTTATAATTTTGTTTCTAAACTTTGAGATGAGGTTTTATATGGCCTGAGGTTTAAATATAATTGCTAAAACCTCTTTGTATTTACAAGGTACAGGGTGCAGACGATATTTATTTGCAAGATTACAAAGAAAAAAAAAATAACACTGTAATTTTATTTTTCTATTCATAACTTTTTTTTACTCTTACTCACCCCATGCAACACATATTGCAACTTGGATGTAAGGGGTTACTGTTTGGGACCATGTCGATTCAGAGAATTGAGTCGTGAGATGTCTGTTCACATTTCTACATAGTTACAATCAGGGGAGCAGGAGACAGGAGAGAATTCCAAAGTCTAATAGTTTGAGGGGAAAAAAACTATTACAATAGAAGGCTTTCCAGCATCTAGTGACCTCTATAGTGAAGAGGTGGGATTTTGTTTCTTGTTGGGTTACTTAAGGGTATTTATGTTGTGGGGGCACAAATGCTACAAGTTTACCAGAGAATATTTCATTAAAAAACTTGTAAAACAGGCACAGGGATGCAATATATGGTTGATAGTTAGGGTTAGGATTAGAATTAGGGTTAGGATTAGGGTTAGGATTAGAATTAGGGTTAGGATTAGGGTTAGGATTAGAATTAGAATTAGGGTTAGGATTAGAATTAGGGTTAGGATTAGAATTAGGTCTGAAACCACTAAGAGAACGAGACTTGTAGATGCTCCAGCCCAGATGTGGCAGCAATACTCTATGCATGAGCAAATAGTGGTCTTGTAGAGATACAGGATACTGTTAGGTGTGAGTAGTTTTCTAGCATGGTAGAGAGAACCTACCTTCTTTGCAGCCTTGACAACGTCTTCAATGTATTTGGTCATGAATTGTTCTGCCAATTTCACTTGACTTTGGAAATAACAACAGGTGTAAATATACGCTGTGGATATCTCAAGTAGTTTACTTCTGGGCGGTTAAATGATGACCACTAACAAAGGTGAGAATCTTTCAGGGGTGAAGGAATTCTATAAGATGGGGAAACACAAGCAGTCGAAGGCAGATAGTTGGAGTTGGATGCTGGAGAAGGCAATTTAGCTGATGTAGCTCTTTGGATAAGAGGAGGCCTTTGGGTTCTTAGTTGAAAGACTGTGTTAATGGAACTTATATGTTTTGGTTTGGTCATGCAAAAACTTTCATTTTGCAAGTCTGCTATTTAACTTAGGAAAACAAGTAGCATTTGTAATCACCCAAAAAATAAACACTTATTTGTTTTAAACTGGTTTCTGTTTGGAGGGAGAATTCCTTTGTTGCATTAAATACAACTTTGGATCAACACAATGAGTAGGACAGTCACAATCTATGTAGTATATGCACAAGTGCATGTTTATATAGGCTTTCATCACTGTCTTCTGACTAAGGCTCTGGTAATCCTGGCCATTAGCTCACCATTTGTATTGCAGTCAAATCTTTGATGTCCTCTGGCCTCTGTACCCCACACAAAGAAATTGAACACTTCTAGTCAAGCCATCTAAGAAGCTAGATATTAGATGACGTGTGATCAATAAAATTCTAAGAAGCTAGATATCAGATGAAGCGTGATCAAAAAAATTCTAAGAAGCTAGATATCAGATGACGTGTGATCAAAAAGATTCTAAGAAGCTAGATATCAGATGACGTGTGATCAAAAAAATTCTAAGAAGCTAGATATCAGATGAAGTGTGATCAAAAAGATTCTAAGAAGCTAGATATTAGATGACGTGTGATCAAAAAAATTCTAAGAAGCTAGATATCAGATGAAGTGTGATCAAAAAAATTCTAAGAAGCTAGATATCAGATGACGTGTGATCAAAAAAATTCTAAGAAGCTAGATATCAGATGAAGTGTGATCAAAAAGATTCTAAGAAGCTAGATATCAGATGACGTGTGATCAAAAAAATTCTAAGAAGCTAGATATCAGATGACGTGTGATCAAAAAAATTCTAAGAAGCTAGATATCAGATGAAGTGTGATCAAAAAGATTCTAAGAAGCTAGATATCAGATGACGTGTGATCAAAAAAATTCTAAGAAGCTAGATATCAGATGAAGTGTGATCAAAAAAATTCTAAGAAGCTAGATATCAGATGACGTGTGATCAAAAAAATTCTAAGAAGCTAGATATCAGATGATGTGTGATCAATAAAATTCTCTGACAGCATACCTTAGTTATCTAGTAGGTATGGCAGGGCACTGAATCTTGCTGCCACACGTAGAGCCTATCTCCAGCTACCTGCTTGATCCACGGTTTCACTACTTCAACCAGAACATGGGTGTAGAAATTTGTATTCAGTCTGAGGTGCCCAAGGAAAAAGTAGTTTTATTTTTTGAGGTTTATTCATCAAACTTGCGTTAGTTTATTTTCATAATTTATTCTGTTGATTTCATTTGACTGTGTAAATATGCACTGTGGATATCTCAAGTAGTCAACTTCTGGGTGGTTGAATGATAACCACTAACAATATTCAGAATCTTTCAGAGGTGAAGGGACTCAAGGAGATGTGAAAGAGAGGCAGCCAGAACCAGTCTTCCAGGAATGGGGGCAGATAGTTGGACACTAGAGGAGATAAGTTTATTTTTCTGATGGCTTGCACAAAGTTGAATTGATTTGCCTCTTTGGGCAAGGTGAGCCCTTGAGGTTCTTAGCTGAAGGACTGTATTAATGGAGTATATTGTTTCTGTTTGGTCAGGCAGAATTCTCATTTTGCAAGTCTGCTATTTGGTTTAACAAAATGAATATCACTTGTAATCTCCAAAAAATAAACATTTATTTGTTTTTATTGTAAACTGAAGTTTCTGTTTGGAGAGAGAATTCCTTTGATGCAATACTGACTGGAATGAACAATTTTGGATTGACACAACGAGTAGGACGATAACGGGCTGTGTCGGGAACGCACAAGTGCATGTTCATATAAGCCTTTGTCACTGTCTTCTGACTTAGGCCCAAAAGCTCTGGTGATCTTGACATTTAGCTCATCCTTTGTGTTGCAGTCAAATCTATTGGTGTCTTGTTCTACCAAAGAAGTTAAATCATAATCAAGCAAGCTGAGAGGCCAGATGTCAGATGAAGTGTCATGGATAAAATTCTCTGACAGATATGGCTACGTTTCCATCTTGGTGCTGATGTTGAGGAAGTCTGAAATCACTTTATTTGTCTTTTCAGTGTGGATTCCAAGCAAAATGATGTTCCTCTTTCTATAAATATGGAGGTTCAAAATCTGTCCATAATCAATTATTCTGCATGAATGGAAATATTTTTATTTTCATAAAGACAAGAATTTATAATGAAAGTAAAAAAAAAAAAAAAAGAAGATCAATTAGTCTATTAAAATTGCAAAGGAATATTGTCACACCCTGTGTGTGTGTGTGTGTGTGTGTGTGTGTGTGTGTGTGTGTGTGTAACAAATTTCCATGATTGTGACACTCGACATGCTAATGTTTTATACAAATGGTCTAAAAGTCTTTATCAGGTGACTTAATAAATGGTTGGTTTCTACAGAAGAAACCAGTCCTCAAAATGTTTTGAAAACTGGTTTCTTCTGTGAAAAGCAACTATTTATTAAGTCGCCTGAGGACTTATGGTTTTAACCGACCATTTGTCTGAAGCATTAACATGTGCTGCGATTTGTAAATGTGTTTTTCTTAATAAAAATATATCTTGCTCTTCTTTTATTGAGCACTTATAATAACCTTGTTAAATTCATTAGTTATCACTCTTGAATTCCTATAACCTGGTATATATATTAGAGTATAGTGGAATTCTTAATACAATTCACAATCCTCTCTACAATCCAATCATATTTGGTTCAAAAATAAGCTTAAATTGATGTTTGACTTGTCCACCAAGTTTCAAACATGAATGTCCAACAGTCTTTGTTTTATTGTGATTGAATGATATATAGGAACACTTTGATTATTGTTTCATCAGTAGGTGTGATAGTGAATAAGCGTCACACTTACCGTATATACGCTCTAGATTTTTATCTGTCAAGTTATATTAATTTATCCAATCCCTATACTATTCTTAGAACTCAAGAGGGTAATCAAAACCCAAATAAGGGCAGTGTCAAGAGATGAGTGTGTCACAATTATAGACAATTTCGCACATCGTGTATCAATGTGTGCTTATCATTGAACGAAGATAAAGCAAAGGCTGTTGGATATTTATGACTGAAACATGGTGGACAATTCAGGCATTAACTGAAAGTTATTTGTACTAAATATGGTTAGATTGCAAAAAAAAAAAAATCGAAATCACTTTCAGCATCTGATGAATTATCTTGTGTCTCTTTTTTGGGAAAAGACATTTGAGAGAATTCACTGGATGATGAAAGTACTGATCATTGGATTCCATGTTTTGAACTGTCTTCATTTCGTGAGGAGTCGAAGATTTGAAATGGGTTTGAAGGGCCTTTAAAAACAGTAATGGTCTACACATGGCAATGAAACTATGGTATGTCTCAGTAATATGTAATGTATAGTTTTTTAAATAAATAATTTATATATATATATATATATATATGGTCTGCCATAAGTAATTGTATAATCTTATTTAACATGAGAATTGCACCACCGAAACAAAGAAACTAAAAATACAGTGTTTAGTAAAACTCTGTATTCTCTTCAAGGAGTTCAACCATTTTGCTAGTATTTTAGGGAGTGAGCATCATACTTTGATGCACAGCTCCAACAGCACTTGAGTAATGGCAGCTCGGATTTGTTGCTTGCTACTATAGGAATTTGCTACTGATACTTTACTTTGTCCCCACAGAAAAATATTGAGAGGACTCAAATGTGACAAACAAATATATAGTTATTTATGGCAAACCCTATATATATATATATATATATATATATATATATATATATATATATATTATTACTGTTTTATCTGCTTAGTTACACATGTTTTCATTATTGAATGATATCAATGATCCGATAATTTCATCAGATTTACAGAAAAGAATTTTCTGTAAAATCTGATGAAATTATCGGATTGTTAATATGATTCGGTAATCAAAACATGTGTAACTAAGCAGATAAAACGGTAATAAAAAAATATCTATATATTTGCTCTGCAATAGTATTGCACACTCTCTTCAAGTTTTTACTAATTACCATTTTTACTATATATATATATATATATATATATATATATATATATATATATATATAATATAATCATCTTAAGCATTTTCTAATCATCTTTTTATCCTATGCTCAGAGTTCTACTTTTCTTCACATACATATATATCTGTCTTTCTATTATATATATATATATATATATATATATATATATCTTTAAATAAAATATCTATGTCTATTTTTTTCTCATTCTTTCTGCTCTAATTAACATAGGACTACGTGTAAGTAAGATTTTCTTCACTTTTGCCTTCATATTTTAGCTTTCAGTAATTTTTTTTCCATTCAATGTTCTCATAACCTTTGTTTTTTGATGATCGCTTAAAGTGTGAAACTGTCAGTCACCATATAAATTTAATTATGTTTCAAGACCCATTACATACAAAGTTGGTCCTCCTTCCCCTCAGAAAAAAAAATGTCACCAATAGAATCGTTGCAATTATTCACAATCCTTTTTACAAACTAACCATATTTAGTACAAATGGACTTCAGTCTGTGTCTGACTTGTCCACCAATTTTAAGTCGTGAATGATCAACAAACTTTTTTTATTGCAGTTCAATGATGTGGGAGTACACTTTAGTGATCATCTCATCAGTAGGTGTAATTATGAATGGGCTTCACACTCACCAGATCTTAATTCCCAATATTTTTATCTGGAGTTATGGGAAAAGATAATATCTATTAGAACAATTTTCAGACTTCTTGAACTGAAGAAGACAATTACTGCCCGGTTCAAGGCAATACCAAGGGAGGAGTTTGTCAGAGCTATTGACATTTTAACACCTCACATTTAGGTGAACCTGATATCTCACAAGTGAACACTTGGAGCATATCATTCGACGGGGATAACACAAAGACTGTTGTACATCCATGACCAAAACTTGGAGGACAAGTCAGGTAGAAACTATAGTTTATTGATACTAAATGTCTTTGGATTGCAGAAAGGATTGAGTTTTACTAATTATTTCATAGGGGCAATTTCAGGGATCATTCTATACATATTAACTTTATGTGTGTGTATATATATATATATATATATATATATATATATATATATATATATATATATATGAGAGTGAGATTTTTTTGAGGACTGGGTTCTTCTGTGGAAAGCAACCATTTATTGAGTTGCGTAATAAAGACTTCTGGTTTTAACCAACTATTTGTCTAAAACATTAGCATGGCCAGTGTCACGACCATGTAAATTTGTTTATGTTAATATACCTTGCTCTTCCTTTGTTGAGCACTCTTAATAACCTCGTTAAATTCATTAGTTATCGCTCTTGAATACCTTTAACCTTATATATATCTATATAAAATATATTATCTACGGACACGTGTTTTGTCATCATATGATGCATCACCGCAGCTCAACTAGACAAGAATTGAATCTAGGACCTTGGGGTCTCAAGTTTAGCACTCTGCCATTGAGCCAATCCTTGTCGTTTATAAATATACCACATTTTTAATAGTTGTCGTTGTTTATTTTGCCTAAAATACTTTTTTGGGTGGATTGCATTAACATAGTGCTAATTGGATAATAGAAAAATTATTCCCAATTAGTATTAAAGTAATACAATGCACTCAAAAAAGTACTACAGGCAAAATAAACAAAGAAATGACAATATTTTATATATATATATATATATATATATATATATATTGCAATTAAACTACACAGAATTTTCTACATTCTATTCTCGTAAAGATTTGTCATGCTAATTATGCCTTACAAGGATTAAACGTGGAAAACTCTGTGTAGATTAATTGCCATATATATTTTCATAACTTACTATCTCTCCTCACATATTGAGCACAATTGAAGTAAATACTGTAAATCAATACATAAAATTTTATGTAGATACATGAAATAATAATGAAACATATTATTCAAAATAATTCTGACCTCAATTCACTTGAAAAAGAGATGGTCTCTTGAAATATTGTTAAAAAAATATATAATAAGTAGGTGAGATCTGTGCTATCAAGTTTCCTTTTCAAATTACACACACACATGCATAATTACATTGACAGACTGGTCATCATTAGATCACCAAAATTGAACAATTATTAGCCTGACCAGTACCAGATGTGTGACCATTTGGGAATACCAGATGCTGTACACATCATGCCATAGAAATTTCCGGGCTAATATTTGCGTTCACGTTTAAAACCACTAGGAGAAATGCATCCTCCATCTTTTTTAAGCCATGCATCTAGGCTGATGTAAAAACCTAAGGTCTCCTATCTATTCCACTGACTGAGTTTATCAGCGGTTCCAAAAAGTGTGGATGTTTCTACACAAAGTTTTCATCATCTGTGTGGATTTCGGACAATTTACTTGTCTGAAACTCATAAGTTGAAATTGACGGAAGAGTCCATTTATTGTTTTGATATATATATATATATATATATATATATATATATATGTCTCAGAAGACATATATATTTATGTCTCAGAAGTAGAGTGAAAAGCACATCTTATTTTTCTTTTATTAATTAATATTATTGGAATCTTTTCTTTTTTTCCTTGTACACATTTTTGTGAATTATTCCATGGATTTCTGCCTTTGGATTATTATGGACCATCTTCTTCTAATTACGGGATTTCCTTGGATTTTACTTGTACAAATGGAAATTCTTTTAACTTTCTTGAAGTTTTACATTTGGATTTTACCGTCACTGGATTTTTTATCTTCCACCAGACTATCCATTCGTGTGTAATCACCTTTTTCTTTACCATATTCCCTCTGCTTAACTTTTTTTGTTTTCAAGCAAGATCTTTGACTTACTTGTTGTTTCATCAAATACTTCTACATGCAAAATCCGATCCCGCATTTTGCAAATTCCTACCCTCTTGTGAGAAGGAAAGTATTTCTTCGAAACTCCGCGGATTAAGGACTATCCATTTATCTAGTGTTTCCTTTTCAGATTAAATATGTTTTTAACTCATTTTAAAGTGTTTTTTTAACATATTTTATTAACTGTTTGCTCATATATATATATATATATATATATATATATATATGTAATTTAAGGAGATCAGATATTACAAACCTTGATGTGACAATGTTAGAAATTCAAATATATGATCATATGATATGAGATTTTCTGGAACTTAATAACACCATCCTATTCTGTTCAAGGATTAATATTCTATTTGGATACCAAAATCTCATATCCTTTTTTGTTTCGACCCTTATTCTCTTTCACTATGTCCCTTAAAGGGATTTAATCTTTAAAATATATTTTCTATGTATGTGTTGAATAGCAAAATTATATCAAGCCAGAATTAATATTTTGCTAATTACTTTTCCTCTGAAGAGATGAGCCTACAGCAAAAATCCATGAATTAAGGAAATTAATATAAATATGGTATTCTTTGTCAAAACAATAAATTTTTATTTTGAAAATTATATTTTTTCTGAATGTAATTTAAATATAAAACTGTAAATTTTTCATTTGCTCCATCTAGTGTATTGAGCAATTTTGTTTGGCTGGGATTGGGGATTGTTTTATATAAAAATATCCCCCCCCCAGACAAGATTCATTAATCTGGAATCTAATTCATCTCATTATAGTTCCAGTTTTTTTTTTTTCAACGTCTTTCATTTTCATTTCGATACTTTTTTGTGACTAAGAGCAGAGGACCGCTTGAAATATAAAAATAAAATATTAAATACAAAAAGTAACATCGTTTTCATGCTTCAAAAACCCCTCATAACCTTTATATATATATATATATATATATATATATATATATATATATATATATACTAGTGAGGTATTTATTCTATAAATAATATTATGAATTGTATTAAGTTCAATGAAAGTGACTTTTCATTTTCAGAGCATATATATCATTAGTTATTTTGGAATGATAACCAATAATATATAATATATATATATTGTGCCATCGCCAAAATGAAGGTCTGCACTTGTCATTTTTTCAAAAACCCCAAATTTAAGCTGAATTGAATGTAACTGTTTAAACAACCTATACCTCATTTGATTCGCCTTTTATTCCCCTACAATTTAACCTGTTCATATTTGACTTTTAATTGAAGTATTCTAGTGTTCTCGTCAATTTAAAAAATTAGCTTCAAATCGAGAAAGCAAAAATAAACTCCACAGCAATAAATGAGCATAAAATATCCACCTTTTAGCATCTCTAATCGTAATTGTTGTTGCTCCTAGGTTATATAATGTAACATTTAGTCCATATACCTCGAGTCTCTCTTAGTGATCATCAGGATCTTTGTAATAAGCTTTGGTAGATTGGCTGTGAAAAAAAAAACACAATCACCAAAAGATAAGTGTTTTATTATATCTACTTGGAAAAATCACTCGCAAATGCAACTGTTTCACTTGCAACGTAAAACCCTGTAACTTTGCAACTTTGATCACATACACATGATCAGTGTATTGTTCTTCTATTGTGTGAACTTGAAATCAACGTTTTAATTCCATTGTCAGAGCAAGAAATGGGACAACTTCATAGAGAAGACATCGTTAATATATAATAACTGCTGACTCAACGAGTCACAGATGCTCTAGTTAGAATTTAATGTTACCACCTTGCTTTCTAAAACAAATTGAAAGTTTATTATTTGTTTAATAATTTTTTGAATGTCTGTTTTCAGAATATGAGATAAGGTAAAATAAACAACATTTTGTGTATAATTTCTAATGAATGTTTCAAATTGATTCATATGTCATGTTTGCCTGGTAACAAAATACTTTTCTTGCAAAATATCAAATATGAATTGAAATTGAATTAAAAACAAGTAACCATGGAATGTGATGTCAATGATAACACTCACTAATTATAGAATTTGAAAAGGGAAACTTTAAATTTGTATATTTAAGTGTATCTTTTATATATAAAATTAAGTTAGTCTATTTCTCAAAGTTTATCTTCAATAACCTTGAATCTGACAAATCAATATTTGATTTTGTCTAACCAATTTGTCTTTCCATCATGTCCTGTACAATAGAAGTGTATTTTGTTTCAGTTTCTTAAAAAAAAAAAAAAAAACTTATTCCGGCTAGGAGCATTGCAAATATGGAAACATTTATTAGTTCAAAATTGGTTGGTTTGATATTTTTCAATTTTTCTGTGAATCCAGATTTTTCAGGCAGAGTATGAAGGAGTTGTGTGTGTACCACTATACAGACAGTTATCATTAGCTTGTTGTGCCGTTCCAAAATTGTTGCTCGCTTCCAACAACAGTTAGTTCTGCAACAGAATCTACAGAATCTCTTTCTAAATAAAACAAGAAATCCAGTTTTATAACTATTTGTTGGTATTTATTTTTTCCTTTGAAAAAGAGACTTGCAACAATGAGAAATTTTAGCCCTACCAAACTAAAAAACAAGTCCCATAGTTTAGAGCCCATCTCTTTCTGTTGCGTTGTTGAATGTATATATAATTTATACACACTGACAATTCTTTCGTTGTTATTCTCCAAACCAACACAGAGCCGAATTTCAAAGTATAAGTTTTATTTACAATTAAGCTTCTAGTTCATTGACAATGAAAGAAAGGGACATTAGTTGTAAAGGGTTGGTTGGTGTGTGGCTCGTCCACGAAGAGCTGTCAAGATGTCAAATCACGTTCGCCACTGAGTTTGCTCTCTGTTTTCTATTGTTTATTTTTCTCTTATATAGTCACAAATCGACATTCCTGGAATTGTAAACCTCAATATATTTAATTCTTTTTTTTTCTTCTAGTTTGTATTACACAATTCATAATTTCTGATCTTGGAATATAAACAATTCTTTGCTTTCATTTAATTACAATTTCCCTCATTTTTAGGGACACAAGAATGTAGGTCAACTCCAACTGGAATGTATGCATGTGCACACCTATGTTTTCAAATATGCATCACTACGTCTCTATATCCAACTGAGATCCAACCGACCGCCAGACCCTAGAGAAAAAGAGTTGAGAGGAATGAATAAGAAAATAAAAAAAGTAGTACACAGTACCTTTCTTTACTTTATCAAGTTTAAATATTTAATATTTCATGATATAATAGAAGTGAACCTATGTGTGTCTAGCCCCGAAGAAGGGTGGTGGTGGTAGAAGAACACATGAGAAGGTAAACAAGTCCACAAAGTAGCAGTGATTGTGCTGTTGCTGCTTCCTTCAAAGTTTGATCCCAGTCAACAATTCAGAGTTCAGTTTTGGAGCTGTTGGCATCTGCGGCTTCTGCTCAATATCGTCTAATAAATATTTTTTTCAAGACCTGATTGATCTTGTTTGTAAAATAAAACGTTTCTCTGCGATTTTTGATGGAATGTGTCTCGCACACTCATGTTTAAGCAAACTATCTTTTGTTTAACTCATTGAAAGTTATGTATGTTACTGTAGGTAGGTTAGAGAGAAAAAAAGGGAGAGATTGGAGAGTTAAGCTTAAAAAATAGCAATAGCCTTTTTAAACAAACTAATATTTTAGCTATTTAAAAGTTAAATTTGATTTATTCTCTAGAATTATTTTTTCCCCTGTTCTATAACGTTTCTTTAGTCGTGAGTATTTGTGCATATGTTTGTGAATGGTAGAGAAAGTTTTATTTAACAATAGCAGTAATTTTGTCTTATTTTTTTATTAGTTTTGTCTTATTTGTTTTATTGATAAGTTTTATCTGATCTTTTATTGGTTTTAGTTTTGTCTTATTTTTTTTATTGATTAGTTTTTTCTTATTTTTTTATTGATTAGTTTTTTCTTATTTTTTTATTGATTAGTTTTTTCTTATTTTTTTATTGATTAGTTTTTTCTTATTTTTTTTATTGATTAGTTTTTTCTTATTTTTTTTATTGATTAGTTTTTTCTTATTTTTTATTGATTAGTTTTTTCTTATTTTTTTTATTGATTAGTTTTTCTTATTTTTTTTATTGATTAGTTTTTTCTTATTTTTTATTGATTAGTTTTTTCTTATTTTTTTATTGATTAGTTTTTTCTTATTTTTTTTATTGATTAGTTTTTTCTTATTTTTTTATTGATTAGTTTTTTCTTATTTTTTTTATTGATTAGTTTTTTCTTATTTTTTTTATTGATTAGTTTTTTCTTATTTTTTTTATTGATTAGTTTTTTCTTATTTTTTATTGATTAGTTTTTTCTTATTTTTTTATTGATTAGTTTTTTCTTATTTTTTTTATTGATTAGTTTTTTCTTATTTTTTATTGATTAGTTTTTCTTATTTTTTTTATTGATTAGTTTTTTCTTATTTTTTATTGATTATTTTTTTCTTATTTTTTTTATTGATTAGTTTTTTCTTATTTTTTTTATTGATTAGTTTTTTCTTATTTTTTTATTGATTAGTTTTTTCTTATTTTTTTTGTTGATTAGTTTTTTCTTATTTTTTATTGATTAGTTTTTTCTTATTTTTTATTGATTAGTTTTTCTTATTTTTTATTGATTAGTTTTTTCTTATTTTTATTGATTAGTTTTTTCTTATTTTTTTTCTTGATTAGTTTTTTCTTATCTTTTTATTGATTAGTTTTTTCTTATTTTTTTATTGATTAGTTTTTTCTTATTTTTTATTGATTAGTTTTTTCTTATTTTTTATTGATTAGTTCTGTCTTATTTTTTTATTGATTAGTTTTGTCTTATTTTTTTTTATTGATTAGTTTTTTCTTATTTTTTTATTGATTAGTTTTTTCTTATTTTTTTATTGATTAGTTTTTTTCTTATTTTTTATTGATTAGTTTTTTCTTATTTTTTATTGATTAGTTTTTTCTAATTTTTTATTGGTTTTAGTTTTGTCTTATTTTTTTATTGATTAGTTTTGTCTTATTCTTTTATTGATTAGTTTTTTCTTATTTTTTTATTGATTAGTTTTGTCTTATTTTTTTATTGATTAGTTTTTTCTTATTTTTTTTATTGATTAGTTTTTTCTTATTTTTTTTATTGATTAGTTTTTTCTTATTTTTTTATTGATTAGTTTTTTCTTATTCTTTTATTGATTAGTTTTTTCTTATTTTTTATTGATTAGTTTTTCTTATTTTTTTATTGATTAGTTTTTCTTATTTTTTTTTATTTATTAGTTTTTTCTTATTTTTTATTGATTAGTTTTTTCTTATTTTTTATTGATTAGTTTTTTCTTATTTTTTTTATTGATTAGTTTTTTCTTATTTTTTTTATTGATTAGTTTTTTCTTATTTTTTTATTGATTAGTTTTTTCTTATATTTTTATTGATTAGTTTTGTCTTATTTTTTTATTGATTAGTTTTTTCTTATTTTTTTATTGATTAGTTTTTTCTTATTTTTTTATTGATTAGTTTTTTCTTATTTTTTATTGATTAGTTTTTTCTTATTTTTTTATTGATTAGTTTTTTCTTATTTTTTTTATTGATTAGTTTTTTCTTATTTTTTTATTGATTAGTTTTTTCTTATATTTTTATTGATTAGTTTTGTCTTATTTTTTTATTGATTAGTTTTTTCTTATTTTTTTATTGATTAGTTTTTTCTTATTTTTTTATTGATTAGTTTTTTCTAATTTTTTATTGATTAGTTTTTTCTTATTTTTTTATTGATTAGTTTTTTCTTATTTTTTTTATTGATTAGTTTTTTCTTATTTTTTATTGATTAGTTTTTTCTTATTTTTTTATTGATTAGTTTTTTCTTATTTTTTTATTGATTAGTTTTGTCTTATTTTTTTATTGATTAGTTTTTTCTTATTTTTTTATTGATTAGTTTTTTCTTATTTTTTTTATTGATTAGTTTTGTCTTATTTTTTTATTGATTAGTTTTGTCTTATTTTTTTATTGATTAGTTTTTTCTTATTTTTTTATTGATTAGTTTTTTCTTATTTTTTTATTGATTAGTTTTTTCTTATATTTTTATTGATTAGTTTTTTCTTATTTTTTTATTGATTAGTTTTTTCTTATTTTTTATTGATTAGTTTTTTCTTATTTTTTTATTGATTAGTTTTGTCTTATTTTTTTATTGATTAGTTTTTTCTTATTTTTTTATTGATTAGTTTTTTCTTATTTTTTTATTGATTAGTTTTTTCTTATTTTTTATTGATTAGTTTTTTCTTATTTTTTTTATTGATTAGTTTTTTCTTATTTTTTTATTGATTAGTTTTTTCTTATTTTTTTATTGATTAGTTTTGTCTTATTTTTTTATTGATTAGTTTTTTCTTATTTTTTTATTGATTAGTTTTGTCTTATATTTTTATTGATTAGTTTTTTCTTATTTTTTTATTGATTAGTTTTTTCTTATTTTTTTATTGATTAGTTATTTCTTATTTTTTTATTGATTAGTTTTTTCTTATTTTTTTATTGATTAGTTTTGTCTTATTTTTTTATTGATTAGTTTTTTCTTATTTTTTTATTGATTAGTTTTTTCTTATTTTTTTTATTGATTAGTTTTTTCTTATTTTTTATTGATTAGTTTTTTCTTATTTTTTATTGATTAGTTTTTTCTTATATTTTTATTGATTAGTTTTTTCTTATTTTTTTATTGATTAGTTTTTTCTTATTCTTTTATTGATTAGTTTTTTCTTATTTTTTATTGATTAGTTTTTCTTATTTTTTTATTGATTAGTTTTTCTTATTTTTTTTTATTGATTAGTTTTTTCTTATTTTTTATTGATTAGTTTTTTCTTATTTTTTTATTGATTAGTTTTTTCTTATTTTTTTTATTGATTAGTTTTTTCTTATTTTTTATTGATTAGTTTTTTCTTATTTTTTATTGATTAGTTTTTTCTTATTTTTTTATTGATTAGTTTTTTCTTATTTTTTTATTGATTAGTTTTGTCTTATTTTTTTATTGATTAGTTTTTTCTTATTTTTTTATTGATTAGTTTTTTCTTATTTTTTATTGATTAGTTTTTCTTATTTTTTTTTATTGATTAGTTTTTTCTTATTTTTTATTGATTAGTTTTTTCTTATTTTTTTATTGATTAGTTTTTTCTTATTTTTTATTGATTAGTTTTTTCTTATTTTTTATTGATTAGTTTTTTCTTATATTTTTATTGATTAGTTTTTTCTTATTTTTTTTTATTGATTAGTTTTGTCTTATTTTTTTATTGATTTGTTTTTTCTTATTTTTTTTCTTGATTAGTTTTGTCTTATTTTTTTATTGATTAGTTTTTTCTTATTTTTTATTGATTAGTTTTTTCTTATTTTTTTATTGATTAGTTTTTTCTTATTTTTTATTGATTAGTTTTTTCTTATTCTTTTATTGATTAGTTTTTTCTTATTTTTTTTATTGATTAGTTTTTTCTTATTTTTTATTGATTAGTTTTTTCTTATTTTTTTATTGATTAGTTTTTTCTTATTTTTTATTGATTAGTTTTTTCTTATTTTTTTTATTGATTAGTTTTTTCTTATTTTTTATTGATTAGTTTTTTCTTATTTTTTTATTGATTAGTTTTTTCTTATTTTTTTATTGATTAGTTTTTTCTTATTTTTTTTATTGATTAGTTTTTTCTTATTTTTTATTGATTAGTTTTTTCTTATTCTTTTATTGATTAGTTTTTTCTTATTTTTTATTGATTAGTTTTTCTTATTTTTTTTATTGATTAGTTTTTTCTTATTTTTTATTGATTAGTTTTTTCTTATTTTTTTTATTGATTAGTTTTTTCTTATTTTTTTATTGATTAGTTTTTTCTTATTTTTTATTGATTAGTTTTTTCTTATTCTTTTATTGATTAGTTTTTTCTTATTTTTTTTATTGATTAGTTTTTTCTTATTTTTTATTGATTAGTTTTTTCTTATTTTTTTTATTGATTAGTTTTTTCTTATTTTTTTATTGATTAGTTTTTTCTTATTTTTTTTATTGATTAGTTTTTTCTTATTTTTTCATTGATTAGTTTTTTCTTAATTTTTTTATTGATTAGTTTTGTCTTATTTTTTTATTGATTAGTTTTTTCTTATTTTTTTATTGATTAGTTTTTTCTTATTTTTTTTATTGATTAGTTTTTTCTTATTTTTTATTGATTAGTTTTTTCTTATTTTTTTATTGATTAGTTTTTTCTTATTTTTTATTGATTAGTTTTTCTTATTTTTTTTATTGATTAGTTTTTTCTTATTTTTTATTGGTTTTAGTTTTGTCTTATTTTTTTATTTATTAGTTTTGTCTTATTCTTTTATTGATTAGTTTTTTCTTATTTTTTTATTGATTAGTTTTTTCTTATTTTTTATTGATTAGTTTTGTCTTATTTTTTTCTTATTTTTTATCGATTAGTTTTCTTATTTTTTTATCGATTAGCTTTGTCTTATTTTTTATCGATTAATTTTGTCTTATTTTTTTATTAGTTTTTTATTTTTTTATCGATTAGTTTTGTCTCATTTTTTATCAATTAGTTTTGCCTTATTTTTTATCAATTAGTTTTGTCTTTTTTTCTTATTGATTAGTTTTACCTTTTTCTAATTGATTAGTTTATATATATATATATATATATATATATATATATATATATTATAGTGTTTTTTGAAGTTTGTCTATGTGTATGCACATACAAATGTGATTGGTTGACAAAAAGGAATAGGCAGAGTACACATTATTAAGGCAGTCAGTTTTATGATGTCAATGCATATTCATATCTCACATTAGTCTAAAAAATTTCTTTGTCTTATAAATTTAAAGAAATTAACATTATAACATAAAAAAAATTATTGAACTAAGTGACCGTTTATTTTTGATAATCTGCAAAAAAGTAGACTTAATTGTTATTCGGTATCAACACCAAGCAATTTCTTTTCCAGCATAGATTATCATGGAACACTCATGTTTTGAGCATAATACCGATTACTTATTTAGCTTTATCCTTGTGGTACAATCATGGTACAAGGCTATTTTTGGGGGGGACATCAGTTATACTAAAGTGATGATGACTTTTACATTGAGTCAACATCTGCAGGAACTACAATTACTTGACTTTGTTTTTATTTGCCAATCAAAACAATACATACATTCATTGTAGTTACCTACTCTTTCATGCAAATACTAAATATGTTATTCCATAAAATTTCACAAATACTTTTTTTTTTTAAAGCTAAGTAAAGAGAAAATCGACATACCTAAGTACTGTATGAAAGGAGTATAAAGTCGTATAATAAATAAATATTAATAAATTCAAGATTCTCTTTCCCTTATGTATCCTGTGTGGATTGCCTTGCTTGATCCAACAAATCGTTTTTGAAGATTAGTTTTTTTTAAATTAACAAATCTCATTCTGTCTTTTAATTGCATCATTGTTTTTACGTTTGCATTAATGTCTACAAATTCTTAATCCCTTTCGTCTCTTGAAGAAGAAATTAATATTTTTTTCAAGTTTTGTCTTGAAAAACAATTTCTCACCTGAATAATATGAAAATGACACACTATTGCATGAATGAATGAAAGCATGTTAATAAAAAAAGGACGCAGATTTTTTAGGTGATTTTTTTTGTATTGATTGAAAGTTGATTTGTATTGATTGAAAGTTGATTTGTATTGATTGAAAGTTGATTTGTATTGATTGAAAGATTTGCATTGATTGAAAGTTGATTTGTATTGATTGAAAGATTTGCATTGATTGAAAGTTGATTTGTATTGATTGAAAGTTGATTTGTATTGATTGAAAGTTGATTTGTATTGATTGAAAGTTGATTTGTATTGATTGAAAGATTTGCATTGATTGAAAGTTGATTTGTATTGATTGAAAGTTGATTTGTATTGATTGAAAGTTGATTTGTATTGATTGAAAGTTGATTTGTATTGATTGAAAGTTGATTTGTATTGATTGAAAGATTTGTATTGATTGAAAGTTGATTTGCATTGATTGAAAGTTGATTTGTATTGATTGAAAGTTGATTTGTATTGATTGAAAGATTTGCATTGATTGAAAGTTGATTTGTATTGATTGAAAGATTTGCATTGATTGAAAGTTGATTTGTATTGATTGAAAGTTGATTTGTATTGATTGAAAGTTGATTTGTATTGATTGAAAGTTGATTTGTATTGATTGAAAGTTGATTTGTATTGATTGAAAGTTGATTTGTATTGATTGAAAGATTTGCATTGATTGAAAGTTGATTTGTATTGATTGAAAGATTTGCATTGATTGAAAGTTGATTTGTATTGATTGAAAGTTGATTTGTATTGATTGAAAGTTGATTTGTATTGATTGAAAGATTTGCATTGATTGAAAGTTGATTTGTATTGATTGAAAGATTTGCATTGATTGAAAGTTGATTTGTATTGATTGAAAGTTGATTTGTATTGATTGAAAGTTGATTTGTATTGATTGAAAGATTTGCATTGATTGAAAGTTGATTTGTATTGATTGAAAGTTGATTTGTATTGATTGAAAGTTGATTTGTATTGATTGAAAGATTTGCATTGATTGAAAGTTGATTTGTATTGATTGAAAGATTTGCATTGATTGAAAGTTGATTTGTATTGATTGAAAGTTGATTTGTATTGATTGAAAGTTGCTAGAAAAAGCCAATGCTAACAATGCCAGGTGATAAATTCAAACTCTAAAAACACACATGAGAAAATAAGAGACAATAATTTTTTAGGTGATTCTTTTCCTATTGATATAGAACCTGACCTAAAATCATGTTGGCATTTTCCAGCAGTTTATGCTGAGCAGTCGTAAAAGTTGCTGGGAAAAGCCAATACAAACACTGCCAGACGATAAATTAAAAACACTGAAAACACAGAAGATAAGACTTACTGTAATTTTAGTTATATGAAAGAAATATTTTTAGTTTTTTCAAGAAAAGTATATTAAAAAAAAAATTATTTTCAATAAATATTAAAAAAAAAAAGATGTGTTTTTGAAGAGGAAAACGTGGAAACAACTATGATCGAAAACAGATCGTTTTCTCTTAATGGAACAATGATTGAAAATTTCTATTAGCAAAAACAACTTTTTCGTCTGCTGACAGCTGATTAGCTAATTGTGTCCATTTCTTTCCGGGTGCTTTTCCAGCAGCTTACTATAAACTACCAAAAGATGCTGATGCGACCTGAGGTCAGGTTCTTGATCAGTATGAATGTCTATTTTTAAAAAAAATTTCAATAGAATAAAAAATCAGCAAATTGTATGTTGGATAAATGTTAGTTTTTTTTGACATTCAGTCATTTGTTGCGTCATTTTATGTCTAAGCTGCACATATGTTGTAGTATACAATTGGTTTTGTTCTGTTAATTGTGATCAGGTACAATAGTTAATTTCTTTTAGTTCTTATAATCTTCGAGAACTGTCACAAGTTCTGTAGCTTGTTATGCCACAAGTCCAATGACTAAGAATAATATAGAATAATTAAACACTTCTACCCGGTCCTGGCTGATGGAAGGAGAACAATCTACCCTTGTAATTAAATAATGTATTTAGTGTGAAATTTCACAGCTTTCGAACGCTGTCAAAATAACACTGAAAATGAAATAATCCAAATACTACAAGTCAGTCATGTTGTTTTTATTTTTATCTAATTACAAAAAAAAAAAAAAGAAAAGATTTTCAAAAACAGATTAACAGTCATTTCAAAATGAGAAAAGACTCCCATGTTTACTGTTTTCAATAATAAAAAAAAATTATATGATGATTTGGTCAAGGATTGAACCCTGGTCTCCCTGTCCTGGGTCAGTACTGATTAATTGATGGCAACCTGAAATTTTCCTTTTTGTTGGGATATGAAAGAGGATACTAATCTTGGTATGACTCCATTTCCCCATGATTCACAACTTATAATACATTGAATAAAAAGGCATCTTAAAATACCATTTTTTTTTTTTTTTAGTTTTTGATATGACTCAACTAAAAATTGAACCCTCGAACACTCTAACCTTATACCAAATGGATTAGAACTAATAAATGAATCGATCATGCTTAAAGATGACAGAAAAACCTTGTTTTCATTGACTGTTATACAAATATATAGAGGAGGGCATCACTTTTTTCCTAAATTGCTCTACCTACGATTTATCCCTTGCTTATAATAGTGAATATCTAGCAAGGTGGCATCAAGTACCATTTTTTTTGTGTCTTTGATATGACTCTACTGAGAATTGAACCAAGGTCTTCCATCCCATTAGTGAATGCTTTAACTATTATGTCAGATGGGCTGATGCTAATAAAGCTTCCTTTTCATGGACTACTGCACCAAGATGTAGGGGAGGGCGTCACTCCAAAATTGCTCTACTTACCATTTATCTTCAGATGCAGAGTGTTTATCAAGGAGATATTTAACCTCTTAGCATGTTGTTGAACACTCTCTATTGGTTCTTAACTAGAGAAAAATTTTCCCCTGGGGTGAATTTCAGCATTTCAAGTGGATTTGCACTGCAAATTAGCGGACAAACTGGATTTAAAGTCACAAAAAGCACATTGCCAATTGCTACTGAAAGGGTGGAATATCATTCCAATACCTGATGAAAGGTTGCCATAACTGAGGGGGGTAATGTGCATAAAGCTCCTACTCTCTAAAAAAAACGCCCTTATGGTGTGCGCGTCTCAAATAGGCTCTGACAACGCAGTACAGCTCCTGGCCTTCTCATGTGGCTTAGCTACTAAACTGGGCAAAACTTTTTCTACTGACTGGGAGAAAGGGCAAAGGCGTTCCACTGGTGCCTTAAAACCAGTCACTTTGGGCAGGTGGGGCTCGTCAACTTTGGATGGTAGCCCACCTAGGAGAAATCAACTCTGTTTTTCCCTTGGATCCTCTAGCTTTGCGGGAAGGAGAGTACTGCTGCATGGACAACAACTATCCTTCCATGTTACAATTTACACACACACACAACTCTATAATCAATGTTGGTTCTCAGTATTATGTAAAACATCATGCAAGCTTCGTATTAAAAAAATAAATTGGGTAAATGTTGAGATTGAGGGTTGAAACATAATATGATATTTCTGTGTAAGCAATAAAAATGGTTTTATGCTGTTTTTTTTTAATATTAAATGAGGAACCATTTTGAATTAAAATCTAAAAAATCTCTTTAGTATTATACATGAAATCTAAAAAAAAACATCTTTAAAATTTGTAAATACAATAATTGAGATATTAAACAAAATGGAGTGTTACAGGGATCAGAAATGTTGTTATATAGTTTATGGAGCAATGGTTTTTGTTTTGTATTGTTCAAGATGAAAGAAGTGTGCAAACATCTTTTTTTCTCTCTTAACCTTTTAAATTCGTTCATTATTTTGCTCGTACCATCAGTGATTCTATTCTGTTTAAAGTTTATTATTATTTAATATTGATTCAGTTTGTTTGAAATAATAATTTTTCCTAGGCTTTTTTGTCAGAGTTGGCCTTAGAAATTCTTAGTTGAGGACTGACATTGATCATGTTTCTTTTCTATTTTATTAAAGTCTGTTTTTGAAATAGTAAATTGTGAGAAGGCTCCTCAGTAGGGCCACATAAGGTTTAGTTGTTTAGTCTTTTTACCAGTTCCCCTACTTAAATCTAATTTATTTTATTTAGTTTAGCAATCTTAACTCCTTTCTATTAGAGGATTTTTTCAAGTTGACTTACGGTTTTTGTTTTTATTTTTGTGATCTTATTGTCTGTGCTTTTCTGTTGTCAAAAAAAAAAACTCCTTCTAGGAATCATCATTTACCATTTCTCTTGCATGGCTCATCTATTGACTTACAAAACCTAAAAACTATTTACGGCTTATGAGAAGAAATTTAATCAACACTTGAAAGTTCTTTTTAGATTCAATTCCTTTTGATTCAATTTGGCTAATTAACTCTCTGGCCTTCTTTAAACGATGTTTTCAATTGTCCATTTTGTACAGAATTGGTTAGGTAGTAAACTGGAAATTAGAAATAGTATTTTCCTTGATTAATCTGTTGATTTCCAGAAAAGCAGAATTCACATCTTCAGTCTTGTCAGAAATGACAATGGCGTCATGCTATCTGACTTTTCGCACTTTTATATTTTGTATAGCTTTCCAAATTCAACGTAACGATTCCATATTATTTGGATTCTACAAACCATTATTCTCATTCTGAGTATTAGTTTCACAACGTTTCGTCCAATGTAACTTCCAAATTTTCTTTAGGTGAATCATGTTGAACTTGGGATTTTTTTCCATTTCTAGATTTTTATATGAAGATTGCTTATTCATATTATTTGGATTTTCGTCTGGAGTGTTATTTGCAGAACGTTTTTGGGCAGCAGTCTAAAGAACCCAAATAATAACAGGTTTCATTCGAAATTCTGTGCAGATTCTCAAATTCAACAGAAAGATTCCTGAGTTCGACAATATACATCTGAAGAAGGTTAGAAGTTACATCAAGTAAAACGTTGTGAAAATAACACCCAAGATGAAAACTGAAGAATCTAAATAATGAATAACCGATCCTTATCTAAAAAATACAGAAACGAACAATTCCCATATTAGAAAAATTGCAAAAACAAAGTCGGAGATTACATTGGATAAACTGTTGCAAAGAAAACAATGAATAGTAGTGCAAATAATCAAAATGATGCAAAGCAACAAAAGTTGTAGATATTCTGATAAAAAAAAAAGAAGTTTCAAGCCTGTTGAACTTCTTCAGAACTTTGAAGGAAAAAAATCCTGATTTTGATCAATATATTAATCTGCATTGCATGCCTTTTAATCCCTGTATCCATCTCACCCCTCTGCAATCACCGGAACTGATCCATTCACCATTTTTGTGTTCATTTTTTATGTCTCTTGTTCTGATCACAGGATGGTAGATGTCTAGAATCTTAGTTAACCCCTCCAATAGTTCTGTTCGATTTTTTTCATTTTATTTCACGTTGTAAAGCAAAAAAAATATTTTCCTTTTTTTGATTAATCCATTTGCTCTTGTATCATTACTTTTTTTGTTTCGCATTTGCTTTTGTGTCCTTTTGTGATTCATTTTAAGAATAACATTTTCAGGCAGCAGACAATCACCCATAATTGACAAATGACCCAAACACAATTCAATGGAATGGTCGAAGGTACAGATAACCATTTTTTTTTTTTTGTTCTTTGTTATTTTTTTTTGTGATTTGATGGTGGGTTGGAGCTCTAAAAAGATAATGTGGATATCTCCTTAATATATAAACTTTTGATCATCTGAAAGGTTTTCTTTTTATCATCGTTATTGCTGCAAATAACTTTATATATAATGTGACTCCCCAAAAAGCCATCCATGGAGTTAAGAGAAACGAGGGAATCATTAAAAATGATGATGGACAAGTCAAGTATAGACTGAAGTTTATCTTTCTCAAATATGATGGGATTACAGAAAGAGTTGTGAATTTTATTAAAAATTCCATGGATTGTATTTTGGTGGAGAGGTCTCATCCAACCACAAAAGTAAGGTTTAAACTTGGACGCTGGTGTTTTACTAACAGGACACCCCGCATTGCCTGATCGTAAAAATCTGCTTAAATATGATATTTTAATTTATGACTATTTAGTATTCATTATTATTAAGCCAATTCTCTATTAATTATTATATTGTACCAAATATATAGTAATGATTTCAAAAGATAAAAAAAATGACTTGGGTGTGATCAGGTAGAATTGAGATCAAAACATTTAGCACTCTAGCCTTAGTCATTACTGTTTGGGTTATGGTCAGACGAGTAAGAAATAGTTAAAAATAAATTGACTTTAACATATAAATGTATATTTGCGCATTCATACAAGAGCATGTTAAGTCAACTTATGCCTACCAAGTTTCAATTTTTTTCAATTTTGACGGCTTATATATATATATATATATATATATGTAAAACAATGGTCCACAAAAAATGCAATCATTTGACCTACCTCATGCCGCCCTGTAATCTTGTGTCTCAGAGAAGATGCACTTTGAAAAAAAATTGAAATAAACAGACACACAGATATAACAAATTTTATATATATTTATATATATATATATATATATATATATATATTATAGTAGCGTTCATGTGTGTCTGTGTGTACAACTCTCCTACAGCCCACATCATGACCAAACTTGATATGATGATGGTCCCCAACCTAGGGATGGTGCACACCATTTTCCAAGGGTAAAGTCAAGGTCATAGCCTATGCATATATAATTTCCTCCAGCCCACAGCATTTGACCGATCATGACCAAACCTGGCATGATGATGGTCCTCCACCTAGGGATGGTGCACACCATTTTCCAAGGTAAAGGTCAAAAGTCAAAGTCATATCTTTTAATCCTGCTACAGCCCACATTACTGTGCAAATCATAACCAAACCTTATATGATGATGGTCTCTGACCTAGGGATGGTACACACCATTTTCAAGGTCAAGACCAGTCATATTTGGTGTGGCTCTTACAACATCCACTTACTGTAAGTGTACCCGTGAAGTGGGTAGCCAAGCATACAGCAAAGTAACATGCTAAGCACATGTATCTTTGCTAGTATATATATATATATATATATATATATATATATATATATATATATGAAAATATTTCAAGAAGATATATATATGATATATGGAGAAATAATGGGCAGAAGCCAGAAAACGAGAACAACGATGAATAGGTAATTATACAGCTAACCATTAAAATATGTGAAAATCTTAGGAAATTACAACCAGTTATTCAGAATACTGCATATATATTACCAGCTCAATAGATGAACAGTTAGATCTAGAGCTAAAGTAAATAGAATGCAAACAAAATTAATGCAAGATCATTTGCATGTTTCAAGAATTCAAAATAACAAATTAGAAGTGTGTACGATTGTTTCAGAGATGATATTAACTTTATTCATATATAATCTATTCAACAGCATGAGGCGAGGTAGGTAGGAAAGTGTTGACATTAAGTGAACATTCAAATAAACATTTTTACATCAAATCGATGAGTGACTGGAAAAAATAATAAACGGAATATATAAATTGTCATATATATATTTTTCAAAAATTAATATATATATCTGTGTGTGTGTTTGCGTTCGATATGTATCAGGAATGTTTCTGATTCTTTATTGAATCATATTCAGGTTACAAAAACAAATGAACAAAAAAGCCAGAGAAAAAATAAATATATCTAATTAAGCAGAAAATTCTGTTATTTTTAACAATTCTTCATTATATATATCTATATATATAAATGTAGTAAAAGAAATAACTAGTGCAAGAGCATATATATATAAATATGTTTATATATATATATATATATATATATATATATATATATATATATAAATATGTTTATATATATATATCATTGTAAATTTTAGTTGACTCTTATTAGTTTAACCTTCCATTGATAATTTCGGTTCAATGGAAACATAGGAAACTCAGCCTATAGGGCTAAAGATACCTGCTTCCATATTTTTTTAAGTTGATTTTGATAGTGTAATGCATTGTAAGTCATGTTGGAATTATTTTAATACATACATCATCTAAAAAAAGGGAACATAATTCGTTTTGGAGAAAAAAATATTTTGGAAAAAAGATATGGAATAGTTAAAAAAACCAAAGTAAAAACAATTGCAATCATGGCAACGATTTTTGTTATTGATCACCTTTTAATAGAAAATCTGTATTTGATTCCGATTCACAAATTATTTTTTTTAATCTTTGCAACATGTTGTTAAGAAGAATAGAAGATAATTCGATTTATCTCTTTCCAGAAAATACTTTGACTTGGTAGGAATTATTTTCATATATATGCTTGCTTACTGTTAACACAGACTTACCTTTGTGACAAAAATATTGGTGGAGGGGGGAACAACAAAATAATGTTAAAGTTTAAAATGCAAAAGAAATTTAAAGTAAATGCAGTACAGACTAAGTACATTTAATAAAATAATCAGTACTTCTGCGGTTTACAGACTGTGCTTAAATAATAACTTATCATTTAGAAGCCATTCTTAACATGGAAAGGGATGCTATGCTATGCTATCTCTACTTTCAACTAACAATTTATGAACAAAAAATACCATAAGCATTTAATCTAACTTGAAAATCCTTTTTAAAATAGGACGGTCTATAAACCGCAGAAGTACCAAATAAGCTAATAATATATAAAGTAAAGTTTACTTCTTTATGGTTTCTATGTCATCGATAGTTTTCTTCCTACAAAATCCAAATTTGATTCTGGTTTGTCAATTTTTCTTGTGGATCTTTGCAACATGTTGTTGAGAATAATTAAAAAAGAATTTGATTTAATTTCTTTTCAGAAAACGTGTTCAGTTTGTAATTATTTTCAAATGACCGCAATTTTTATTTTTTTTTTTAAAAGGGACATAATTTTATATTTATCCATACAGAGTTACTTCCTTTATTTGCACAAAAAAATATTTAAAAAAAAATGTAAAAAAGTAAAAAAAAAGGAAAGCAAAACAAAGTAAGTATGCAACTGGGCAACACTGAATAGGTATTAGTATTTTCAAAATAAATGAATTTTGTTTCTAGAAAAAACGTAAGTCGTTTTATAACAAAATTCACTTTATTTGTTGACCCCCCCTCCCTCAAACTTGCATTATAAAATGCATAACAATACATATACTCAGGCTTTTGTTGCCTTCAAGGTCATTGCTAGCTATCCACCTCTTTCCCTCACTGCTGTCTGCAGATTCAGACAATGGTTGTACAACATAATTTTCTTATATGCCTAGTTCTGTAAAGACTTACACTGTCTCCCCCTTTCCATCTCTCTCTGTCTCACCACGACCCACATCTTAGATACATACCCCCACACAACTCTGCCAACCCTGTGGATCCAATGATTAAAAGAAAAGCAAGATGGAGTCACTTACTGGAATCAACTGCTTTTGTCCAGATCCAATTACAGCAAACATCAGTTGCAACAACAACAAAAAAAATCGATGGAGATTTGTCTGGTTCTTCATCTTTATAATATCCGTTTCCTCTCTTTCTACCCCGATCCTCGACTCTAAGAATCATCAACCCCCATCCCTGTGAGATTATGCTCCTCACCCACATGGTTCATTCAGATCTTCCACAATTCTTGATCAAACGTCTCAAAAGAAAGGAATGAGGGAGATTTTCTTTGTTTTATGCAATCTTTGAGAATCTTTGAAAATTTTTCAAAATTATGAGAGTCATTCCAAAAGTAAAGCCTCCTATTTTTTTAAACTCAAAATGTTGTAGAGCTATGAAGACGGATGGTACTATTAAAACCAACAACTTTTTCTCCTCCAGAATTTATTTTTCTATATAATCACCATCATTCTCAGTGCATTTTTCACAGGAATTCAATGAAGCATCTCTGCTTCTGACACACGTCCATGATAGGGGTTGCTTTCACACAGTCAATATCTGCAATAGAGAGATGAAACTTTCAGGTCATGAATGCATAAGCTCAATCATCATAATGCATTTGCAATCTCCTTGGATCCATTCAAAAAGAATACAAAAGAAAAAAAAAATAGGAGGTATTACTTTTGGAACATCCCTCATACATATTAGTATATGCAATAATCATGAATCCATTATAGATACGCACATTTTAAACCATTTTATCGTCATTGCAACCAAAAATGTCACACTGCTTCATTCTTTTTTCTGCTGACTTTTCAACACTCACTGTTTTGGTTTTGCTTTTCAATCCAGCACATGTTTTATCATAAGTTATTTAAATCCATACTCTAGGTCAATACTACCAATGTCACAGCAGGTTTACATATTATTAGGTATTCCAAACCAAAATTTTATCTAAATCATTTCTAAAACCATTTAATGTTGACATCTTTGCATAAGATAAAAAAATGATATATTCCTTCTGTTGCTGACTGTTATCCTCATCTTCATTGTTTTTGTTGTTTCACCACATTTCGGCCAACTCATACTTTGGCCTTCTTCAGGTGATTAACCGTGATGCGATAGGAATGCTGAGTCTTGTAACTGTACCCTCAAGTCTGAAGACAGCGGTTTCAATCCTACCCAAGCAGGTCAAAGGATTAGTTGGTCAAAACGTGGTGGGACAATAACAGCTATAGAAGGCAGTAATTACTGGGGATACAGGTACAAAACTCAGCATCCCTATCCTGTGGAAGTTAATCACTTAAAGAAGGCCAGAGGATGAGTTGGCTAAAACATGGTGAAATAAAACCTTTCAAAATTAGGATAACAGTCTGCAACAAAATAAACAGATTATGAAACCTCATCTCAAGGGAATCCAAAAACAAAATTAAAAAAAAAATAATAAATATATAATAAAAAATTATATCAAATTTGTTTTTGTAGCACAATTAGCCACCAAATTATGACAGTTAAAGATTGTCGGAAATTAGAAGACGTGCCATCTTGTACTATTAGTTTAGAAAACAATTTTCAAAATGGCTAACTAAAAATGCAAACTTCAAACAAATGAAAAATCCTTACAAATGTATCATGTCATCTTGTGGTAAATGAAAATTATAATGGAAACAATAATTATTAAAGAATAATTTGTGTTATTCAGACCACTATTTTCATTCTGAGTGTTATTTTCACAACGTTTCGGCCGATGTAATCTACAGCCTTCTTCAGATGACATCAGTTGATACTGTGAAAATAACACTCAAGATCAGAACAGTTGGCCGAATAACCCAAATATTATCAATCCTCATCTAAAAAATTCAGAGACATTAAAAACTTAATTGCTTGCCAATGATAATTATAACCTAGCTTAGAAAAGAAAATTACTAATGACACAAGAGAAAGAATTCTGCTTTTATAAAGCGGAAAAATTACATTTTATTTACATTCAAATCTGATCAAAAATAATTTTAAAAAGAAATGAGTAAACACAAATTGAAATTGAAATCTGATTGTTTTGTGATATCTAGGATTTTTAGATTGGATTATCATTTAAGTAAGTTGAAAAATATGTATAGATTGGGGTCATCTGTTAGTATAAGATTGATTTTCTTTTTCTTTAAATGAATGTATCTAGAGATTATTAGACTAGGATAATTTTCAGGAGAGATGGAGAATAATTATAGGCGTTTTGATCATCTATAACTATGAACTCTTATTTTCATAAATTAATGCTTGCAGCAATAAAGAAACATTAACATGTAGATCTTACATTTACTTTAATGAATGGTTTTTATTTACTTTTCAGTTTTATTTCTATGTATATTTTAAATCATAACTTAAAAAATTAGTCCCTCATTTCTATATAATCCCGTTATTTTTATCTATTATTTATACCAAGTTTTTTTATAGCAGATACTAAAACCTGAAAGCTGACAAAGATGTAAATCTGATGACTGCTTCATCATAAAACCCATAGTTATATCAAAATTATTCTGAAATGTCATTTTTATCTGTTCCATCTATCCAGTGCGACCATAGCCAAGATTGAACTTACTACACAAGTTTGTAGTGTAATTCAAATCTTGTCAGTTGCTGAATACTTGATGCTTCTCCAGTGCTATCAAAGGTATTTTTTATAGTTACACCATCACTAGACGGGGTGCCTACCATGGCTTAAGAGAGTTTAATCTACCTCCAAGAGAAGGATAGACCACGCCAGTTTCTCAACCTGGTATTTAACCTCGCAGTATTATCTGTTGATCGGTGTTTATATATATATATATATATATATATATATATATATATATATTAATAAGATTTTAAATCGCTGCCAGTTATTTTTTTTCACTAGAATATTGATAAAATTCAATTAATATATATTTTGTCACAATTATCAACAAAGGTTTTTATTTTTGTATATATTTTAAATCATAACTTAAAATATACAATATCAGTTCATAATCGCTATATAATCGCTTGTTATTTTTATACATTATTTCTGAAAATATTTTTGAAGCAAATAATCACATTCAAAACGTCTCAATAAAATGGCTCGGCTTCATCATAAAACCCCATAGTTATATCAAAATTATTGATCAGTTTTGGTATTTGAGTTTTTACAATGCTTTGTTATTTCTACTTCACTTTTCATGTATGTTTTTATAGAACATTTTTCACTTAAATATGAGTAAAATTCTTCTGATATATTTTTTTATTATCAATTATGTTTTTCCTCACTAGGAACAGTGAGAAAAGTAAAAGCTGAAATCTTGTTTATGACTTTTTTATGGAAATCGCTCCAGACAAGGCATAAAGCCACTTGATTTGATGTAAGGAGCTAGAAAAAAAACTATTTCAAGGTGGTAGGTGTTTGATTGAGCTTCAATCTATGTAAACTTTCGCAACAAATACTTGTCTAGCTACAACATGTGTCATCAATCTCCTTCATTTTCTATTTGCGCCTTAAACTAGACCAAAATATGAACTGACCATCTATGGAACACAATACTGTGGGCTGCTTCCCAGTTGACTATAACATGGTCATTTTCAAGTCTAATGTAAATACGTTCTAATTAAGCCATACTCAAGATCCACCATTACTGATTATCATGATGTTGTCTTGCTGTCTACCTAACACTCACTCTCAACCCTTATCCAAGAGTGGTCTTCAAAAATTGTTGATCCCCAAGTAAAAAAAAAAAAATTTTAAGTAAAAACTAGTCAAGGATAATTGTTAGATGGATAAATTCCAGAAAACACCAATTCTTCTCCCTTTGTCAGAAATATCACTCATCGAATATGAAGACTAATATTTGGATTCTTTTGCTTTTAATAATGAAAATAAATCCTCTGATTTTCTTCATCAAAGAATCCAAAGACTGTTTCTTACTACCAGTTCCGTCTTTGAAATTCTTACCAATTTTCTATGTCATGGTTGATTGAATTTCATAAAAGTGTCCAACATTGTTTAAAACTTTCCAATCCCATGATGATCTTGCGTTTCCATGGAAACAGCAGCCTCTAAATGTTATTAAGTTCATTATATAAAAGTTGATTCTTGCCGACACATCTCCATAACAATGTGGACATCATTTCTCAGATCAAATGGATTTGAGATACATCTGAATAGGAAATCACTAAAAGGAGACATTTTTCATAAACATGATCTGAAATCGAAGATTTACATCAAATCTGTTGCTAAGGTTGCTGGAAAAATAGTTGCATCATTCCAAGTACGTCCAAGGATGGAGTACTGCTGCCACATCTGGGCAGGAGCTGCTAAAAACAGCCTATCCTGCCTTGACAGAGTACAAAATAGACTTCGTGGTTTAGTGGGGGATGCCCTTTTCTCTTCCCTGTAAGCTCTCTCCCACAGAAGAGACGTTGCGAGCCTGTCTTTGTTTTATCGTTATTTCCATGGCAGGTGCTCGTCGGAGCTCCAATCCCTCATCCCCCCTCGCCAATCTTTCATGAGAAACACCCGTCTGACTGAAACTACTGTCAATAATTTTCCCCACTCTTTATCTGTGCCTAAATCCAAACGTAGATTCCATGAGCGAAGCTTCTTTCTTAGAACTGCACGCCAGTGGAACTCTCTGCCGCTTGCCTGTTTCCCACCTGACTACAACTTGGACGTCTTCACGTCCAGCATAAACAAACTCCTGACAAACCGCCCCCTTAAGTAAGACACTCTATCAAAACCCCCAATACTAATGATTACTACAATACTATCTCATTGATTACTGTACACGCAATAACCCTTATCCTTGAGTAGCCTTCGGGCCTTGATAAGTGGTGACCCCCATGTAAAAAAAAAAAAGAAGGTATTTTACTCCTGACACAATCCTCTACCTGTATAAAAGCCAGACACATTGTAAACTGGAGTACTTTTGCCACAACTGGGTAGGAGCTGCTCTGAGCACCATATCCTGTCTTGACAAAATTATTCTTATTTATTTTCGTGTTAAGTGCTGATATGAGCTTCAATATATGGTTCCCTCCTTGCTAAACATTCATAAAAAAGACTCGTCTAGTTTTAACCCTTATCAACGATTTCCCCCATTCTTTATGTGCCTAAATCTAAACAAATTCCATGAACAAAACTTTATCCATCTGTAGAACTCTGTTCCACTAGTCTGCTTTTCAGCTGACTACAACATGGTCATCTTCAAGTCAAATGTAAATAAGTTTTTGTTGAGTTGTCCTCTTAAATAATCGAATTATACCCAATCTCCATCCCTAACGAGTACTGCACAATTGTCCTGTTAACCACTGTGCACTCATTTAACCCCTATCCTCGAGGAGCCTTCAGGCCTTGATAAGTGATGACATCCTTGTAAAAAAAAAAAACTTTAACTTTAGGAACTTAATATTTAAAAACAGATGTTTATTTACAAAATGTTTTGGTTATTTTGATTAAACCAGTTTCTTTTTGACTTTTGCTCCTTGTTTAGTGAAAGTCTTGCCAAATTTTGAAGATAAGTGTCTTCTGATGAATACTTCCAGTTTAATTTTAAAACTTTATGCAATAAAACTAGTCTTTACGTTGAAATGCTTCTTTTTCAGAATGGTTTTATTTTAAATAAAATATGGTATAATCAAAATATATTTTTAAAAAAATTTTTTCAGAATAGTGTTATATAATAAAAATAATAATTTATGTAAACTTTCAAAATTTATTTTTATAATCATTTAAAAAACATCTTTTTAAAAAATATATTTTGATTATGATATATTTTATTAAAAATAAAACCATTTCACAAAGAACCGTTTCAAAGTAATCAAACTCTATTTTATAGAATGGTTTTATTTTTAATAAAATATTATTAATAAAAATTTTTTAATAATTTTTCAGAATTTTTTTATATAATAAAAATAATTTTTTATGTAAACTTTCAAAAAATATTTTTTATAATATAAGACCATTTAAAAAAAACATTTTTTTCTAAAATATATTTTTATTATAATATATTTTATTAAAAGTAAAACTGTTCCAAAACAAAACCATTTCAAAGTAATCAAAATATATTTTATGGAATTGTTTTGTTTTTAATAAGATATGTTTTTAGTTTTGACTTGAAAAATAGGTTGTTTTTTTTAAATGGTTTATATATATATATATATATATATATATATATATATAAATACATTTTCAAAAGTTTACACAAAAAATATTTTTTTACTCTATAAAACCATAGTGAAAAAAAAAATTGAAAGTAAGAACTATATAAGTTTAGAATATATTTTGATTCTAACATATTTTGTTAAAATAAAACTATTTTGAAAAAAGGAGCATTTCAAAGTAAAGACTAGATTTTTTTTATTTGGAGGTTTGAAATTAAACTAAAATTAAGTAAGTAGTTATCAGAAGTGACTAGCAAGATTTGGCAAAAGTTCCACTAAATAGAAAACAGAAGTTGAACAGAAACTGTTTTATTTTAAACTAGCCTGGGTTCCCAGCATTGCCCGGGTGTTTAGAGGTGTGTGTTAAGCAAAAAAATAAAATAAAAATAAATAAATAATAAAAAAAGTCGTAGCAGGTAGGCAGGCTTGAACCCATGATGCGAAGGTGGAAAAGAAAGTGAAAGAAAACCTGACGTCTTATCTCTACTCCATGGCACGACTTGAAGTGTAAACCATTCAAATTAAACATAGTCAATCAAAAAGATGACTTGAAGAAATGATGTTGCTTTTAAACCTCCCACGAAGGTCGTTTTTAATATGGGAGAAAACCAGCTCCCCCCAAAAACTGGGCACTCTTGTAGTATCCAAATAAATAGTAATTATCTCAGTATGAAGGGTTTCCCCATCATTGACCAAGGACCAATTACAGAACAGATACTACTCGGCTGGAATACCAGGCACCAGATGTTTGCATTTGAATATTTTCGCTTTATTTATACAAAAAAGACAAACAAACAGCTAACATGATGGGACGGTGGCAATTTTTTAAAACTCGATCAAAAAAAAAATTAGAGAAAATGTCCGTTTGCTAATCTGAGATATTACAATCTGGGAAGTATGCGGAAACTTCTAGAATCTAACCGATGCGAAAACTCCCACTGAAAAAGCCTTTCATGGACATACACAAACGCTTGTGCCCATTCTGCCTTTTATATATAAAATGCATATTTTTTTATACGCATATTTTGTTTTACACACAGTTTTACTTAAAAAAATAACAATTTTATTTACAAAATGTTTTGTTTTGTAAATGGAGGAGACTTATATAAAATAAATAAAAGCTGCTTCACAGCAATGTTGCATCTCTGTGCTTGTTTTATATCTTTACTTCCACGAAATGTGTTCTGGCCAACTTACTGCACTTGTAGCAGCTCAGCATCAATATCCCTGGCCAACTAGACTAAAATCAAAATCCCATCTCTTCAGCGTAGAGGTCCCTAGATGCTAGGAAACTTTCTTCTCTGATGACTTCTTTTCTTGGAATTTCCTCCCCCCCTCCTTGCCCCCCAACTGTACCAACATGCAGAAATTAAAATGTAATGTGAACAAGCATCTTATTGCACAACTCCCTACTCAGAATACCCCTATAAATTTTCCTCCTAATTCACAGTAGCCCCTTATGTCTCGGTGGAAGTGTGCCTTATTTGGGGTGAATTGAAGTAAAAATTATATCTATCTATAACAAATGAATGACAAAAGTCTATATTCCAAATTTCAAGGTGTTGAACATCTTACCATTTATTCCTTCAGGTATGTTGACGTGCACGATTCTTGACAACACCTGTTTCATAATGCAAAATCATTCATTTAATTATTATATCAATCAATGAATTTATTTTGCCCTTAACTCATCAGAAGGAAAAGCACTTATCAATTTAAAAAGAAAATAAATGTATGCCAAACATACTTGAAGGAATAAATGGTAAGATGGTCAACATCTTGAAATTGGAAATATAGACTTTTGTCATTTATTTGTTATATGTTCTGTAATTACATTGAGCTTCTTCAATTAAAGGATTGGTATGAATAAAAGGTGAAATATAATTGAAGAAGTATATTTCCACCCCCACCTCCCACCCACATATATATTTATTTATATACATACACACAATTTAATCAAAATGTATAAACATATGAAACATACAAGAATTATTCAACAAAGCAAAATAAAAAATAAAAATAGATTTTTTATCAGTTTTTGGTGCTTGTCTAGAATTCCTGAAAATAATTTTTTTTTTTAAATCTGTATAATGTATATATCCGTGCTGGAAAGAAAACATTGTATTCCAAAAATCACATAAATTTATCAAGTAGTTTTATTCTTAGAAAGAAAATCATTTTTAAGCAAATTTGCGTTTTTTTCAATCCTCCCCACTTTCATGTTAAAATGGCTTTCTAAAATCTATATGGAGTTCTCTCCCTTGTTTTTTCAGTTAGTTTTTCAAGATGACGTTGCAAGATTGTCACTCATCATTTAGCTGTAAAATTTGATTTTCTTATTTGAAAATAAAAGTACCTGATCATTTTACATGATTTTTGGTGCATTATATTTTCTTTCTGTCAAAGGTACATACATCATACAGATATTTTAATTTATACTTTTTCGTAGAGGGTGGGATTGTACACAATTACCGGGATTTTTTTTTTTTTTTTTTTTTGTGAGTGAGGGATACTGACAAATTCTTTTTACAAACTTTGCAGCATATTTGATAAGTAATTTTTTATTTTTCAGATAAAGGTGATACGGATTGTGTGAATGTAGACATAGCCTCAACCACTGCCCCCGCTCCCCTTGAATCCTCGACCCATAGCAAGAACATTGCCACCACAACAACAACAACAACGACATCTCCGTCAACATTTTTGAAAAGTAGCGTCAAACCTTCCCTTCGTTCTCTTTTCTCTCCTTCGCCCCCATCATCACCTGTGGTCATAACCACTACTACTACTGCTGCGACTACTACTACTACTACTACCAACACCTCCAGTCTTTCTTCAACAACATCGTCTCCCTCTTCCGCTTCCTACTTGTTTTCTTTGGTTTCGTCGTTGCCGTCAAAGCAGTCGCAACTTAACAAACACGCCGCCAGTGGAAATCTTCATGATTTGCAAATGTTACTTGAGCTCCACCACAAACAACACCAACACGAAAATAAAGATTTAGAAATTCTTCAGACTTCGATAGCTGCCGCCATGGTTTATGCAGCACAGTCTGGCCAGCAAGGTGAGTGATAACCGTTTTTTATGTAATCATGAGTCACCAACTAACTATCAAGGCCAAAAGCCACTTGAGAATAAGTTTTTTTTTTTTTTTATACAGGAATCACCACTTATCAAGGCGTGGAGGTCAGTCGAGGATAAGGGTTAATGGGTATACATTAGTCAATGTGATTATAGCGTAGTAAACATAGGTTGTGAGAATTTTGTAAATTTGATTACTTCTGGGGACAGTGCATTAAGAACTTGTTTATGTTGGACTTGAAGACAATCAGATTTTAGTCAGCTGGAAAGCATGCAATCAGAAGAGGTGTGCAGTTCTAAGAAAGAAACTTTGTTCGTAGAATCTACATTTAGGTCTAGGCAGAGAAAAGGAGTGTGGGAAATTATTGATAGTAGTTTTGGCCAGACGAGTGTTTTTCGTGAAAGTTTGGCGAGGGGGGACCATAGATTGAAGCTCAGATGAGCACTTGCCATGAAAATAACAATAAAGCAGAGACAGGCTCGCAACGTCTCTTTTGTGGGAAAGAGGTTGCAGGAAAGAGAAAAGGGCATCCCCCACTAAATTACGAAGTCTATTTTGAACTCTGTCAAGACAGGATAAGCTTCTTCTAGCAGCTTATCCTGTCCAGATGTAGCAACAGTACTCCGTCGTTGGCCGAACCTTTTTCTACTAGCCAATGCACGCTCGGTATGTATGATAACTTGGGTTATGACAACAGCATATTCTGTTCATTGATTTGACTCTCCAGTGTGTATCTGTTGATATCTTATATGCTTTTATACAGAGTGATGTGGTTCTTGGTTAATTAACTGTATACAACTGTGTCGGATGTATACTTGAGTCAAAACAATGATAAGAATATGCTGTTGTCATAACCCTAATGATAACTGTCTTTAATTTGAACTGGCATCTCAAAATAACACATATTGAATAGAATGTTTACAAGTTATCTCGCATTTGGTTCCTGCCATGTATTATGTGTTTTTTTCCAGCAAATACGTATATAAAATTATAAGTTAAATAATTCACTATAAATAAAAGCTGATTTGAGTTATTTTTATTAAAATAAAATATACAAATGAATAAAAACTGACAATTACTTTAGTAAAAGTGATTGTACCATAATGTGCGGTAAAGTCACGTCGACAACAGTCCTGCAGTGAAATAGAAAGAGGAGCAGTAGGAGGTTGCAGGACTGGTGACATCACGCAGAAATACCAGCAGAGCAGTAAGAGAGAGTTGAGTGAGAAAGATATGAATAGCAGACGACAATGATTCCCCGCTAACCAGTGACAAGTCTGTCAAAATTTGTTATGTAAAATGGAAAGTACAGACAGGAAATAAAGTGTCTCCAAAAAAACAGTGAGTTCAAAATATTTCTATTATTTGTTTGGCACTGTGTTGGGGTCGACAGACGAAAGGAACAACGAAATAAGAACGCCTTAAATATAAATTTAATACAAATTTAGGTTCTTGTCTATAACGGGGCCAAAACAAACCTTTTTTATAAGAAACATTTGGAAAAAATCTTTATAATGTACGTACTTGTCACTGGATGAAAATGTTATATTCCAAAAACCACGTAAATCGATCAAATAGTTTTTTTTATTTAAGAAAATCTAATATTATCAGACGTTTTATCGAAGCTTCACTACACACCATCTTGTTTGAGAGATAACGGCACTAACGGCCCCTGGCGGAAATATGGTGGAAGTATGGGTCAACAAGGGCAAACCATTGACTATTTTTAGTTTTTTTTTCTTAATAAATTAACTTATTTAATAAATAAATAAATAAATTGACTTCTTTTAATAAAGAGAATGTGGAAAACACTACTTTTTTTTTTTGTTTGTCTGAAAACAGACTTTAATTCCAAAAATGTTTCATTATGTTAATTTATTATTTTTTATTTGTATTATAAAAAAGTGTTTTCGACATTTAAGAAAAAAAACTTAAAATAGTCGATGGTTCAATATTCGCTTAATAAAGTCTATTTAAAAAAAAGAAGCTGTTTTAGACATTCTCGTTATGTTAATTTCTCATTTTGTATTTTTTTTAATTCCAAAAATGTTTCATTATGTTAATTTATTATCTTTTATTTGTATTATAAAAAAGTGTTTCCGACATTTAAGAAAAAAGAAACTAAAAATAGTTGATGGCAGCTCTTCTCAATTTTTAGTGTTCATATTCATTGCCTTTAGGTGACACTATTTCACATCCTTGTAGCCGAGTTTCTTCCCACCAATCTTTCTATATCCATTTTTCAATTCTCCACATAATAGGATTTTTGGAATGTCATTATTTCCATTCTGGCCACATGTCCAGTCCATCGCAGTTGTGTAGTGGTGAATATGGCTTCTATACCGTCCATGTAAGCTCTGTTGACTACTTGAATAGTTGGTATAAGATTGTTCCATTTTTTATAATTTTTCTTAGGTGGCGCTGTTGTATTGCTTCCAACCTCTTTATGTGGTCCCTATACAGTGTGTAGGTTTCTGCTGAATATAGTAGAGCAAGTAATAGCACTGATATGATGTAAAACTAAATTAATTTTGTTCTTTTACAGAATGTTTGAAACTGCTTCTAAAATATGTCTCGTCTGATTCTGCCTCTGAAATGGGATTCTATGCTCTCCACGCTGCAGCCAAAAATGGACACTTAAGGTTTGTGCAGAAGTTACAATTTTGTTTGCCAAATCTTAGCTCATTTTAAAAACCCAACTGTGTATGTTTTCTATTGTTCATTACCAAGTATTCTTCTTCTTCTTCTTCTTCTTCTTCTTCTTCTTCTAATATATAATGTAAAGTCAATCTTGTTATTGTTTTTTTGTCATTGATAGCTTTCTTCCTACAAAACCAACATTTAATTCTCATCAGTCAGATTGTTTTGTGGATCATTGTAGCATATTGTTAAGAAAGAAAAAAATGTAATTAGATTTTATTCCTTCCTGGAAATACTTTGCCGAGGTCAGAATTACTTTCAAATGACTGCAATCTTTAAAAAAAGGTGATGTAACTGTATTCGTTCACCCAGAGTTACTTCCCTTTAATTGGAACAAAAATTATATTTTCAAATAAACCTTAACAAATTGGCATATGCAAAAGAAAAAGAAACAAAACAAGTAAATTCACTAAATATGCTGTTCAATGCTAAGTAAATACAGTTGTATAACTAGCATAGATACCTAGCGTTGCTCGGGTCGACATGAAGTTCCATTTGGAACACACCTACTATGCTAAGGATATTGATCACTTTCATTGTGGGCAACGTCAATACCTCCACAACAATTTAAAAAAAAAGAATAAATAAAAACATGAAAATGTAATTCCCCCCCCCCCCCAATGAAGTATGTGACACCAGATATTTCAGCAGAAGGGATACAAGAAGAAGCTATTCTCTGGATATTGAGCACTTTTTGTTGCTCGTGTACTCAGGAAAAAAAATCCCCCCCCCCCTAATAAAATAAATGAATCAAAACAACTTTTCTTTCAATCAAAATAGCAGGGAGTGCCTGTGTGACTGAAAAAAGAAAAAAAATATGAGCTGCCGTGTCCGGGCTCAAACGTGAAACACCAAAGCAAGGAAGAAGGCAAAACTTACAGACACACTATTTTGCCCACATGGCCATGGGTGCTTATGACATCATGTTGTTGCAAAATAAGTTTTTTAAATGCATGCGTGACTTGCGAATAGTTTAAGAAAAAATGGAATTCCTTTCACTGGCTGTTTTTTTTTTTTTTTGTAAAGGCACTTTCTAATATGTATTAAATGTAATTTGCCACAGTTTGAAGAGTTTCCGAAGGAAAATATTGTATTTGATCCAATAGATGGCACCCAGAGGAAATAATTCGAAACTGGTTTCTAAAAAATCGATGTCAGTCATAATAATTTGAAATAAATTAAATTAAATATGTTATCAATATAAATCAAGTTGAATTAATAATCTTAAAAAGAACACTTAAAACAATTTTCTCACTATAAACAGTAACTAACATACAGTTATTTAGTAAAATCGATTTTCTTTAATGTAACATGAAAATGAGGTTACCTCTTGAGCATATATTTTGCAAGAATATATATATATATATTTTGCAAGAATATATATATATATATTTTGCAAGAATATATATATATATATATTTTGCAAGAATATATATATATATTTTGCAAGAATATATATATATATATATTTTGCAAGAATATATATATATATATATATATATTTTGCAAGAATATATATATATATATATATATATATATATTTTGCAAGAATATATATATATATATATATATATATATTTTGCAAGAATATATATATATTTTGCAAGAATATATTATATTTTGCAAGAATATATATATATATATATATATATTTTGCAAGAATATATTTTGCAAGAATATATATATATATATATATATATATATATATAAATAAATAAATGAAATAAAGTTTATATAAGTACCGTGCTAGAAAACTACTGACGCCTGAAAGTATCCTGTACCTCTATAAGGCTACCATTCGCCCATGTAAGGAGTATTGTTGTCACATTTGGGCTGGTGCATCTGCTACTAGTCTCTCGCTCCTAGACAAGGTTCAAAAGAGAGTCGCCAATCTGATAGGCCCTGAACTGGCATCTAAGCTTCACCCTCTGTCCCATCGATGAAACGTTGCATCCCTCTGCCTGTTCTACAAGTATTTTAATGGTGAATGCTCTGACGAACTGCAGACACTTGTGCCCCCACGACGTAGACACCCTCGACAAACCCGACAGGCAGCTAAATCCCACCCCCACACAGTAGAGATCCCTAGATGTAAAAGGTCTTTCTACTCCAGTAGTTTCTTCCCCAGAACCGCTAGACTCTGGAATTCCATTCCAGGTTCCTGCTTCCCTAACTGTACTGACATGCAGTATTCAAGTGTAATGTGAACCGACATCTTGCTGCCCAAATCCCAACAAAGTGCCCCAGTAGTTGCTGCCCCTGATAGTAGCCCCCTACACCACAGTGGCAATGTGCCTTGTGTGGGGTGAAAATGTAATTAAAAAAGAAAGTATGTAAATTGATTTGGACCTTAATTATCGACCTTTTGTATATATTAATCAAATTATGTTCATGGGAAAAATATGCTTTTTCAATAATGTTTCACCCTTTATTTATACAAATTTTTTTATTTATGAAGCTTGATGCATGGTAAGCTTAACTACAATAGCTTTCCTATTAAAGCAAACATGACTCTAATATCATATAACATGATGCAAATATTTTTTGGATTTTTTCGAATTTGTGATAATGCCCAATTCTTGTTATTTTCTTTTTAAAGTTTAAAAATTACTATTTTTTTTATGAGTCTGTACGGAAAATATTCAAAATTGACATAATAATTACATGATTATTTCTGCGCTACGCAACAGGTACTGTTAAAAAAGTGGACGTTTTGACATGTTGAAATAAATAAATGGTAAGATGAATAACATCTTTAAATTTTGAATATAGCTGTTTTGTCATTTATATATATATATATATATACTTTCAAAAACTAAAACAATATATGCATATATATACATATATATATATTAACAATACTAAGTTCATTTAAATAGCTCAATAGTGCAATACTATAAATACTTTTAATATTTTACTGCTTTATCTTTTACTGGTTTGTTTATCAACTATATAAGCAATTGTTTTGACTTATGCTGATCTATATATAGATTTGTCTGTGTTTTTATTTTTAATTCAATACGTGCCATGAACAGTGCTAAAAATATGCACAAAAACAACAACAAAAAGCCACATCTACCTGGGGATAATTTTCTTTCAGACAATCGATAAATTAATAATTAGAAAACTTTTTAAAAAAATTTTTTTATGGGTCATTATTATCTTGCATCATATGCCATACACAAGCTACAAAATCCGGTTTCATCTGTGCAAATAACTCAGAGATTTTAAAGTGCAACAAATCAAAACCTATATGGTCCCCTGACTTATACCTTGAATTTTAGGAGAAAAATTAAAATTAGCCCCAAAAGGAGTGTTTTTCACCCCTAAAACACCCTGGGGCTCAAGCCCCAGAATTTTCCCAGAGTCAAATATAACGTTTCCAGATGTGTATCCATGTGGTCTTGCTTTTGAGTAATTTTCAGCAAAATCTAATCGTCAGAAAGGATTCTATATCCTGGAAAGTGCTATTTTTTGCCATTTTGACCACTTTTGACCTCCTAGGGACACAACCAGAATTTTTATTAAAAATCCAAGAATGTTACATTTCCTCCCTTGGGTAGCTGTAACTTTATGTAAAATTTCAGAAAAATGTAATGAGTAGTTATTGAGAATTTTGGAAACATAAGGACGAGGATGAATTGTAAGGTTCAAATCCGACTAAGTCGGTGGACTAATTATTTTAAATGACTACACTAACCTTAAATTATTGTACTTTAATATTTACGAGTTATTATGGATTATGTGACATATGTTGTGCGCTTTTAATGACGAAAAAAAAACTTATTATTGTAGAAGACACAGCACAACTTTCACTATTTTTTCTTGTGAACTTGCATGGTGCTTGTTAAAAAGCCACCTCTTGTTTGCTAATAAAAATAAACTTGCACATATGAATTAAAAAAAAAAGTTTTATCCATTGTTCATCCCAAACAAGGCATATTGCCACTTGGACATAAGGGGCTACTATTTGAAACCATGTTTACAGGTGAATATGTGAGGAGACGAGAGACATATCTGTTCACATTACATTTAAACCTCTGCATGTTAGTACAGTCAGGGAAACAGAAAACAGGGAGGGAATTCCAAAGTTTAACTGTCCATGGGAATAAACTATTATAATAGAAGGCTTGTCGTCATCTCAGAACCTCAACAGTGAAGGGATGGGATTTTGATGCTAGACTAGTTTGTTGGGGGTATGTATGCTGGGAGGGTACACATACTATGAATTCATTAGAACACATTCCGTTAAGGTACTTATAAACAGACACAGGGATGCAACATTGTGGTGATGAGACAGAGGTTGAAGCTTGGTTGATAGTGTGCGACCAATTAGATTGGAGACTCTGTGTTGGACCCTGTGTAAAAATGAGAAACTAGTGATAGAGGTACCATCTTAGATATGACAACAATACTCCATGTATCGGTGGATTGCGGCTTTGTAGAGATACAGGGTACTCTCAGGTGTGAGTAGTTTTCGGATATGGTAAAGGGAACACTCATGTGATTTTTTAAATGAGTTGAGCACATGCACATTGACCTTTATTATATGCATAAATATATTAATGATTAAAGTCTTGTGAGTGTGAAACCGATTCAATATCGTACCTTTTACTGATGAGATGATCATCAAATATCCCTTCATATTATTTAATGATGATCAACTAAAAATATTTTATAATTTACTGATTGGTCTCTGAAGCCACTAGAGCATAAGTGTTAGAAAGATGTTCAGGTATTTTGTATTAACAGATCAAAAACGGGATTAAAAACAAAACAGATTTGCAACAAATAAATGTTACGAAAAGCAAGATAAGATGCTCTTCTACCTATATGTCTAAGTTTCAACTTATTTTAAAGCGTTTTTATATCAATCAAAAATTGGTATCAAAGACCCAAAAAATAGCAACTGGTGACCACATGAGACCTCGAGAATCACTTAAAAATGGAAAACTAAACTGAAATACAACTAATAACTGTCACCAATCATGTGAAAATTTTTATGTTCAACAGAATTATATATTTTATTAGGTGTGTTTCTATTCAATTTCAGATTTTAGAGTTATTCTCAAGGCCTTAGGTCATCTTTCTCCATTTCATTCTAAAGTCCTGTCAGTCTGTTCTAAGAAAGAAGCTTTGTTTATGACAGTTTCATTTAGTTTTTCGTACAGAAAGAGAGAAAGGGAAGTTCTTTGTTATTGTTGCAGCTAGACATAATGGTACAATAGAGGCCAAGAAAATCTCTTCCATGTGAAAGAGGCTGTAAGAATGAGAATAAACCATTTTCCAGTAAGAAGAGTAAAAAGTTAACCTTGGGTTTACATTTGGCAGCCTCATAACTCATTTCCCTTATTTTTTCCTTTAATTCTTACAATTGCATACTGACAAAGGAAGAAGATTTGCTATTTTCTGAGTTAGAATCCATCCATATAACAAATATCATTGGGTAGTATCTGATTGCTCCAAGTAAAGGATTGCTCCAGGATTGGGATACTCTCTGGAGAGGTAGGATGATCTAGCCATTACTCCAGTAACGGATTTCATGTCAATCTTTTATTTTAAGTCTGTCCTTACTTTTTTTTTTGCATTCCAATTTGTCTTAGAATTTCTTTCTTTTCAGATGTCTTGAAGTTTTATTGGATTCTGGTGCCAATGTGAATTCTGCCGATCCTTCTGGATGGATTCCTCTGGAATGGGCAGCAGCAAGTGGTTACAAAGATTGTTGTCTGCTGCTGCTAAATAAAGGATCCGTCGTGACTCTTACAGAAAAGGTATAACAATCTTTCCTTCCTTGGATACCTGTATACTAATTTAGTGGGCATATAACGTATCCCTTCTCGATTATAGTCAGCTAACATACTACCTAATTTCTGGTGTAGCGTTACCAGAAGCAATGACAAGGCAAATCGGTTCCTTTGCTTTTTTTCTTTCACGCTTATATCTCCCCTGTGAATGTACTCTTTTTTTTTAAATTACATTTTTCCGATATTTCTTTTTTTAAATGTTATACTTTCATAAACTTATAAATTCAAATAAAAAACTTTTATTTTTTAAATTTCATAAACATATATTTATTATGTAAATTCAAAACTCTGTTCCGTCTTCCTGCTTCCCACCGGACTACAACTTGGATGTCTTCAAGTCCAATGTTAACAAATTCCTAATGAACCGCCCCCTTAAGTAAACACTTCATCAAATCTCCACACTAACGTAATGTACTTGCAATAACCCTTATCCCTGAGTGGCTTCCAGGCCTTGATAAGTGGTGATCACTGTGTAACAAAAAAAAAAAATTAAAAAAAAACTTTTTAAAATTCCAAAAAGAAACTTTTCTATATATCTGTAAAAGTGAAAATGTTTGTGTGAGGACACTTCTCAACCTATATACTCAATGAATTTTTGATCTACAGACTTGAAATTTGGTATATAGAGTATTCAGACATGCGGAAAACGTTTTAATCAGTTTTCATCTATAAAAAAGGGCTGTTAAGGGGTAAAAATTGAAAAATTGGTATGCAGAAGTCATCAGATTTTTATCTGTTTGCCAACTGTTTCATTACTGTGCATGTGTGAATGGTTCACATGGCAGCTTCCTTATGTTAAGAATAAGTAGGTTTTAAAACATTTTTTAAAGAACATGGCAAGCTGGCCTGATGGTTATCATACTTGACTCACTGTGTTTAGGTTTTGGTTTCGATCTCAGCTTGAGTATTTGCTTTTATTTACAAGAAGTGAAAAAATTTAATACCGGGCAACGCTGGGTACATCTGCTAGTATTCATATGAATATATGATGTCCTGTTCCTCCATAAACATTTTTATTTCTCTTTAACAGGCAAATGTATCCACCATGTTTCATCACATGGCACGCAGCGGCAATACAAAATGTCTTGAAATTCTTTTGCTGAATTTGAATGGCAAAAAGGTTTGCAAAGCAAACATTCCAAGCCGGGAAATAATAACGGAAGTCATTAATCGTCCGAATGAAGATGGACAAACTGTTTGTCATTTGGCTGCCATGAATGAATCAGAGGTCAGTGAAAAATTCTTTTGTTCTTTTTTTTTCATGTAACAAATGACAGAGAAAACAAAGAAGCTTTATTCCGCCCATTAGCTACTTCAAGAGTTATTTCCCTTGAAAAATATACAAGTTATCTTCTCAAAATTATTAATTGCCAACTTGAGAGTGCACATTTCTATCTAGAAGTATTGAGTTGTCCAGAATGTCTGTTCGGTTTTTGAATGTCCTATTTCCAATCAACTAAAGATTGTTTTCGAAAGATTGTCTATAGTTTTTCCTTTTTTTAGAATTAATCCCTGTTAGTCACGTAAATTCTTTCAATGTCGAAGTTATGTTTGCATTCAACAAAACATTGGCTTATTCTTAAAGCAGAGAAAAAAGAAAGAAAATATAAGGTTCAGACTCTTAACTCTTGAACTCAAGAGACCTTTTCTCTACCACTACCTGTTTGCTTCTTCCCCAAGCAGCCGTTGCATTTTCTCTTTTCGTCCTGTTCTCGACTGACTACAGCTTCATGTGAGCAAGATCGTGTCACTTTCACAGAACAAAATAAATGTCTTTTTATGCTATTATCTCGAACCTCTATAACACTTAAATTTGCATTTATCTTCTTATTTTCATATTATTTTTCGTATCAGACATGTTTACAGGTTCAAGTGCCAGTACTTCTCTACATAGGGCACATGCCAATTGTGGGTGCTTATTGTTGTGACTCTCCACACCATTATTACAAGGGCTATGACAACAGCATATTCTTTTTATTGTTTTGACTCTCGAGTATATATATCCGACACAGTTAGACAAAGTTAATCAACCGAGAACCACATCACTTTGTATAAAAGCATATAAGATATTGACGGATAGACACTCAAGAGTCAAAACAATGAAAAAAGTATTCTGTTGCCCTAGTTATTACATTTTATATGCCTATTCTAATTCTGTATTTGGTGTCGTGAGCAAAAATGCAAGAACTCTTCCACTTGGAGGCTTATTATGACTGTAGTCATAATAAGCCTCCAAGAGGAGGAGTTCTTGCATTTTTGCTTGTATTAAGTTTTGCTAAATTGGCCAAAGATTTTCAGTTTTCAGAAAAGATTTACCTCCCTTTGGTTACAATTAGAACTCTCCAGTTTATTTTTTTGCAAAGCTCAATTTTCGCTAATTGTCTTCGAAATCTATTTTCATTAATAATTAATTTTCTACCTTATCATTTTTTGTAATTTTTGGATATGTTGATTACTGTGACATGACAATTCAGTAGTTACCATTGGTTTCACTTGAAATTCAGTATTTCAATTTTCAAATTTCACTATAATAACAAAAAAGAACCTAAAATTCTATTCATTTTTAATGACAATCTTGGCATAGTGACAGTTTCTCATTTTGTTTTTGTTGTTATTTTTAGGATTGTTTGGAAATGCTTTTGAAATTGTCCGATGCCGATCTCCTGCTCACAGACAAACACGATAAATCTGTTTATGATGTTGCCTCACCTGCCTGTCATTATTTTCTTTCTCATAAAAGTAAGTGTTTTTTTTCCCCCCTTTAAGAAAAGGAATTCCTGTATTTTTAAATTTTTGAGATGAAGATTGGTAATTTCTATTATTTGGATTATTCAAAGTGTTGTCCACATTGATGTAATGTTTGTAACATTGCAGTCAATGTTACCTCTGACCGTTTTCAGTTGTATTTTGTCAAACTCCGAAAATCTTTCTGTCAAACTAAAAAATTTTGAACAAAGCCTTTATTTAATCAACAGGGGTATTGTTCTTGTTCTAACAGCCATGACTGAGTAGAATGCTACTACTATTCGGTCTGTTTCATGAATTACTTCCCTTTTTGCGACAGTACTCACTGAAGCGACAATGTTACTATGGAAACCAGGCATCGCTCACAGCCGTACATATATTTTTACAATTTTGAACACCAGAAACTTCATAACTTTTGTTTTACTGAACAAGACAGAAAAATTTTTCCACAATATAGCTGAGATGGTGGTCTATAAACTGTTATAATTGTTTGAAATTTGGTCAAAAAATGAGTCAGCGGTGAAGCTTTAAAGCAGTTTTAAATGAGTAAAACTAACACTTAACCATATATTCAAACACTACCATGTTTGAATGATATGCATATGTGAGTATTTGGCATTTTTTATTTTTTAAATTATTTTATTTTAGTATCTTTTTGTAAAATAATCAAAGCTTCTTTAGACTATATATATACATATACATATATATATATATATATATATATATATATATATATATAGGACTTCTGATAATTTAAAGACAATTTAATTATGTTGACTTTGACTTTCCATGTCTCACTGACTTTAGCAAATAGGGTGCATACCTTTATAACTACTTTCTAATATTTTCTCTCCTCTGATGAAATGGTAGACATCGAAGCCCTATAGGTTAAGGAGATTAATATACTAAAGTATTCTTTGTCTTGTTTAGAATAATAAAAATCTTTGATATGAAACTCAACCACTTCATTTCAATAAGGGTTTTTTGAAATTCATTGAATCACAATTTAATATATATATATATATATATATATATAGTGTAAAGAAGCTTTGATTATTTTACAAAAAGATACTAAAATAAAATAATTTAAAAAAATAAAAAATGCCAAATACTCACATATGCATATATTCACACTGTGAACATTTTGATTTGTGACTATTAACCTAAATTTCTTTACCAACCACCCATTTGAACTCTGAATATTTTATTAACTGAAAGTGATTTTTATATTCTAATATTTTGTTATGAAAATATTTTGTTATAAAATTTCGTTTTTCTTCATTTTCATTTTCATTTTTCATTTGCAAAACTTTGTTTTAGGTAACACTTGCTTCGTAGTGACCCTTTTATTCTCTTCACATTTAATTTATTTCTATTTATGCATGCATGTTATATATATATATACATATATATATATATATATATATATATATATAACTACTTCATTTACTCATATAAAATTAATATACAAAAGTATAAATTTATGTGTAAACTTTAAGTATTTACTTCAAAAGTGCTCAATACGTAGGTAGAGCTAGTTAGTAATTTATAAAATATATATGGCGATTAAGCTACACTGAATATTCCGCGTTTCATCCACTATAGGATGCTTCAGTGCTATAGTGGATGAAACGCGTAATATTCAGTGTAGCTTAATTGCCATATATATTTTATAAATTACTATATATATGTATATATATATATGTATATATATATATATATATATATATATATATATATATATTACAATAGCAAAAGACGATATTCTAGTAAAAAATATAATAAGTTTATAACTTAAAATATTGCAGCATTAAGAATTGATTATATAATGTTATAAATTGAATTAATGCAGCAATATTTTAAGTTATGAATTTATTATATTTTTTACTAGAATATCTTGTCCTTTTCTTTTCCAGTTTTAACAACTAGTCCTTTACTTTTCCATGTTTAAGCTTAATCATATTACGTTTTATGCTAGCATTTTTCTATTGTAATCCATGATTTTTCCAGGTTTCCAATAAATTCACTTGTTCTGTGTTTAATTTCATTCTTATTTTTTTGACCCTATAAACATATGTATAACAATGTACGGCACTCGTCTGCTTTCAATAAAATACCCTCAATTATCTCTCTTTCATGCTTTCTGTTTCATGAATTGTTCTCTTTTTGCGACAGTATTCGCTGAAGCGACAATTTTACTATGGAAACCAATCATAAAAAGCATCGCTCACGACCTTACATAATTTTACAATTTTGAACACCAGAAAATTCATCATAACTTTTGTTTTACTGAACAAAAATGGGAAAAATTTTTTTACAATATAGCTGAGATGGTGGTCTATAAACTGTTATAATTGTTTGAAATTTGGTCGAAAAATGAGTGAGTGGTGAAGCTTTAAATGATTAAAACTGCCACTTAACCATATATTCAAACACTACCATGTTTGAATGATATATCTATTCTATTATTAAATAAAAGTTACTTTGTGTGTGTGTGTGTGAGAGAGAGAGAGAGAGTGTTCCTCATATGTTCTGAAACGACTGAGCTTATCTTTTGCGAATTTCACATAAAAGTAATTCATATTTTTGATAATGTTCTTAGATATGTTTTCATCCGATAAATATCGAAAATCGAAAAAATCTGATCTTAAAAATAATATTTCTTCAATTATAGATAAAAAAGAATCTTTACACTAGTGTAACGTAAAATATTCCCCCTGCAAAATTTTTTGGGTTTGTATTACTGTACACATAGATTCGAAAAAGTTGTCAAAAAACAAATATATAACAAATAAATGTTATCAAAGGCAAGATAAGTTACTTTTCTACCAAACTGGATATAATTTTCGTGTTTTTATTCAATTTAACATGTTTATTCAGCTCGAAAAGCATACAGTGTTTAGCGATGTATTGGAAAATTCAAGATGGCGGCCGATTCTCTCTTTAACACGGTAAGTTCAGGAAAAGGTGTTATAAATAATAAACTAGACAAAATACTATTAAAAACCACCGAATATATGTCAAGTTATGTCACGGTAACATATATTGAGCGAATTTCTAACAGCATTTGTCTAGTTTATTGTTTATTACACCTTTTTCCAAACTTACCGTGTTAAAGAGAGAATCGGCCGCCATTTTGAATTTTCCAATACATCGCTAAACACTGTATGCTTTTCGAGCTGAATAAAAACACGAAAATTATATCCAGTTTGGTAGAAAAGTAACTTATCTTGCCTTTGATAACATTTATTTGTTATATATTTGTTTTTTGACAACTTTTTCGAATCTATGTGTACAGTAATACAAACCCAATGTTTTTTTTTTTTTTTTAATCTATAACAGAAGAAAGACTATTTTTAAGATCATCAAGCCCAAATATCAGTTGACATGATATTGTAAACAACCGCAGACTGAATCAGAGGAATGCCATTGTTATTATTATTAAAAAAAAAAAATTTTTTTGCAAATTATTTCCACCTAGCAAATTATTCCTCGTAATATATATTTAATAAGAGAGTGAGTCTATGATAAATACATACACAATCTGCATAAATTCAAAAGATTGCTGATTTATTTTTATTTTTTTATTAGCGCTGTAGTATTTTTTTTTTTTTTTTGCTCTCTGGGTACTATTTTAAGAAAGGAGTTATCTGCCCTTTGTTTACATTTTTTTTTGTCGTCCCCCACATTTTTTAGGATGTATTATTTATTTAATATTTTAAAAGATATTTTTATTTAAATATTACTACGTTTATAAAAATAAATACACTATAGACATGAATGTTTCGGAGTTTATTTCTCATCAATACGGCTAGACTTAGACAAGGATCGAACGTGTCACCGCTTGATAAGTAGTCTGGTGTTTTACCACGAGACCACGGGAGGTCATATCAATTTTTATGCTCGATTTTAATCACCATAAATGCAAGATTGTTAATTAATTTATTTTTTTACTAGCGATTCTGTTGTATTTTTTTCTTTTCTCTCCCTGGACACTTTTTTTTTGGTATTATTTTACTTTAAGGCCCGTCTCATGTTCGTACATAACAAAATATTATTTTTGTAGATTTTGGTGTACTAAAAACGAATCTGCAAACCGGTTCCATTGCAAAAAAATAGTTTCCATGATATAAAGAAATTACTTTTTCGAAAAGTGGGTGATCACTTTTCCTGTAAATTTAACCGAAAATGAGCACCCACTTTCTGGCCACCTGAGAGATGGGGCATTTTTTGTGTGCTTATTGGCTAAAAAGATTTTTGTTTGATTTCTTTTGCATGATATTAACGCCTGACCTTGGGACGTTTTTCGATTTCACAGCCTAGCCTTCGTTTACGCTATGTGCAAGCATAAACGAAGGCTATTAAATGTGCACTCGTGTACCAAACTGCCTTGTCACAGTGTAGTATTGGCGAAAAATTAAAATTTGACGAAATGTGAGACGTACGAGCCTAAAAGTAAAATAATACCGATATTTCTGTATTTTTTAATTTCCTCGTGTCTTTATTGAAAGATGAAAACACAAAAAGAAATCGAAAAACCTTTTAGCCAATAAACACTAAAAGAAAATGCCCCCTCTCTCAGGTGGCCAGAAAGTGGGTGCTCATTTTAAGTTAAATTTACATGGAAAAGTGATCACCCACTTTTTTAAAAAATTTGCGATGGAAACGGTTTGCAGATTCGTTTTTAGCACACCAAAATCTACAAAAAAATATTTTGTTATATACACACGTTAGATGGGCCTTAATGTAAAATTTTACCCTTTTTTTAAGAAAGAGGTTATCTGCCCTTTGTTTACATTTTTTGTGACCCCCCCCACATTTTTTATGACGTATTATTTATTTATTATTTTTTTAAATTATTTTTATTTAAATATTACTTTTATGCACATAATAATATTTAAATAAAAATAATTAAAAAAAATAATATATGCATATCGTTATTTCATTGCCTTCTTTTTTTTCTTCACTTATTTAAATGCTGTTGGCTTTTTTTATTTCTAAATATCATGTGACTAACCACCTGATGTAAATGTGCTGGAATTTTTTTTACAATTTTTATTACCAACTTTACTTTTGTATGAATAATATTATCTGAAGCAGTCTCTAGTTATAACTAACGAAACATACTCATGAATGTGTAGTGACATATAAATGCTTATGTTAAACAAATAAAAATGTATATCTTGCCCTACTTCAGTATTGAGCACTCTTGTATGAATCTCTGTAAAAGTTCATTGATTACTTCAACTCTGGAAAATATTAACCTGGAATATATATATATATATATATATATATATATATATATATATATATATATATTCCAGGTAGAAAGATATCCAAAAATTAAGAATAATTGAATTTCAACAAGGGTCGTTGACAGTGCTCAATCAAAGAGAGCAAATTATATTTTTTTTTATTATTCTTTATATAAATACAGCCATATCTTACTATGATGTGCAAACTGTTCCAATCATAATTGATCTCATCAGGCAAGAAGATTTAAGAATTAAAAAAATTGAAAGAGGTTCAAGACCATTTTTCAATTCAATCTTGTTTCACGCCCGTCATGGCAAAATATATTTTCTATCCTCTTAAATTGAAAATGGTCTTGAACCTTTTCAATTTTTTTAATTTTTAAATCTTCTTGCCTGATGAGATCAAATATGATCAAAACGGTCTGCATATCATAGCAAGATATGACTATTTACATAAAAAATAATTAAAAAAATATATCCTTCATTTCCTAAAACATAACTTTTATACTCAATTCATATTAAATGTCTGTGGTTCTTGGAAATAAAGATGCTATCATTATCCAAAATGACCTCTGCCAAAGCCAAGGACCACACCACAAATTTACTAGATTACAACCAAGTGTCTACTGCCTTTCTTGCTTGTTGCATAATTGTCATTGTTGCATAATTGTCATTGTTGCATAATTGTCACTGTTGCATAATTGTCACTGTTGCATAATTGTCATTCTGGCATAGTTGTCATTCTGGCATAGTTGTCATTGTTGCATAGTTGTCATTGTTGCATAGTTGTCATTGTTGCATAATTGTCATTGTTGCATAGTTGTCATTGTTGCATAGTTGTCATTGTTGCATAGTTGTCATTGTTGCATAATTGTCACTGTTGCACAATTGCCATTGTTGCATAATTGTCATTGTTGCAACAATTTTCTCACAATTGTCAACTATATTAAATCCATTATTAAATATATTTTCTTTTGTTTCAGAGAAAGTTCCCAGTCGTAGTTGTTCAGTAATTCTTCAAGTGAAACAATTCCTGGATATTTCGGATCCACCAAAAGAATTAAAAGACAACAAAATTTCATCTGAAAAGATTCCGGCTGAAATTGCTATGTTCCATGTTGGATCTGTGAAAGTGCAACCGATTATGACCTGGAATCAGTTTCAAGACTCCATTCACGACATGGCTCATATTTATTATCGACTTCTCGACCGAGGATTTCACACCAACAAAACCAATCGACTTGATTCGGTTGCTGATCCAGAACAAATCCCTTTTACTCTAGATTTATCTTTGAACAACATCAAGAAATATTCCATTGGTAACTATTTTTTGCTTTTTAATTTTTCGATGCTTAAATACTGCTCCAAGCTGCGGCTGAACAGGCCAAACCTGTGATGATATACATTCATATTAGACCCTCTGCATAATCACACTGATGTTTGCTCAGACATGTACCGGTGATCTTCTTTTGTTCTGCAGTCCTGAACATGCTACCTCAGAATTGTGTGAATGAACATGTATCACTGTCACATTTTCGGAGTTCTGTATTGGCTAACTATTGTGATGTTCCTAAGTTTTATGCATACCCTACTAAGCTTAGTAGCCTTTGTCTATTACTAACAGTAAGGTCGCACATTAATTATTTTTTACAGCCATAAAATATTTCAGTTATAGTCATTTGTTTTCTTAGTTTTGCATATGAATTACAAAATATCTATTATTTCCCCAAAACATCTATATATATATATATATATATATATAGAAAGAGAGAATAAATGACAAAAAGTTATATTCCAAAATTCATGATGTTGACCATCTTATAAAATTCTTGACAGTATCTGTTTCATAATGCAAAATCAATCACTTAATTATTATATCAATCAGTGAATCTATTATGCCCTTAACTCATCAGAAGAAATAGCAACAATCAATCTGTCAAAAGGAATTGAAGTGCGATTTGACATGATTAAAATCCGAAAATTGGAAGAGAGACTGCAAATACCTTTTTATTTTTCCATTACGCCAGGAATAAATTATAAGATGGTCAACATCATGAATTTTGGAATATAAGTTTTTGTCATTTATTCTCTATATTGAGCTTCTTAAATAAGGATTGATATATATTATAAGAAAATATATTTCTACAGATACATATATATATATATATATATATATATATATATATACATATACACGTGTTTGTGAGCCCTACTCCTCTTCAGCAAAGCTTGACTGTTTTTAGGATTCAAATCCCGGACCTTGTACGTATTATTTATTATTTATTTATTTATTTATTATTTTTAAAAACAGTATATATATATATATATATATATATATATATATATATATATATATATATATATTTAATTTTTAAAAACAGTAATCTATTTAATTTTTAAAAATAATAAATAAATAAAAAACATGTCCAAATAAAAAACTTTCTAAGAAAAACACCGAATCTCCAAGGTGGAGATGTTAACCTTAATATCATTTAAAAAATCAACAACAAAAAACTACGTAAACAGATAAACGATAAAAAAACTAAAACAGTAAATTGTCTATGGTATCATAAGCGTAATGGGTTAGGGCAATGGACTGAAATACATAAGGTCCGGGGTTCGAATCCTAACAACAGTCAAGCTATGCTGAAGGGGAGTAGGGCTCCGAAACACGTGTGTCCATAGATTACTGTTTTTAAAAATAATAAATATATATATATATATATATACATATATACTTAAGCAAACATTATTAATGTAACGGAGATACTTTGCTTTGTGATTCGTTTTTTATTTTTTCGATTTTTCGTATAATTGTTTTTAATATTAATGAAGGTTCCATAATTGTTACTGGCACGAGTGCTTTCGATTTGCCCACGAATCATCTTCAGTTGTTGAAGAAATAAAAGTGTGAAAGAGAGAAAATGGAAATTAAAAAGTTAAAAGTAAAATATACTTAAAACGGTGTTGGGTGATGGTAAGTTAAATATATATATATATATATATATAATATTTAACCGAAACCTCTGGCCTTAGATGGAGGGGAGACTAAAACTTGCTGCTATGGTTTCAAATGATCTGAAAGAACAGCAATGGGAGGATTCCAAATATTTCTCATATGTTATATATCTCCTCTCTTTGGTTTTCACACATAAAGTAAATTTCACAGTGTATAAGGATTATTTGATACTAGAGATTCTACCCTATTTCCAAAAGAAACATATGAGAAATATTTGGAATCGAATCTCCCTTTGCTGTTATTTCAGATCATTTGAAACCATAGCAGCAAGTTTGTTCTCCCCCTCCATTAAGGCCAGAGGTTTTGGTGAAATATTATATATATTGTTTTTTTTTTGTTTTGTTTTTTAAATATAATTATCCACTGACATGTGTTTCGTTGTCTATGGCTCATTAGAGTGGCTGAATCTAGCGAGATTTCGAAATCGGGACCCACTAGATTCAGCCACTCTGATGAGTCGTAGATGACGAAACACATGTCAGTGGATAATTATATCTAAAAAACAAAACAAAAAAAACAATATATATACCGCTCCCCATGTGGTGGGTACCAGATTGGTTAAAGAGAAAATTATTCCCAACTCGCATTTAGGTAAAAAATGCACTTTCGTAAATAATTCATTCAAAACATATTACAAAAACAAATAACATATATATATATATATATATAAATAATAATCAACCTATATTTTTAATCGACTCCTCATCGACTTCATATATTTTAACTTACCATCACTTAACGCGTTATAATGTATATTTTACTTTTCACTTTTTAATTTCCATTTTCTCTCCTTCGCACTTTTACTTTCTCAATGCTTGAAAATGATTTGTCGACAAATCGAAAGCACCTGTGACAGTAACAATTATGGAACCTTCATTAATATTTTCAATTTTTATATAAAAAGATGAAACAGAAAATCAGAAATATAAAAAAAAAGAATCATAAAGCGAAGTGTCTCCGTTGCATTAATAATGTTTGCTTGATAATATATATATATATATATATATATATATATATATATATACTAGTGTTAGGATGATTAATCATAAAAATTGGAACTTTTGAGGATATCAAAATTGTGAAAATTTGAGCCTCGTTTTCGATTCCAAAAAGATTCTTTTATTTTTTTTCCTGGAAATTATAAAAAAACACAGATGTGTTTATATATTTATCAGAATAATATTTACTTATAACCTAGAAGTAAAGAATATTTACTCATAACATGGAAGTAAAGAGCAAAGAACCAGGATTTCTGGGTCCAATTTTATAATTTTATTGAAAAACAAAGTAAATAATACAACTTTTATTACCTTAGGAAACCCTTTGAAATGATTACACTTATTTTAGCACTTAGGTACTCCTTGTTGAGACACTTGTAGTCTGTCTAAACTGTACGAACGAACTGACTAAACCAAGATGGCCGACTCCTATTTATATCACCACAAGCAAGGGAGGTAACCATGTAACTGAAGCAAGGGAGGTAACCAATGTCTACATTAACATTGCTGCTGTCCTCAAGTGAATAATTTATTTCTGATTTAACAAGTCCCTTAGAAGCTCAGACGAAGCTCCTGCCTTGGTCAAACAATCAGAGACCTGATCACAACCCTTGATCCATTCTATCTGTATCTCTCCTCTACTCTTCATTTCCTTCAGCCTTGCTACATCTATTCTCAATCGTCGATCGCTTACCAGATTGTTGGAATTCAATGTCTCCACAAGTGATGCATTATCTGTCTTGCAGAGAACGTCTGGCAATTTAGATAACTGAAATACCTCTTGTATCATAACCGCAGTCAAAACACCAGCATCAGCTCCCTCATTCAGAGCAAGAGTCTCTGAGGCCAATGGGCTTTTTGTCACTCTGTCCAATTTCTTTGACGCCCAACACATGGGGGCCATTTTGTCAGTACTTCCTCCAATAAAGACAACAAAACCACCCTGTGAAGATCCATCTTCCAGACTGGCATAAGAGGCATCAGTATAACACAAAATGTGTAAATCTGAGGGCTTTCCCAATTTTGGAAATGTTATAGAACCCTTCTTGGATTTCAATTTTGATAAGGCTTTATTCGCCTCAAATAAGGCTTTTACTTTGGGATGCTTTCCAGTGTTGCTCATTTTACATACATCAAAAGCTATATCAGGGCGTGTTTGAGTTGAAACCCACATCATCTGACCTGCAAGTCTCTTCAACTCATGCTTTTCTTCTTCATTCAGTTCATCATTTTTCCTCAGTATCCTCCCTTTGCTTATTTCTATTGGAGATATGGAAGATACATATAGATCTTGTTCTACAGTGATCCCATTTTCCTGTTGATTAACATTCAGTCCAACATATTTGAATGTTCCACTTTCATGAGATCCCACCTTAAATTTTTCTTTCAATGTTGCAATCACATCCCTTTCAAACTCTGTGTTTCCACAGAAAACAAAATCATCCACGTGCATAGCAAGAATTCCAATCAAATTTCCTTTAATATCATGCCACAAAAACAATGCATTATCATAAGCACTTGCTACTCCTTTTAATTCAATCAAAGCCTGAGTAACTCTCTTGTACCATGCCCGTGGAGCATCATTCAATCCATAGATGCATCTTTTTAATTTCCACACTTGAGATTTAGGACAAACATCAGATGGTGGCCTCAGGTACACATCTCTCTCTAAAATACCACCTTGCAAAAAGGCTGAGGTAAAATCTATGGTCTGCAGCATCCAATTCTTTATTGATGCGGTTAGCATGACCATTCGCATAGCTTCACGGCTACATGTTGGGGAGTCCGTTTTCAGATTACTATTTTCTTCATAGCCTCGTGCTACAAGGCGAGCTTTCATTGTTTTCTGATTATCCTTGAATTTTTCAGTAATCACCCATCTTGTGGATATTGTTTTTTGACCTGTGTATGGCACACATTCAAATACTTCATAGGTGTTCATGTTTTTTATTTCTTTATGCTTGGCATCCATTACAGCTTTCGACTGCTCTTGTTCAGCGGTGAGCAGGACTACATTTTCCTGTTCAGTATATTGGGGCACTTCTCTCCAATGATCAATATGATTCCAGTTGATACAAACTTGATCCTCGTTTTCATCCTCAGGTTCTATATTGATCCAATGACTATATTTGCCAGTTGATTTAGGCTGTACTGACATAACCTTTCCTTTCTTCCACTCCCCACTTCCATTTATTTTATAAGTTATGGTCTTATTTCGGCCAGGTTTTTCAGTCTTATCTCTTAAACTGGTAGAACTATCAACAACTTCTTCTCTGTCTATATCTTCACTTTCTACCACTTGATTCTGCAACTCCTCCTCCTCAACTGAAAGGTATTCATTCTTCCCTTCTGTAGTGTTTCCCAGCATTTCAGCTTTTTTTGTTCTTTTTTCGTTGTTTTTATTCACTTTCATCAATTGGCACGGATGCATCCTATAAAATGCTCCGCCATGTCTGATTAAGACAAGCTGGCCTTCTCTGCCTAACACTTTTGCTGGACCACGCCATCCTTTAAAACCCTGCCTCCGATAATAGATTTGGTCTCCGGTAGCATAATCTTCATCAGCATAAGTTCTGACATTAGACCTGAGAGCTCTCCTAATTCTCTCACTGGACTCAGCTTCCAAAAAGTTTCTCCTTGCACTATGGAGAGCATTTAAATTTTTTCTCACCATGTCACTTGTAGTAGAGGACTCCATAGCAGGTAACTGGTCTGTCAGAATTGAGGGTGTATTTACATTGAAACCGAATACAAGTTCATTTGGACTGTGTCCAGAGTAATTGAGGAGGGCATTTTTTGCACAAATAGCCCATGCCAAGGCAATTTCAGGTTCACACTTCTCATCGTCAATTGTTTTTTTCATTGCCTCAGCAACTATCAAATTATGACGTTCTACAGTACCGTTGCTGAATGGACTTTCTGCGGCAGTAGTACAGGTCTCTATGTTGAGTTTTTCATTCATCTGTCTATAGTGTTCGTTGTTGAATTCACCCCCATTATCACTCAGAAGACGAACAGGAGATCCGAAATAGGTAATCCACATCATAAAGATGTTTTTGATGATCTCCTCCTTCTTCTTTGTTTTGATCAATGTTGCCGCTGAATACCTGGTAGCGGCATCAATGAGATGTAGTATCCACACCTCATTGTGGATGAACTCTTTCAAATCCATGTAAACTGTGTGATTAAATCTATTGCCAAGAGGCAATCCCACAACCGGTCGCAGTGGAGCTTTTTTAAATCTAAGGCAAATTTGACAGTTTTCACAAACCTCCTCAATCGCCTTTATAAATTCCTTGTCATTGAATTTGCCAATTTTTTTAACCAAGGAAACAAGTTTTTCCTTCGAGGCATGAGCAAACTGTCGATGAAGTTTTTCTGCTTTTTTTTTTTTTTCTGTGAAAGAACACTGACCAAAATTCTGAACATGTAATACAATGTTCTTAGTACCACTATGATCCAACAACTTATTTGTTAAGGGGAGACAATAGTGCCCTGAAGTTGTGGTCTTTAGTTCAATACATTTATCAAAAATCCAGCACATATCTTTCCGGAAATCTAGCACTATTCCTGCTGTCTTCATTGATTTGTGACTTAATAGAAGAGGCAAGTCGTTTTTCACAATATCTGCTTCGATATAAACTCTTATACCTCCGAGTGTAACCGGAAATTTAGCAACTTTAATTGCTGTGACAGCCACTCCATCACCAAAACAAAAACTCCGGTCTGAGTTCGTATACTTCACTAGTTGCAGGTCACTTTCATTTAAAGTATCTAAATAAACATCAAGCCACACTTCGCCAGCCAGTGTGCGAGTACAAGCAGAATCCAAGACTGCCATTCCAAATGTTTCCTTTACAAGATTTGAGATTTTTTCATTTGTACTGTTCAAATAAATATTTTCTTGAATGAACAACGTAATGTGTATTTGTTCTGTCGCTTCCGTAAACCTGAGCGTATTTCTAGGACACTCTCTAATTAGATCGTTCGGAGACTGACATTTGTAACACAACAACACGTTTCCACTTCGGTCACATGGATTAGATTGTCCTCGACGAAAACGCCTTTTGTTGTTACCCGGTTTAGAATAATTATAGTTGACGATTTCGGGCTCTGATTTCACTGCCGGTACATTTTCATCACGATAAATGTCACCAAATACTTTCTTTATCGATTCCTTCATGTTTTGATACGTCAAAACAGAACACGTTGTCCGCGCTAATTTTTCGTTCTCTTCCGATATGTTAACCGCGTTCAAAACAAGAAAAGCTTGCACTCCTTCCGGTAGAATAATGTAGAATTTTTTTAATCTTTGGTACAAAAACTCATAACGAACAAGAAAGTCATTTATACTGGTACCTGACGATCTTTTATAAGTGTAAAATTCCTTAAAAGTCATGTAAGCGCGCGTGTGTTCATCCTTTAAATATATGTCATCCAGTTTCTTTATTAAGATCTTCAAGCCATCTCGTCCGCCGATGTCACTTGTTGGCAATTCACGGACACATTCTCTAATATTCGGTGGTAGCGTCAAAAACACTGCTGGCCCTTTTTTTTCCTCAGGAAGATCCGTGAACAACGACCACATTTCAACGTCTTGTTTCCAGTTCTCGTAAACATCCTCCCCCTCCAACAATGGAGGTTGCTTGTTCGAAGTTGCCATATCCGATATCCGATCTGTCTAGTGCTACAGACAAGCTGTACAAAAAAAAAAAAAAATTTTTTTTTTTTTTTTTTTTTTTTTCGTTTTGTCGCACACAGAGGGATATCTCTGCTACCATTTGTTGAGACACTTGTAGTCTGTCTAAACTGTACGAACGAACTGACTAAACCAAGATGGCCGACTCCTATTTATATCACCACAAGCAAGGGAGGTAACCATGTAACTGAAGCAAGGGAGGTAACCAATGTCTACATTAACACTCCTCAAATTGGTGTGAATGGCTGTCACCTCAGGAGGAAGCCTCTTCTGAAGGCAATACACAAGAAAGCCTGCAAACAGTTTACTAAAGTCATGTCAACAAAGCCCATAGATTACTGGAATTATGTCCTATGGTCTGATGAGATGAAATTTAATTTGTTTGGTTCTGATAGCCTTAAGCATGTGTGGCGGCGACCAGGTGAGGGGTACAAGGGTAAGTGTGTCATGTCTACAGTCAAGAATGGTGGTGAGAATGTCATGGTCTGGGGCTGCATGAGTGATGCAGGTATTGGAGAGTTACATTTCATTGAGGGGAAACATGAACTCCAACATGTACTGTCAAATACTGCAGCAGAGCATGATCCCCTCTCTCCAGAAACTGGGTCGCAGAGCAGTGTTCCAGCATGATAATAACCCAAAACACACATTCAAGACAACCACTGCTTTACTGAAGAGGCTGAGGGTAAAAGTGATGGACTGGCCAACATGTCTCCAGATTGAACCCAATAGAACATCTTTGGGGCATCCTCAAGCAGAAGGTGGAGGTGCGCAAAGTCTCAAATATCCGCCAGTTCTGTGACGTCGTAATTGAAGAGTGGAACAACATTCCAGTGGCTACATGTGAAGCTCTGGTAAACTCCATGCCCAGGAGAGTAAAGACAGTTTTGGACAATGATGGTGGCCATACAAAATATTGAGAGTTGACATGTTGTATGCTAATATTGACGACTTTTCGTAAGGGGTGTACTCACTTTTATTGCCAAGGATTTAACTTTTAATGACTATATTTTAAGTGGAAAATAAATTAACTCTGTTATATATGCTGCAGACAGACTACTTTTCATTGTGACCAAAAAATAATTTTTTCAGTATTGCCCCATGAAGAGATATACTTAAATATTTGAAGGGGTGTACTCACTTTTGTGATACACTGTATATATATATATGATTGTTGAGCTGGATTAAATCCAACGATATGAAATAAAATGGAGGTGGAAGGACCTGAATACTCAACGTTTCGCCCGATTTATTCGGGCTTCTTCAAGAGGGATGGTCATTGATGAGAGAGTCAGAGGATTGGGGCTATATATAATGATGGGGGAGAGCAGCGTGTTTTCCTTATGTAAATTAGATGTCATATATACATATATATACATTTTATGAGAGAAAATAAATTAGAGTAAACTAGCGTGGTGGATTACGTCTAAAAGTTAAAATATCATAGAGATTAAAAAATTGCGTCTGGAAATATAGAGGTGATAGATTAATTAAATAAAATGACACGAGATTACGAATGAAGTTTTTTTTTTTTTAAATTAGAGATAATTGAATTGGGATAAAATAGCGTAGTAACTTAAAAGATGGTGTCTAAAAATAAGAATAGGTGATAAAAATGGAGTCTTAAAATAGATAATGATAAAATAAAAACAGTAAATAAGTAAAATAAAAATAATAAAATTAAGTGAAATTACGAATTTTTTTTTTTTTGTATGTATATATATATATATATATATATATATATATATATATATATATATATATATATATATATATATATATATATATCGCTTAACCGGTGTCTAAGTTGTTCTCTTTAATAATTATTTCCGACAGAAAGGGAGCAACGTGGAAAAAAACTTTTCTTTGCTTAATTATATTGCTGGAATGGGAGATTATAGCTGACTCAATTAAACGTCGTGTGGATCTGTTATGTATGTGTTTAAGGAAAGTTGTTTTGTTAAAATTAAAATAGTGGTCGTTCTCCATGATGTGACAAAATATGGCGTTGAGTGTATTGTTGTTTTTTACATCTCTTTTGTGTTCATATATTCTTTTATTTAAATTACACTGAGTTTCTCCTACGTATATTCTTCCACAATCAAGGCAGGGTATGGAGTTCCGGCTTTGGTGTTAATGTTGGTATTAGTCATAATTTTACGTGTTAGATCCCTAATTGTTATTCTTATTTTTAGACACCATCTTTTAAGTTACTACGCTATTTTATCCCAATTCAATTATCTCTAATTTAAAAAAAAAAAAAAAAAAATTCCTTCGTAATCTTGTGTCATTTTATTTACTTAATCTATCACCGCTATATTTCCAGACGCAATTTTTTAATCTCTACGATATTTTAACTTTTAGCCGTAATCCACCACACTAGTTTACTCTAATTTATTTTCTCTCATAAAATGTATATACATGTATATATGACATCTAATTTACATAAGGAAATCATGCTGCTCTCCCCCATCATTATATATAGCCCCAATCCTCCGACTCTCTCGTCAATGACCATCCCTCTTGAAGAAACCCGAATAAATCGGGTGAAACGTTGAGTATTCAGGTCCTTCCACCTCCATTTTATTTCATATATATATATATATATATATATATATATATATACACAGACACACTGGGTCCACCATAAATAACTATATAATTTTGTTTTTGTATAATAAATGAAGAAATGAAGAAATATGCAACTGAAATGTGAGTCTTGGCTGATTCTTACATTGTTACCATGTATTTCTCTTGTTTTATTGTAGGATCTTTTGGATTTTACCCAAGCGAAGAATTTCCATCCATCACTCCATATGACTTGGTAAGCAAAAATCGTGAAGGCGATGAAGCTTCGGTATCCATTACAATAGAAGGTCAGTAGAAAATACTAAGCATTTAACTGCTACTAAATTGTATCATATTTTTAATTTTGTTATTCTTACATATTCATATTGAGACTAAATTGAAGTCAGAAAGATAGAGAATGCGCGTTGTGTTTCATCATCCAGTTTTACTTTTTAAGGTGTTTCAAGTGTCCTTGGACTCCAGGGTGGGCAACATCAGACAATGGGGTTTGAAATAGAGAACTATTATTACATAATAGATGGCTCTACATAGCTTTATGGACAAATTTATCTTTAGTTGAACTTTGGCAACTTAATATTTTCATTTACTAGCCAAATAGAAAAGTTACTAGCCAAACCAATGTGATTTTTGGAATATGACATCTTATTTCTGTTACGAGTATGTACATCATAAAGATTGTTTTTATATTTTTTTAAGTAAGTGTTATTCTAAATATGCACCAAATTTTATGTTATGATTTAAAGGTATAAACATTCAAATTTTTTCAGATGTTTTTAAAATAACTTTCGTTAAAAAAAGAACTGTTTATTGTTCTAATTAACTTTTATTGTTTAAATAATTTAACTTTTATTTAAAAAAATTGAAGACATTTTTCACTCAGTAATTGGCTTTGGAAGATTGTTGGTGAAAAAGAGACAATCGGCAAAAGATAAACGTTTTATTATTTCTAATCACCACTTGGAAAAATCACTTGCAAATGCGACTGTTTCACTTGTCACATAAAGTTCTGCCCAATGTCAGATAGCGATTACAACAGCTAGTGTTAATCAGTACAGATCGAAGTGACACAAAGTTTGGGAAATAAACCAGTTTCCTCTGAAAGATAACAGGAAGGATAACCTGAAGGTTAGATACAGGGATAAATGAGGATTGAGTGGAAACAAAGAGACGTTGATTGACATGATGCATGACGTCATGAATATTGAAAGAAATGAGTGTGTTTATGTATGTACTGTGGTTCACATTGCCAATAATGCTGTAATAACTGAAAGGAAAGCTTGATAATTAACGAGAGTGAAATGACCCCTAAGGTCTCTAGTCACTGTTCCTACCTATTCATTCTTAATAAGATAACGAATTAAGAAAATACTAGTCTCTCACTTTCTCATATGTTAGCTATTTTTGTTTGAGAAAGATCATTTTTCGACAGCTTACTTTAGAATACGTATATTTAAACAGACAGAGATCTATAATATAAATCTCTGTTTTGTATGCTTGCCTAAAACTTTCGACAGAGATGATGGATATTCACGAGATTGGTATCGTTTTAAAGCTTGACCCTTCAGACGACAAATATCAAAAAATTGGCTTAAAACATTAATTCCTTCACCCTCAACTGGGCACTTTTCTACAGGGAGGAGTAGCAAAAAATCCTTCATGACAATTTAGCCATACACGCATGCGCAAAAAAGTTCTTTCTTGCATTAGTTTAATAAAAAAAAACAATAACCTGATTTCGCTCCCATCATCATAGACCAGGCGGTATAGTAGCAGTATTGTTATTTTAAGATTGCACATTCGAGCCGAGATGTCAGATATATATTTTTGACTTTTAAAGTTTTATTATTGAAACAGGGTTATTTATGCCATTTTAAAAAAAAATTATTTTTCCATCACGTTCTCTGTTTTTTTTTTGTTTTTGTTTTTCCGATTTTTTTAAGAAGTTTTAACATCGTTCACTTATTCTTTATTTTGTATCACGTTCGTTGTTTTTTTGTTGTTGTTAAATATTTAAACGGGGTTATTACGTTCGCTTAGTCTTTATTTTTGTTTTGATCCCCCCACACACACACACACACCTCACCACACCCGGGCAACACCGGGTATCCCTGCTAGTACATAATAAAAATGAAATAAAATAAATAAAAATTAAACTAAAACAACATCTATATATATAAAAGCGAAAATGTATGTGTGTATGTATGTACACTTTTCCTCGATGTCCACAAAAGGCTTCTTTCAGAGAAGCGATTGCTCGCTTCACAACTTCTTAAAACTTTTTATATCATCTATAAATTGTAATATCTCAGAGTTACCCACGGAGCTCGCCTGTCTATTTAATTTTATTGACTTTCAAACGTTAATTATTCCACATTTCCGGCATCGGCACGCGTTACATTCGGTTTTCGGTATAAAAAAAAGCGAAACTCGACTCTAATAACAGGCCCAGAGCCATCCCCCCCCCGCTTTGGCGGCACGGGGGACAAGATCAAAGTGTAGTATCTGTTCCAACAGATGCTGCAAAGCTATGACTAGCAAACACCAGCTATGACTAGCAAAGACCATATGTGGGGCCAACCCCACATATCTAAACTTGGTCACTGAAGGGGCAACGCTTCATACCAACAGTTTCTAATCCAGCTCCCATTTCCCACCTCTCGGGAGCTGGTATCCCCTTTCCCTCCATCTCCACATTAAAAAACGGCCTTGTGCCTAATTTGCTCAGTGGGGAAGCAAATAAATATCACAACAGGCCCAGAGCCAGTGAACGTTTGTCGACTTCGTCATATCAGATGGGGGAGCGGGTTTTTAAAAACAAACAAACTGATTTATTGACCTCATTAAAAACTGTCCCGCACAAAATTCTGACTGCTGAATACCTATCGCCGTCACATCAATCAAAAACGAGCACCTTTTTTTTTTTTTTTTCAAACTTTACGATTTTCCAACTGCGCGTCGTAAAAGCTTCGTTTTTTTTCACGGGCACCTGTTTTTTTTTCACACACACCTACAAACACCCGGGCAACGCCGGGTACCCCTCGTTAGTTTAAAATAAAAACAAAAAAGCACTCTAAGCAGTTATGTGCTAAAACAAGGTCATCTATTAATTCAACGCATTCACAAAAGCAGAAGAAAGAAGAGAAAGCGAAAATCATCCAAACCTTTGTTTGGGAGAAAAGGCCTAAAATTTACTAATGGGAGAATTAATCTGTAGGAGGAAATAACAATGAATCTGATTGGTTAGCTAGCTGGACTAAACACCATGTGCATAGAAAAAGGTACTAAAAGGAGTTTGAGATAATTATGCCAGGGAGATAAGAAGCATCAACGAAGCAAAAGTTTGCATTTTTGCAAGAGATAATTTGTGACGCTAAAATAATCGATCGAGCAACGAAACAATTTCAAGTAAAATAGACTTTGTCTCCACAAAAGCATAGTCCCAGAAATTGCCGAGGCAGTTTATAAAAAGGGAATACACTATGCAAAAATTTATTTTTGTTAGTATTATTGAAATTATTATAACAGGGTGGAACAATAAAATTGTCGCCCTAGTAAAGACAACATGATTCCATTTCCGTTTGATGAAAAATGGTTTTCTTTTTTTGTTGCACACCATCTACTAGTTGGCCAGTTGTGTACAAATCCTAAGAGTGATAGGAGCATTCTATCATGTCTGAAAGTGACACAATGTTCAATGCACAAGATCGGAGATGTGCTGGTGTACGTGCTCTCTACTGATCCAAGTCAGCACTCTCAAAATGCAAATCCAGATGGTCCAACACTTGAGGGCACAGCTCAACAAAGTTTCTGGCCATGATCATGGTCTTTGGTGTGGTTTCAAATGAGGGCCACATCATACTACCTCACATTTTCGAAGTCAGCTTGAAAGTTAACACCAAAGTATACTTGGATATGCTGAAGAGTGTGGTGATCCCCTGGTGCAATCTGGTGGCTCTTGGCAGATCCTGGGTGTGGCAGCAAGACTCAGTGCCAGCCAAAAAAAAATCTTATAGACCCAGGCTTGGCTTGAGAAGGAGTGATACGATTTTGTACCCTTCTATCACTGGCCTCCCTTCTCTGCTGGACTACTTTGGTTGGTCATACATCAAGAACATCACCAAAGCCAGTCTGATCACCGCCATCTGCTGAGTATTCGCCGAGCTTCCACCGGTACTATTGGAAAAGACATGCTCCCAGTTCCAGACCCACATTGAGGTGGGAGTTGTGGTTGAAGGTGGCTACATTAAATAGATGTCAGCTCATGATCAAGTTACCTGAATTGGAAAAGACATGCTCCCAGTTCCAGACCCACATTGAGGTGGGAGTTGTGGTTGAAGGTGGCTACATTAAATAGATGTCAGCTCATGATCAAGTTACCTGAATTGGAAAAGACATGCTCCCAGTTCCAGACCCACATTGAGGTGGGAGTTGTGGTTGAAGGTGGCTACATTAAATAGATGTCAGCTCATGATCAAGTTACCTGAATTGGAAAAGACATGCTCCCAGTTCCAGACCCACATTGAGGTGGGAGTTGTGGTCGAAGGTGGCTACATTAAATAGATGTCAGCTCATGATCAAGTTACCTGAATTGGAAAAGACATGCTCCCAGTTCCAGACCCACATTGAGGTGGGAGTTGTGGTCGAAGGTGGCTACATTAAATAGATGTCAGCTCATGATCAAGTTACCTGAATTGGAAAAGACATGCTCCCAGTTCCAGACCCACATTGAGGTGGGAGTTGTGGTCGAAGGTGGCTACATTAAATAGATGTCAGCTCATGATCAAGTTACCTGAATTGGAAAAGACATGCTCCCAGTTCCAGACCCACATTGAGGTGGGAGTTGTGGTTGAAGGTGGCTACATTAAATAGATGTCAGCTCATGATCAAGTTACCTGAATTGGAAAAGACATGCTCCCAGTTCCAGACCCACATTGAGGTGGGAGTTGTGGTCGAAGGTGGCTACATTAAATAGATGTCAGCTCATGATCAAGTTACCTGAATTGGAAAAGACATGCTCCCAGTTCCAGACCCACATTGAGGTGGGAGTTGTGGTTGAAGGTGGCTACATTAAATAGATGTCAGCTCATGATCAAGTTACCTGAATTGGAAAAGACATGCTCCCAGTTCCAGACCCACATTGAGGTGGGAGTTGTGGTCGAAGGTGGCTACATTAAATAGATGTCAGCTCATGATCAAGTTACCTGAATTGGAAAAGACATGCTCCCAGTTCCAGACCCACATTGAGGTGGGAGTTGTGGTTGAAGGTGGCTACATTAAATAGATGTCAGCTCATGATCAAGTTACCTGAATTGGAAAAGACATGCTCCCAGTTCCAGACCCACATTGAGGTGGGAGTTGTGGTTGAAGGTGGCTACATTAAATAGATGTCAGCTCATGATCAAGTTACCTGAATTGGAAAAGACATGCTCCCAGTTCCAGACCCACATTGAGGTGGGAGTTGTGGTCGAAGGTGGCTACATTAAATAGATGTCAGCTCATGATCAAGTTACCTGAATTGGAAAAGACATGCTCCCAGTTCCAGACCCACATTGAGGTGGGAGTTGTGGTTGAAGGTGGCTACATTAAATAGATGTCAGCTCATGATCAAGTTACCTGAATTGGAAAAGACATGCTCCCAGTTCCAGACCCACATTGAGGTGGGAGTTGTGGTTGAAGGTGGCTACATTAAATAGATGTCAGCTCATGATCAAGTTACCTGAATTGGAAAAGACATGCTCCCAGTTCCAGACCCACATTGAGGTGGGAGTTGTGGTTGAAGGTGGCTACATTAAATAGATGTCAGCTCATGATCAAGTTACCTGAATTGGAAAAGACATGCTCCCAGTTCCAGACCCACATTGAGGTGGGAGTTGTGGTTGAAGGTGGCTACATTAAATAGATGTCAGCTCATGATCAAGTTACCTGAATTGGAAAAGACATGCTCCCAGTTCCAGACCCACATTGAGGTGGGAGTTGTGGTCGAAGGTGGCTACATTAAATAGATGTCAGCTCATGATCAAGTTACCTGAATTGGAAAAGACATGCTCCCAGTTCCAGACCCACATTGAGGTGGGAGTTGTGGTTGAAGGTGGCTACATTAAATAGATGTCAGCTCATGATCAAGTTACCTGAATTGGAAAAGACATGCTCCCAGTTCCAGACCCACATTGAGGTGGGAGTTGTGGTCGAAGGTGGCTACATTAAATAGATGTCAGCTCATGATCAAGTTACCTGAATTGGAAAAGACATGCTCCCAGTTCCAGACCCACATTGAGGTGGGAGTTGTGGTTGAAGGTGGCTACATTAAATAGATGTCAGCTCATGATCAAGTTACCTGAATTGGAAAAGACATGCTCCCAGTTCCAGACCCACATTGAGGTGGGAGTTGTGGTCGAAGGTGGCTACATTAAATAGATGTCAGCTCATGATCAAGTTACCTGAATTGGAAAAGACATGCTCCCAGTTCCAGACCCACATTGAGGTGGGAGTTGTGGTTGAAGGTGGCTACATTAAATAGATGTCAGCTCATGATCAAGTTACCTGAATTGGAAAAGACATGCTCCCAGTTCCAGACCCACATTGAGGTGGGAGTTGTGGTTGAAGGTGGCTACATTAAATAGATGTCAGCTCATGATCAAGTTACCTGAATTGGAAAAGACATGCTCCCAGTTCCAGACCCACATTGAGGTGGGAGTTGTGGTTGAAGGTGGCTACATTAAATAGATGTCAGCTCATGATCAAGTTACCTGAATTGGAAAAGACATGCTCCCAGTTCCAGACCCACATTGAGGTGGGAGTTGTGGTTGAAGGTGGCTACATTAAATAGATGTCAGCTCATGATCAAGTTACCTGAATTGGAAAAGACATGCTCCCAGTTCCAGACCCACATTGAGGTGGGAGTTGTGGTTGAAGGTGGCTACATTAAATAGATGTCAGCTCATGATCAAGTTACCTGAATTGGAAAAGACATGCTCCCAGTTCCAGACCCACATTGAGGTGGGAGTTGTGGTCGAAGGTGGCTACATTAAATAGATGTCAGCTCATGATCAAGTTACCTGAATTGGAAAAGACATGCTCCCAGTTCCAGACCCACATTGAGGTGGGAGTTGTGGTCGAAGGTGGCTACATTAAATAGATGTCAGCTCATGATCAAGTTACCTGAATTGGAAAAGACATGCTCCCAGTTCCAGACCCACATTGAGGTGGGAGTTGTGGTTGAAGGTGGCTACATTAAATAGATGTCAGCTCATGATCAAGTTACCTGAATTGGAAAAGACATGCTCCCAGTTCCAGACCCACATTGAGGTGGGAGTTGTGGTTGAAGGTGGCTACATTAAATAGATGTCAGCTCATGATCAAGTTACCTGAATTGGAAAAGACATGCTCCCAGTTCCAGACCCACATTGAGGTGGGAGTTGTGGTTGAAGGTGGCTACATTAAATAGATGTCAGCTCATGATCAAGTTACCTGAATTGGAAAAGACATGCTCCCAGTTCCAGACCCACATTGAGGTGGGAGTTGTGGTTGAAGGTGGCTACATTAAATAGATGTCAGCTCATGATCAAGTTACCTGAATTGGAAAAGACATGCTCCCAGTTCCAGACCCACATTGAGGTGGGAGTTGTGGTTGAAGGTGGCTACATTAAATAGATGTCAGCTCATGATCAAGTTACCTGAATTGGAAAAGACATGCTCCCAGTTCCAGACCCACATTGAGGTGGGAGTTGTGGTTGAAGGTGGCTACATTAAATAGATGTCAGCTCATGATCAAGTTACCTGAATTGGAAAAGACATGCTCCCAGTTCCAGACCCACATTGAGGTGGGAGTTGTGGTCGAAGGTGGCTACATTAAATAGATGTCAGCTCATGATCAAGTTACCTGAATTGGAAAAGACATGCTCCCAGTTCCAGACCCACATTGAGGTGGGAGTTGTGGTTGAAGGTGGCTACATTAAATAGATGTCAGCTCATGATCAAGTTACCTGAATTGGAAAAGACATGCTCCCAGTTCCAGACCCACATTGAGGTGGGAGTTGTGGTTGAAGGTGGCTACATTAAATAGATGTCAGCTCATGATCAAGTTACCTGAATTGGAAAAGACATGCTCCCAGTTCCAGACCCACATTGAGGTGGGAGTTGTGGTTGAAGGTGGCTACATTAAATAGATGTCAGCTCATGATCAAGTTACCTGAATTGGAAAAGACATGCTCCCAGTTCCAGACCCACATTGAGGTGAGAGTTGTGGTTGAAGGTGGCTACATTAAATAGATGTCAGCTCATGATCAAGTTACCTGAATTGGAAAAGACATGCTCCCAGTTCCAGACCCACATTGAGGTGGGAGTTGTGGTTGAAGGTGGCTACATTAAATAGATGTCAGCTCATGATCAAGTTACCTGAATTGGAAAAGACATGCTCCCAGTTCCAGACCCACATTGAGGTGGGAGTTGTGGTTGAAGGTGGCTACATTAAATAGATGTCAGCTCATGATCAAGTTACCTGAATTGGAAAAGACATGCTCCCAGTTCCAGACCCACATTGAGGTGGGAGTTGTGGTTGAAGGTGGCTACATTAAATAGATGTCAGCTCATGATCAAGTTACCTGAATTGGAAAAGACATGCTCCCAGTTCCAGACCCACATTGAGGTGGGAGTTGTGGTTGAAGGTGGCTACATTAAATAGATGTCAGCTCATGATCAAGTTACCTGAATTGGAAAAGACATGCTCCCAGTTCCAGACCCACATTGAGGTGGGAGTTGTGGTTGAAGGTGGCTACATTAAATAGATGTCAGCTCATGATCAAGTTACCTGAATTGGAAAAGACATGCTCCCAGTTCCAGACCCACATTGAGGTGGGAGTTGTGGTTGAAGGTGGCTACATTAAATAGATGTCAGCTCATGATCAAGTTACCTGAATTGGAAAAGACATGCTCCCAGTTCCAGACCCACATTGAGGTGGGAGTTGTGGTTGAAGGTGGCTACATTAAATAGATGTCAGCTCATGATCAAGTTACCTGAATTGGAAAAGACATGCTCCCAGTTCCAGACCCACATTGAGGTGGGAGTTGTGGTCGAAGGTGGCTACATTAAATAGATGTCAGCTCATGATCAAGTTACCTGAATTGGAAAAGACATGCTCCCAGTTCCAGACCCACATTGAGGTGGGAGTTGTGGTTGAAGGTGGCTACATTAAATAGATGTCAGCTCATGATCAAGTTACCTGAATTGGAAAAGACATGCTCCCAGTTCCAGACCCACATTGAGGTGGGAGTTGTGGTTGAAGGTGGCTACATTAAATAGATGTCAGCTCATGATCAAGTTACCTGAATTGGAAAAGACATGCTCCCAGTTCCAGACCCACATTGAGGTGGGAGTTGTGGTCGAAGGTGGCTACATTAAATAGATGTCAGCTCATGATCAAGTTACCTGAATTGGAAAAGACATGCTCCCAGTTCCAGACCCACATTGAGGTGGGAGTTGTGGTTGAAGGTGGCTACATTAAATAGATGTCAGCTCATGATCAAGTTACCTGAATTGGAAAAGACATGCTCCCAGTTCCAGACCCACATTGAGGTGGGAGTTGTGGTCGAAGGTGGCTTCATTAAATAGATGTCAGCTCATGATCAAGTTACCTGAATTGGAAAAGACATGCTCCCAGTTCCAGACCCACATTGAGGTGGGAGTTGTGGTTGAAGGTGGCTACATTAAATAGATGTCAGCTCATGATCAAGTTATTTGAATTGATTTTTTCAATAAAAGTTTCAAAATAAAACTGTAGTGTTGTTTTTCTTTAGGGTGACAATTTTATTGTTCAACCCTGTATGTTTCATTTTTAGTTTTTTATTAATTTGTTTCATTTTCGTCAACTGTTTCGGCAATTTCCAGGACTAACAGTTCATGTAGAGATCATAATTCACGTATAGTATTTGTGTATAATTTCTGCCTTCGAATAGCGAGACTTTGAAATTCCCTTCCTGCTACCTGCTTCCCTGACTGTACTTATATGCAGAAGTTTAAATGTAATGTAAATCAACATATTGTTAATCTTTCCTAGGCTTGGCCCCAAATAGTAGCCCATTACGTCCAAGTGGCTATATGCCTTGTTAGGAGTGAATATGAGTAAAAAAAAAAAAAAGAAAAAAAACAAGTGAAGCAGTTCTGACTAAAAACAGAAAAAGCTGAATGGCCCATCCTCATCAAACGTTCATGAAAAACACTCGTCTCGCTGAAACCACTATCAATAATTTCTCCGACTCTTTATCTGTGCCTAAACCTAAATGTAGATTCCATGAACAAAGCTTCTTTCTTATAACTGCGCGCCTGTGTAACTTTGTTCTGTTTTCCTGCTTTCCAACTGACTACAATATGGTTGTCTTCAAGTCCAATGTAAACAAGTTCTTGAGCTGTTCCCCTTAAGTAATCCAATTTACCAAATTTTCACTACTAATGATTACTATGATACTGTCCCATTGGCTACTTTACACTCATTAACCTTTATCCTCGAGTAGCCTCTGGGCCTTGATAAGTGATGACTTTTTTGTAAAAAAAAATCAAGTTCCGAGGCTTATACACTATGAACTGAACTAGATCAGGTTTAAAAACTATGACTACAACATAGTTTAGGGTCAGATTAGGGTTAGAATAAAAAAACAGTTCATATTATGTAGATTGCCTGAAGTTTTTTGATGACTTAAGTACTGTAATTTTCATAGATAGCTATTCCTAAATTTACTAAATAAATATAAATATATTAATTTTTAAATCTTTTTTTTCTCTTATTCGTAGATCCGGATCTTTCAAGCATGTCATTGGCATTTTCGCTTCTGCTTCCACATCAAGCTATACAAAGTTATTTTCGTTTGGTAAGTTGGAAAAAATATTTTTGGTTTGAGAATATACATTCTTATCTTACAGGAAGATCTGTGGAAGAGGTTTTTGTTTTGTTTTTATTAAATAACTATCAGGAAGACCTAACGTCATTGTGATTTGGCTTTCAAACGCACTTGATGCGTATTTTATTTTATTCAAATTAAATCAACGTTTCTATATGGAACTCAAACCCTTGGTGTTATTCTCACATTGCCTATGCACTGGTTCAACATTTCAAAGCATAATAACTGAGATACAATGCGCGGCTCTTTTCAAACAGATTTTCTTTCTCAAACTTTACAACATGGCAAAAAAGAAGAAAAAAAAAAAAAGAAAACAAAATACTGAGGATGGAGTTTAGCTCCGAAATATGTTAATGTTATAAATTTCAAACAAGTAAAATAATTTTCTTTACATTACATTATGATTTGACTTTCAAGCACAATTGATGCATATTTTATATATATAAACAAGATTTCCAGCTATGGTATAACTGGAAATGTTTTCTCAATCGTTAAATCATTTCTCTCTGATAGGCTCATAAGAGTAGTGGTTGATGGGCAGAAATCAGAGGCCCACAGTATTAATGCTGGAGTCCCTCAGAGGTCCATCCTGGGCCCAATTCTCTTCCTGATCTACATTAATGATTTCCCAAAACATACTTAAATCATTCATTGATATCTATGCTGATGACACGACCATCTATGGCAACACATCTAAGGCCGTAAATGACAAAGTTCTCTCTGATTCTCTCTCCTCTGATCTTGAGTGCATGGTACAGTGGGGGAAGAGGTGGCTGGTTACTTTTAATGCATCTAAAATCAAGCTCCTACCTTTACATCATCAACGCCTGTCTTTGTTTTATCGTTACTTCCATGGCAAGTGCTCCTCTGAGTTCTAATCTCTGGTACTCCCTCAACAATCTTTCATGATAAACACCCGTTTAGCTGAAACCACTGTCAAAAATTTTCCCCACTCTTTATCTGTACCAAAACCAAAACATAGATTCCATGAACAAAGCTTCTTTCTTAGAAGTTCACGCCTGTGGAACTCTCTTCCATTGGCCTGTTTCCCACCTGACTACAACTTGGATGTCTTCAAGTCCAACATAAACAAATTCCTGATTAGCCGCCCCCTTAAGTAATGACACTTTATAAAATCTCAAATACTAACGATTATTACGATACTATTCCATTGATTACTGTACACACAATAACCCTTATCCCCGAGTGGCACAGAAATCACTTTTTCCACTGCTTCCAACATAATAGATGTACGGAAACTAAAGCCGCTTTCAGGACTGCCAGCAACCATTGTAAGAAAGTAATAAAGAACGCAAGAGAGTTGTATGCTCAATCCGTCAAGTCCAAAGTAGCTGAGCAGCGGCTTGGTTCCCACCAGTTTTGGCAAATAGCAAACAGAATCCTGAACAGAAGCATGTGCTCTATCCCAACTATCATCAATGGACCTGAGGTAATCTCGTCAGCATCAGACAAAGCCAAATTCTTTGCCAAGAACTTTGCAGCTAATTCTACCCTTTGCGACCAAGGCCGCCAACCCCCAATATTTCCTCTTGTATCAGAAAACACGCTATGTGATATACATATATCTGTACGTGATGTTGCCAAGCTAATCAAAAACCTTGATTCCAGTAAAGCAACCGGCCCTGACAGTATTCCAATTATAGTACTCAAAAAAAGTTCAACCAACTTACAAAACTGTTTAAATGTTGTCTTAAGGAGAATAGCTTCCCATCACCCTGGAAAATCTCATCAGTATGCCCTGTATTTAAGAATTCAGGTGATCGCTCATCCCCCTCTCAGTACAGACCAATAAGTCTCCTGTGCATCATGAGTAAGTTGCTAGAATCTGTGTTAAATACAGAAGTAATCAACCATCTCAACAAAAATAACCTTCTTAGTGACACACAATATGGTTTCCGTTCTGCTAGATCTACAGCAGATGTGCTTACAGTTATATCTCATAGGATTAGCAAATCTCTCGACGGAGGCAACCTTTCTAGGGCAATTGCTCTTGACATATCTAAGGCCTTTGATAGGGTATGGCATAAAGGTTTACTTCACAAGATCTCCAGCTATGGTATAACTGGAAATGTCTTCTCAATTATTAAATCATTTCTTTCTGATAGGTTCATAAGAGTAGTAGTTGAGGGGCAAAAATCAGAAGCTCACAGTATTAATGCTGGAGTCCCTCAGGGGTCCATTCTGGACCCAACTCTTTTCCTGATCTAAATTAATGATCTTCCAAATCACATCCTTACATCATTTGCAGACATTTATGCTGATGACACTACCATTTATGGTAGCACATCTAAGACAGTAAGCAACCAAGTTCTCTCCAATTCTCTCTCCTCTGATCTTGAGCACGTGGTACAATGTGGAAAGGAGTGGCTGGTTACTTTTAATGCATCTAAAACCAAGCTTCTCTCTTTACATCATCAACTTTCTGATCCACATCTGGCATAAATTGAAATAAATGGCTCACATCTTCAGGAGGCCTCAAGTTTTGACAATCTTCTGGGCTTGACCATTACTCCTGATCTTAAATGGAACACGTACATCAAATCTGTTGCCAAGGCCGCTGGAAAAATGGTGGGATCTTTCTATTGATCCAGTAGATATCTCACTGCTGATGCAATTCTCTATCAATATAAGAGCTAGGTACGTCCAAGGATAAAATACTGTTGCCACATCTGGGAAGGAACTGCTAGAAAATACTTGTCCTGCCTTAATAGAGTTCAAAATAGACTTTGTAGCCTCGTAGGAGATGTCCTTTTCTCTTCCCTGCAACCTCTATCTCACAGAAGAGATGTTGCGAGTTTGTCTCTGATGTATCGTTATTTTCATGGAAAGTGTTCGACTGAGCTTCACTCTTTGGTACCCCCTAGCCAAACTTTCACAAGAAACACTCATCTAGCTGTAAACACTATCAATAATTCCCCCCACTCTTTATCTGTGCTTAAACCTAAACGTAGATTCCATGAACAAAGCTTCTTTCTTAGAACTGCACGCCTGTGGAATTGTCTTCCGTTTGCCTGCTTTCCAGCTGACTACAATATGGTTGTCTTCAAGTCTAACATAAACAAGTTCTTGATGAGCCATTCCATATAAGTCAACAAATTTACCGAATTTCCATTACTAATGATTACTATATTGTCCAATTTATACAGTATACTCTTTAACCCTTATCCTTGAGAGTCCTCTTGGCCTTGATAATGTGGTGATGCCTGTGTAAAAAAAAAATGTGGCTTCTGGGCCTTGAAAAGTGGTCACTATCATGTAAAAAAAACAAAAAAAAAACACGTCTCAGGTGTTGTATTACGAAATCTGTAAATAAACTGTAGCTATTGCTAAGGTCCTTGCAGCGACCTAAACGCAGCCCATCACTGGCAGAACCAACGTTGGTAAGAGGCAAACACAGAGCTGGCTTTCAAGTCTGGAATTTTTGTAAAATTATATCGTTGAATTTTTATCCTTTTCTTATTCATATATATATATATATATATATATATATATATATATATATATATATATATATTCAGCAATTTTTTTTATAATAGTTGATAGAAAAAAGTGAAAATAAAATAAACAAAAACAAAAAACAAGTTACCAGGAGTTATTTTCTAACTACTCTAATAATTTTTTTTTGTTTTTTCAAGTATTTTAAAATGTAAAATTTGTTAAGCTATAGCAGGGTGGCAGAACCAGCTAGTACATATATAAATTGAAATAACAAAAAACTTTTTGAAGAAATAATAAAGGAATATATAGCAAAATTGCAACTGTGATTCTGGCTGTTGTAATAATTTTAATAAATATTTATTATTAGTTAATTTTACTAAATATGTATTATTAGTTAATTTTAACATGTATTACTAGTTAATTTTAATAAATATGTATTATTAGTTAATTTTTATATGTATTACTAGTTAATTTTAATAAATATGTATTATTGGTTAATTTTAATTAATATGTATTATTAGTTAATTTTAATAAATATGTATTATTAGTTAATTTTAATAAATATGTATTATTAGTTAATTTTTATAAATATGTATTATTAGTTAATTTTAATTAATATGTATCATTAGTTAATTTTAACAAATATGTATTAGTTACTTTTAATATGTATTACTAGTTAATTTTAATAAATATGTATTATTGGTTAATTTTAATTAATATGTATTATTAGTTAATTTTAATTAATATGTATTATTAGTTAATTTTAATTAATATGTATTATTAGTTAATTTTAATAAATATGTATTATTAGTTAATTTTAATAAATATGTATTATTAGTTAATTTTTATATGTATTGCTAGTTAATTTTAATAAATATTAGACTACCTGTGACCCGTTGGGTCAGTATGTTATATTAGCTATGGAGTTCATGTATGAGTGTGACACTTGTGACGTAAGAAAATAGTTTTTTTTTTACATAACAGAAACATTTCTATGAAAGTATATTAAAATGAAAAAAGAATATAGATAGATTTCTATGAGTCATTCTGTTTATTATAATTGATTAATCTTGAAAAAAAAATTACAGTTACTGAATTATAAGTGGTTGGCCATACTTATGGGTAAATGTGCACTGAAACGATACAATAATACTTATTATAGTTAAATTCAAATTTTGATATATTTGCTATTTTTTTTACATCGTTCATTTCTGTATTACGTTTAAGGTATTTTAAACCTCACTCTTTCCATGTTAAATAATAATTTCGAAATAATAACGTTAATATTTCAGCGTCCCAATAGTTCTTTTGCTTTTTGTTTATTTTAAACCCCACTCTTCCCGTGTTAAATAATAATTTCGAAATAATAACGTTAACATTTCAGTGCGCAGGTTATGCGCGCATGCGCAACTGGATGTCGTAAACCGGAAAGTGGGTTACATACATCGTTACAAGGTCATTTGAGTTTAATAATAATATAGATGTATTACTAGTTAATTTTAATAAATAGGTATTATTAGCTAATTTTAATAATATATATTATTAGTTAATTATTATAAGTATGTATTACTAGTTGATTTTAATAAATATGTATTATTAGTTATTTTTAATAAGTATGCAATATTAGTTAATTTTTAATTAATATGTAATATTAGTTAATTTTAATAATATGTATAATTAGTTAATTTTAATAAATATGTATTATAGGTTAATTTGTATAAATATGTATTGTTAGTTAATTTTAATAAATATGTATTATTAGTTAATTTTAATAAATAGGCATTATTATTTAAATTTAATAAATATGTTTTATCAGTTAATTTTAATAAATATGTTTTATCAGTTAATTTTAATAAATGTGTATTATTAGTTAATTTTAATAAATATGTATTATTAGTTAATTTTAATAAATATGTATTAATAGTTAATTTTAATAAATAGGCATTATTATTTAAATTTAATAAATATGTTTTATCAGTTAATTTTAATAAATATGTATTATTAGTTAATTTTAATAAATATGTATTGTTTTGGATATGACTTTAAACTATATCCAGCTTTCGGTCTTTGGGGACTGTGGAGCCACCCTTTAATTGCCATTGCTGCCAGGTCCATTCTGATTCGTAGTGATCGTACCTTTTAGGGTCTCAATATGGGTTAAATAGAAACTGACTTGAAAACAAATATAATCTATTAAAAAAATTTTCTTTCAAATCTTCGGATTTGGCATTAAATAACCCAAAAAGGGTTGATACGCCATAAAACAACCAAACCAAACCTAATGAATATGTATTACTAGTTAATTTTAATAAATATGTATTACTAGTTAATTTTAATAAAGTTTTATTATTAGTTAATTTTTATAAATATGTATTACTAGTTAATTTTAATATGTATTACTAGTTAATTTTAATATGTATTACTAGTTAATTTTAATAAATATGTAATGCTAGTTAATTTTAAAATGTATTGCTAATTAATTTTAATATGTATTACTAGTTAATTTTAATAAATTTGTATTATTAGTTAGTTTTAATATATATTACTAGTTAATTTTAATAAATTTATATTATTAGTTAATTTTAATATTTATTACTAGTTAATTTTAATAAATTTTTATTATTAATTAATATTAATAAATTTGTATTATTAATTAATATTAATAAATATGTATTACTTACGAAACACAAAACAAAGCTACAAATAATAAATTTGTTTTTATTTTTTACTATTTCAGCTTGAACAGTATAAAAATGTTGTGTTTTATGGTCCACGTCACACACAAAAAAGAAAATTATCGCAACAAATTGCAAGATATTTTGCTGTAAGTAAATTCAAATTACTTAAAAAAAATGTCATGTTAAAATTTTTTGTCAAACAATTTTGAATTCAGTTTAAAATCCGTTGGAGTGATGAGAAATTTGTTGTATCTCCATTTTGCTGCGTTTTTATCCTTCTTGATAAAAAGAAAAGTTCATCAGGTTTCTGTTAAAAAGACAAACTTCGGCAGTAGAGCACTCTAACTTACTGGAAGTATTTTTTTTATTTTTGTATTTTGTTTTCATCAATGATTTCCGAAATACCATTCTAAGTTCATTCGTCAACACATACGCAGATGACACTACCATTTATGGCAACACTTCAGAGGCCAACATGATCTCTGTTTCTCTCTCCTCCGACCTTGAGCACGTATTACAATGAGGCAGAAAGTCTCTGGTTAATTTAAACATATCAAAAACGAAGCTTCTATCTTTTCTCTATAAATGCTCTAATTCTGACTTGACCCCAATTGATACAAAAAACCTTCCTGCTTTGACAAACTTCTGGGTCTGACTTTTACTACTGACCTGCAATTGAAGACTTACATCAAATTTGTTGCAAAGGTTGCTGGAAAAATGGTTGCATCATTTTACCACTCCCTAACCCAATGCAATTCTCTACCTGTCTAAGAGCCAGATACATTTGAGTCGGAGTTCAAAACCGAACAGTTGATGTTCTTTTTTCTTCCCTGCAATTTCTTTCTCACAGAAGAGACATTGCAAGCTTGTCTCTATTCTATCAGTGTTTTCTTGGAAAGTACTTGCCTGAGCTTCAATTTGTGGTCCCCTCTTGTCAAAATTTCACAAAAAAAACACTCCTCTAGCTACAACCACTATTAGCAATTTCCCTCATTCTCTATTTGCCTAAATCTAAAGCAAATTCCATGAACATGGTTTCTTTCCTGGAACTGCCTGCCCGTGAATCTCTCTTTTGCTGGTCAGCTTTCCAGCTGACTACAATATGGTCATCTTCAAGTTCAATGTAAACAAGTTTTTGTTTAGTTGTCCTCTTAAATAATCAAATTGTACTTAATTTCCACCTCTATTAGTATACTGTTGTCCAGGTGACCACTGTACACTTATACTCAAGTGGTTATATGTTTTGTCATCTTCTGTCAATTTACGTAGAATGCTGAAAGATGCTGGCGAAATGTCAGTTTATAAACTGTGCCAGTACCAAATGATTTATTTAAGAAAAAATATTGTTTCTTTATTTTTTTCAGGCTAAAGAAGCCCAAGAAGGTCGTTATGCTTCAATTATTTATGTCAGACTTCATCCGAACTATACAAAGCAGGATATTACGAAAATGTTAATGGAGAATGGTAAGTTGCTCTTGGCATTGTGTGAAATTGTTAGGTAAAGTTTTTTTAGAGAATTTGGAACAGAAAATAATGCTATATCATTAACTGTCTTGAAATGATTTCCTAAACATCTAATAAATCCAAACTTTTTGCAAAGAACTCTGCCATAAACTTCACTCTTTATGATCAGTGCTATCAATTTTTAATATTGTTATTATATAATTTTATTATCAATTTTTTATACTGTTATTATATAATCTAATTATCAATTTTTAATATTGTTATTATATAATTTATTATCAATTTTTAATATTGTTATTGTATAATTTTATTATCAATTTTTGATATCGTTATTATATAATTTTATTATCAATTTTTAATATTGTTATTGTATAATTTTATTATCAATTTTTAATATTATTATTATATAATTTTATTATCAATTTTTAATATTGTTATTATATAATTTATTATCAATTTTTAATATCGTTATTGTATAATTTATTATCAATTTTTGATATCGTTATTATATTATTTTATTATCAATTTTTAATATTGTTATTGTATAATTTTATTATCAATTTTTAATATTATTATTATATAATTTTATTATCAATTTTTAATATTGTTATATTACCATCTTTTAATACCGTTATATTGTTTAATTATCAGCTTTTTATTATCAACTTTTAATATCGTTAAGATGAGTAAATGACGTAAATTGATGTGAGCTCTTGGTGCAGATGTGTATGCGGGTGGGTGTGGATATGTGCGTATGATACCGTCATGTAGCATACAAAACAGAACCCCAAACATTGTCTGTTACTAGTTGTCTGGTCACATTTGTTCCCAGCAATTGTCTACTTGGCCAGATTTTTCTCGGAGGACCTCCAAGCTGCTAATTGTCCCAAACTGGAAACTGATCTTAACTGTCACAAACTCAAGATTGTTTGTAAAATATCCCTGTCATAAACTGTCAAAAAATTCACTGCCCCTCCTAAAACTGTCCATACATCAATTCTAAATGTATCAACCCTTATGTCCGATCTTTCATTCCAGTTACTTGCCACACCTTGATTAACAATCCGATTTCATTTCCATTTATGCTCTTTGGTGAACAACTTCCTCTCCATTCTAAGTTCACTTTCTATAAGTTTTGTTCTGCTGATTAAGTTATTTCTTTTTTTTATTACTTATTTTGGGGAGGGGATGTTGATTGTTTTGGCTCTTATTTAGAAAGTTTGTTTTCATGCTATTGCTTTTTTATTTCAATAAATTTGTGATGAATAATAAATATTTCAATGAATTTTGGATGAATAATAAATATTTCAATAAATTTTGGATGAATAATAAATAAAAGCAACAATAATTCAAGCATATTTATTGGTCGAAATTTCTTCCGCTTTTGAAATCCATCAGAAATAAAAGATTTGAAGACACCAACGAAAATGTAGGTAAACACATATGAATATCCAGAAATTGATTTTTTTTCATTGAAATATGTTTATTTACAGAAAATGTTTACATAAATGATTAATATTCAAAGTAAAATATTTTTTTAATTAAAATAAATGGAAAAGAAAATGAATGTTTGTTTAACATAATTAAAATATGAATTTTTCATAATAAAATAATTGTTACAAAAATAAAATGTCCAAATATAATTAAACTACATAATAAATACGAATCAAGTAGATTGTAATAAATTAAATAAAGGCACGCAATATAACGGGGTCATCAGATTAAGTAACATGTTCTAGATCACCACAATTTAATATGTAATTATCAAAGTTACGCTAATGCAAGAAACACACATATACATGAAGTCTCATGTTTTTTGCTGAGTTTGTTTATTTGTATACAGCCTAGCATCTACATCGTCACCAAACTTGCTGAAAAGTATCCATTATTGTCTTAATTTGAATATTTCATAATGAAATCAATCTAAACCAAAGATCAAGGTTATGGAAAAGTCACACGTTTGGTAATAACTTTGGAATATTCATATTATTTGGATTCTTTGGACTACTGTTCTTATATTAAATATTATTTTCACAACATTTCGGTCAATGTGAACTTTGAACTTCTTCAAGTGTATCTTGTTGAACTCTTAAATCTTTCTGTTGGACTCTGGAATCTGCATGAAATTTCGAATGGAACCTTTTATTTAATACACATGTTCTGTCAGCCATGACTAGGTAGAAGTCTTAAGTAATTCGCAATTGTATTTGGAGTGTTGCTTACACCGAAAATTGGACCTTCAACCTCTGGAAGAGTGTAACTTACAACTGAATTTTGGCAAGTACTTTATCCACTACCATACAAAATTCCCAAGTCTGACAGAAAGATTTTAGAATTCAACAAAATATACCTGAATGAAGTCGGATGTTACATCAATGAAAATGCTATGAAAATACCACAAAAAATGAGAACAGCATTCCAAGCGGTTTTACTAAAGATGCAAAACTAAAAATTAAGTACGGTCAATGTACAACTAAATGCTGCTACTGATTAAAGCAACTTCGACACAGGCGATCGATTGGGTCCATCAACGTAAAATATCGTAAAACAATGTTGTCAACAATAAAACGAACTTACTTAGAAGTTTTGAGAGGTTATTTTTTGGCAAATATCTTTTTCATACCTAAAAAGATGTTTACTAAAGAAAACTCCTGATTTTTATTAAATATTTCCTGTTACATGGGCGACCTACTGAGTCTGTTAGTGCAAAAGATGTTATTAAAATAAACAATAAAACGACTTTAGTTACTATTGCGATTATTTTGGGCAAAAGATTGAGACATTTTTTTCAGCCCAGTGTGCTACTATTTTTTTATTTTTTAATCTTTGTAAAAAAAACAAACAAGTTTATTTTGTTAATATTTAAATAAAAAACAAAACAAATTTAGTCACAGTCACAACTTTCAGCCGAGTTTTTTTTTTTTTTTTTTTTTTTGGTAAATTAAATTTTGCAAGTGACCCTTTGTTTAAAATTTGAATTTTGTAACAATAACAATGTAACACTAGAAAATCTTTGTAATAAGTAGAAAAAATCCTTAAAGACTGGAGTTTCCAATCCCGTGTACCTCTTTCGGTGGAACAAGTTTTCCTAACATTTAAAACATTAGTGCCTAACTACTCTCGTGAGGAGGCAAGTATGTCTGTCTACTGTACATAACTTTATGCGCATATATATATATATATATATATATATATATATATATATATATATATATATATTAAAAAGTTTGACTCATGTTCAGGTAACCTACATGTAAAATTTCAAGTGTTTAGACCCAAAATTGACAGAGGAGTTTGGTAAAGTATGCAATGGTCAACTCTTTCAACTTTGACTGCTTGGCAGCGAAATTTTCGCCCAAAAACTGTTTAAAAAGCTTGTTGCATGTCTGAATACCCTTTATGTAAAATTTCAAATGTTTAAACCCAAAATTTGCTGAATAGTCAGCTAGAGACCACAAAGATCAAATCTTTCGAACTTTGACCTCTTGGCAGCCAAATTTTCGGCCAAAAACCGATTAAAAAGCTTGCCCTATATCTGAATATACTTTATGTAAAATTTCAAATGTTTAGACCAACAATTGGCTGAGTAATTTGATAGAGACCACAGAGGTCAAATTTTTTAAAATTTGACCCCAATTTTGACTCCTTAACATTTATTATTTTGAGCTCAAATCAAGTTAAAAAGTTTGATCCATGTCCAAGTAACCTACATCTAAAATTTCAAGTTTTTAGGCCCAAAATTGGCGGAGGAGTTTGGTAGAGTTTTCAATGGTCAAATCATTGACCTTTAACTCCTTGACAGCCAAATTTCTGGCTGAAAATCTAATTAAAAAGATTTTCCCAAATCTCAATACCTCAATACAATAAATCTCAATTTGACATAAGGTATGTCAAATCTCGAGTCTGTAGACTGAAAATTGACAGAGTAGTTTTGTAGGGAAATGTATACACACACACAATTTCACTTTTATAAGATATATAGATAATATTGCATAAAGTTCCATTTTATTATAATGCAACAGAGGTTCATTTCTCAAAAAAAAAAAAAATGGGAAAAAAAGTCATTTTTTAAAGTTTTCACAAACATTTATTTTTAAGTTATTATTATTGACTATTGCTTGTTTTTAGTTTGTTTTGTTTTTTAAATTAAACTTGAAACTGTCGAAGTTGCTTTGACTAATTAAATGCTTAACGACTGAGAATTATTTTTTCCAATACAGTGTGCTAAATAATTACCTCAGTCTTGATCTCAGTCAGATTTAATTAGACTGCATAAAATCATGCTTAATTTTTAGTCGTGCATAATAAGTATAATCAAGGCATGGCTGATCTAAAATGCAAACGTTTATTTTTTACAAAGATTTTTAATAAAACCATGAAAAAAAGTAATGCACAGAATTGGAAAAAATAATTGTTTCGATAAGGAATTCATTGTGCAAATAAATATTTATGTATCTATTTACTATCTGACTTGAGAGAGAATACTTTAAAAAAATTATTTTTTGTAAATACTTTTCATATGAATGTAAAAATATATTTGCCAAAAAATAATCTCTCATCTGAAACTTGTGAAAAAATTCATTTTATTGTTTATTTTAAACAAAGATTTTTACAGTATTTTGTGCTGACAAATGCAGTCATTTATTTGTGTTGAAGTTGTTTTAATAGCAAATCAGCATCAGGAGCAAACAATTGTATATTATTTAGTTGTACATTTTTAGTAAAGCTCCTTATGTATGACTAAAATTCGGCACAACTAAAATATCTGATTCAGATCCTGATGACTTGAGCAACTTTACATGTTGTTTCTATATGTTGTACATTGATTAGGCACATGTTTGGTTGTACATTTTTAGTAAAACCTGTATACTAAGGTATCCAAATAATTCTCATCTCAAAAATTCAAAAACGGTTATGATTTGAAGTTATGATGAATTGTAGAGACTCACTACTTGGCCCATATTGTAGTCAATGAAGCCCTATATCTCATAAGACCATTACAAATTTGGTTATGGTGAAAATTTTGATGGAATTTCAATTTCTGATTTACAGCAGAATTAGCAGAATGACTCAACGTTGCCTGGGATTGATGATCAATGAATGTTTCACATTCCCATATTTTTTATTGTCATTGCCTATTTTTCAATCAAATTAATTAATTGCCTGTTCTAGTTGGGGACCCATTGTGGTGCACCGGGACGAAGCTTCACATGCCTCCCTACATTGATTTAGTCCATAATACATTGTAGTTTACATTGCACTGTAGAGAACCTACTGTTGATTATATAAAATTATTTTTTATATATAATGACTTGAATTTAAGTTTAAAATACAAAAGTATCACAGTGCAATTGTGTTTTAAATAGAAACATTCGTTTTGAATGCATCTCTGTTATATCAAAGAACCTACTGTTGATTTTATATATCGAGCCTTTCGGCTTGTGTGGTAATAAAACTTCTCAAATGCACTTGTGATGTTAGGCTGTGTAAGGTGTTAACTTTGGCCAAAATCGCCTGTTCAGTCTTTTATTGAATTTTTTCGATGATCAATACTTATCGAAGACATTTCAACGCAAAACCTATCTAAAAACACTATCTGGCACATAAAGTACTTTCATGTGAAATTTTATAAATACTGACCCACCGTTTTCAAGTTCATAGGGAACAAACAGAAACTCGGACAACGTTTCTTTTATATTGTAGTAGATATTATTGAAATTAATTTTTTGAAAAGAATTATTGAAAACACTTTTTAAAATATTTAAAAACTATTTTGGGAATATTATGTATTGGATACGATTTTTATGATGTTTAAATGTTATTTTGATTTCAATAATTTTATTTTTATACTTTCATAAACATATATTTATTATATAAATTCAAATAATTTTTAAAATAAATAAAAAAATTATTTTTATGATACCATGAATATACTTATAAAATTTCAAATAAAATAAAGACATTTTTAAAAATTTTGTTATCAAATTTTATCAAAAAATGAAAATAAAGACTAATTGTGTTATCGTTATCTGTATAATTTAAAAAAAATTTTGTTGTATACTTTTCAATAGTGTCTTTTTATATTTTATTTCAATAAATCGCTTCACAATAGAACTCACACACAAACAAAGTTTCTTTTATATAATAATAGAGATCGAGATTTGATGTATGAATCTAATATGCTTTGATAACAATAAACACCGGGCAAAATTTCAGCATTATCAGATAAATATTTTTTGAGTTATAAACATTTCCATGGCGTAACTTTGAAAATACTTTATACAATATGTAAAAAGTAAGACCCAGATAAGATTTTAGCCCATCCTTATGTTTCAGGTGGAGAGTTAGGATAAGGTTCAAAACTGACTTATGTTCTTACAGATATTGAGATTAGACATTTTTTGTGCCATTTTTTACGATTGTAAAGATTTTGTGACTTTTTTTCATTTTTCTGCAGGTTGCATGGTTCCAATAAAGACAGAAAACACCAATCGTCTTGCGCGTATTCTGATTCTGGATGGTTTAGACACAATCAATATTCCAGAGATCCTCCATGATTTGCTTGAAGCCATCGAGCATCGGGGTCAACGGTATACATTCAAAGTGAGCACAGGTCAGCAATCGAGAATTTTCCTTTAATGTTTTGAAATCTTTTAACTTTTATTCTTGTAACAATTTGATTTCAGATGTAACAAAATATTTCTAAGCAATGTCAACATAGCCAAAGTCTTGTTTTATTGACATGTTGTAAGTTGTTGCTCAGTAGATAGTGATGTCTCTCTCTCTTTATTTCTCTTTTCCCTTTCTTCTTAATACAATTGTCTCCTTCTTAATAATGTTGCATTACCTCCCCTTCATAGGGAGGTTTAAATTTCTCACAAGTCATAGTCAAATTTTCATTACTTTCATGGCAAACTTGAAAGTGTAAAGTTAAGATCTTCTGACTACTAAGTGAGTGATTGGGTTTCACATCTCGGGTCTGTTTCTGAAAGCTGCCCAACACATCGATGCCTCTGATCAGTATTGAAAGACAAAGGATACCCTCTGTAGGGGCAGATGTGCATGTAATTGTGTGGTTGCGCAATCTTCAACCACACCTCTCCTGAATTGGCACTGTTTTAGTCCCGTGGCAAGGAGAAGTCCAGGAGGGCTGGAAACAATGTCAAGATAAGCGGAGAGCATATACAGCACCTGGAAGTCCTAAATGGTCACCCATTTGATACTGACCAAGTTCAACGTTGCTTAACTTCGATGATCCAGTGGGAACTGGTGTGTCAATGTGATTATGCCGTGTGACCTTACAAGCCAGTAATAATCAAGGCAAACATAGTTGTGTGATTAGCAAAAGTAGTATTGCTATGTGTTTATGTCTTCAGAACAGGATATGTCTACACAATATATGAATAGTAGTGGTTTGGTTGTTTTATGGTATATCAACCCTTTTTGCCAAATCCAGTAATTTTAGATAATGTTTTTATGCTTCAAGTTCTTTATGTACATCTTGATCCATTGATTTAATCTCAAAAGACAATGGATAGTCTCTGTAAGGGCAGCTGCACATGTAATTGTGTGACAAGGGTTGCGCAATCCGTAACCGCACTTCTTGAGTTTAGTTGCAAGGAAAAGTCCAGAACGATGCATGTCAGCATGCAAAATGGATGTTAAACCAAATATGCTAATAATGATGAAGCAAGTTTGGTGGATATGACAAATTGTACAAATAATTCCAAAATCAAATATGTTCAATACTATGGACTGTTTCTTTTCACAATTCACAAAAAAATGGATGACGGATTGCAAAAGACAAAACTTAAAAAAAGAAATAAAACAATCATCTCTAAACATTTTCTTTCTTCTTTGGTTCACAGATGATGGCACCAACCTGACATGCTTTTTGGTAGACAGATTCTATGTGATTGGGACGATGAATAAATTACGGTAAGGCTTTCTTGCATATTGGTTTGCAAAAGGACATATTCTTAATTCATTATTTGTTCTTAATATGTTCTAATTCAATGATGGTTTTCATCTTATATTAAAAATGTAGTGTGTTTGCAATGAGACGAAAGAATATATTTAAAAAAGTGAAGCTGTCAACAGTTACTATTTTTTTTTTTTTTGTTTAATGTTTTAGTGTATTATTATTCATCGGACTACTGTTCTCATCTTGATTGTGATTTTCACGTTTTGGTCGATGTAACCTCCGACCTTCTTCAGGTGTATCTTGTCAAACTCTCATGATGAGAACAGTACGGACTACTGTTCTCATCATGAATAATAATACAAATAACCAATCCTCATCTGAAAAATTCAGAAACGTCAAGTTTTAATATTTATTTGTTTTTTATTTATATTAATATGACATGTGTTTCGTGTTTCTCACTCTTCAGATATTATTTTGCTTTTATAATTTTGCAAGAATATTGTGCCTCTGATAAAAGTGGATTCATTTCTTTATATATATATATATATATATATATATATATATATATATATATATATATATATATGAATCAATGTTTGTGTGTACCCTATAGAAAGAAATGTTAGCAAATCTACATAAAATCTAAAAGTGTATTATCTAAAATTTATTTGATTTATAAGACAACTAGCCTGGGTGCCCGGCATTGCCCGGGTGTTTGAAGGTGTGTGTTAAGCAAAAGAAAGAAAAAAGTCGTAGTAGGCAGGCAGGCTCAAACCCGTACCACGAAGGAGGAAAAAAATGTGAAAAAAAAATGTGACGTCTTTGTTGTTGCATACATCGCCAAACCAGAAGTGGCGAAGGTTTAAATTAAGGCTAGTCAATCGAAAAGAGGGGATAACTTTCGTAAATATCGGCGAAAAAAGCGACCCTTTCCTGTAGAAAAGTGCCTAGTTGAGGGTGAAAGAATTAATGTTTTTGGTCAATTTTTCGATATTTGTCGTCCGAAGTGTCGTGCTTTAAAACAATACCGATCTTGTGAAAATCCATCACCTCTTTCGAAAGTTTTAGGCATACATACATACATACATACATTTAAACAGCAGGTGAGATTTACATTATAGATGACAATTTATTAAGGAACCCAAACATAAGCAAATTTATGCAATTCATTTTCCATGCTTAATTTAGAAATCTTGAGAATGTCTGCAATTTGTCTGGTTGTTAAACAGTAATTTTGTTCAACTATGGCTTTCACTTGGTCACTATTGATCATCTTTGCCGCCCAGAGTGAGGAGTGTCTCTCACTTGAAAAAATTCCTTTTCAGAATCAAGCAAACCATTTTTGACATGCCGTCTTGTTATAGAATTACACATGTTTATGCAGATTTTGATACGTTTTTTCCTCTTTTCTATCGTAAAAAAAGCATCCGATGTTGAGTGTTCTGCTTAATCTTCCATTTCAAGGTCTGAAATACAAGCAAAAATGTAAGAACTCCTTTGCTCAGAAGCTTCTTACACAGACGTCAACATACTCACTTACAGGATTTGAAGAATTTGAACATACTCACTTACAGGATTTGAAGAATTTGAACATACTCACTGATTACAGGATTTGAAGAATTTGAACATACTCACTTACAAGATTTGAAGAATTTGAACATATTGATTACAGGATTTGAAGAATTTGAACATACTGATTACAGGATTTGAAGAATTTGAACATAGTGATTACAGGATTTGAAGAATTTGAACATAGTGATTACAGGATTTGAAGAATTTGAACATACTGATTACAGGATTTGAAGAATTTGAACATACTGATTACAGGATTTGAAGAATTTGAACATACTGATTACAGGATTTGAAGAATTTGAACATACTGATTACAGGATTTGAAGAATTTGAACATACTCATTACAGGATTTGAAGAATTAGAACATACTCACCTACAGGATTTGAAGAATTTGAACATACTCACTTACAGGATTTGAAGAATAGGAATATAAAATGATCTTTACTAGGCTGGAAAGATGACATAAAAAAAACAAATGAACTTTTTGGCCAAGCGAACATGATTTGAACTACTAATCTCATCTTAGGTGCTATTCTTACAACGTTTTGGCCGATGGACACATAATACAACAGATAAAGTGTTGAATAATATGAGGTGGCAGGAGGAGGGCACTAGTTGCCCATGAGTTACTGTGAATGGAGATGTGATGTCATAAGTCAACTGACTTCCATTTTCTGGTGAGCTCAACCTTTTTCATTGCATCAGACGTGTGTCAGCTAGCAGTTGTTCTAAGCCTCTGAGTAACGTCTGGATACTTAAAACTGATCATGGTTCACAGGTATTGACTTTTTTGGAAAAGCCAATAATCTATTTGTGTTGTACTGTGGTTTATTTTTGGACATTTTCCCTTTTTCCAGCATAATCAGCAAGACACTTAATAGCAGCCATGATTACAAACAACCTCAATAACAGCAGCAGTAGCAGCGATACTTCGCACTTTACTTATTCGAATCTGTGTTTGGTTTATAAGTTCAATGCTGATTGGTGCTAACAGTTAACTTCCCTCCTGGCTTGCCCAATCAGAGGTAATCTCTAAGGTGAGCTGAGTTGATGTGACAGAGTTGATAAAAGAGGTTAAAACAAGGTTACTTCCTCTTTCCTTGATCGGTACCGATTCGACGTGGCTCAGACTAGTACAGCAGAACCCTCTTGGACCTTTGACCCTAGGTTAGACTTCAATAAGGATATGTATAATCCAAGAAACCTACTGTCAGACTTTTGAGTTCAACACCTGTGTACAATACATATACATGAACTCTATAATTTAATATGTAATGTAATATTTTTATCTTTGTCAATACTTATTACTAACCTCCTTCGCTTTTTCTATTCCTCTTTTACATAGATCTTAATTGTTATAAATGTCTTTCTATTCTGCACAAGAATTAAAGATGACAGATATCGTTAAGAGATAGGAATCAAATCCGGTTAAAAATGGAACGAATTGCTATATCCAATGAAAAGGTTTTAAGTAACAGTCAGTTCTAAGTGACCTGAAGGTCAAAAGTTGAAGGTTATATTGGTCGAAACATTGTGAGAATAATGTCCAAGATCAGAATTGTAGTTTGAATAATCCAAATAATATGAGAAGGAAAATATTAAAAAAATCTATATATATAAAGGACAAAATGGGTGCGCACATTTGTGATGTCCACGAAAGGCTTTTTCAGTCGGGGTTCTCGTGTCGGTTAGATTCCGAGAGAAGTGTTCTTATACTTCCTAGATTATAATATCTCAGATTTGCAAATGGATATCGTTTCTATCTTTTTATTTTTTTGATCGAGTTTTAAAAAATTCCTGCCGTCCCGTTGTCTCTGCCGTGTGTTTATCTTTTTCTATTCAAACACGAAAGCACTTCCTGTAGGAGAAACCATTCATGCTGAGACAATTACTATTTATTTGGATACTGCCAGAGTGCCCCCTTTTTTGAGGGAGCTGCCTTTCCCCTACATTAAAAACGACCTTTGTGGGAGGTTTAAAAGCAACGCCATTTCTGCATGTCATCTTTTTGATTGACTAGGTTTAATTTAAACGTTTTACACTTTCGGTCGTGTCATGGCATAGCGGTAAAATGTCAAGTTTTCTTTCACTTTCTTTTCCACCTTCGCGTCTGTAGCAGCAAAAGCGAATACGCATGGTATAAGATTTCAAATATGTTTAGTTAATAACATCAATACTGATTGGTTGTAACGGGCACCTTGCATTTTGGCTTGTTCAATCAAAGACCATCACGCAAGTGAGTTGAACATGTGACTGAGTTTATAAAATGTTAAACACACGGCAATTCCTTCTTTTTCTTCCCAACTATCTCTTGACACCACACTCCTTTGTTGGGGCGCAACTTTGCCTGGGTCTTTGGCCCTGGGTCGACAAGAAGACAAATAAGCCAATATGGCTATTGCTGCACAAGGACTTCAAAATATTACATGCATGGACTGTTACATCTTCCTATATAACTCTTTGATTTTTAGTGACGAACACTTCTACTACTAATTTCAACATACATCCATGAACTCTCTCTTTCAATATGGCTGTCTAATCTTCCATTGATGTCTCTTATACATAAACTCTTTTCAATTCTTTTCATACAAAGATAGACAATAAAGTTATTAAATGTTAGAATGAGACTCCTGTTTTCATTTTTTACCCTCGTCTTTTGTTTTTCCAGATTGTCAGGATTGAAGGCATCTGTGCAACAGCGCTTCCGTTGGGTCCAATTTCGTAACAATATGGAACCAATTCAGGGTCTTCTTGCACGACATCTCCTCCGCAGTTTCCTTCAAGGCAACAACGGAAAACTCCCCGGGTCTGATGACCCGGTTTTCCATGTTGTTGAATGGGTGATTTGCATTTGGCAAAAACTGAATGATTCACTTTTGAAACTAGGATTGCCCGATGCCGTTATTGGTCCGAGTCTTTTCATGTCTTGCCCTGTTCAAAACGGAACGCCCGATGATATTTATCGGTAAGTTTTCATACTTCTTTTTACTTTAAATTATCTTAAACAAGGCACATTAGTACTGCGACATAAAGGGGCCCGGGTAGACTAGAAGTTAATGTAGGAGACGAATGAACACAAAAGTTTTTGTTCGGCTTACTTTTTCTTTTGCACTTCTTTCACGAAAACACCACATCAGATTTTTACTTAGAGATGCAATTTGGATTCCAAAAAGCAAATAACTTTGTATTGCCACCCTCTTTCTATATTTCATTTTATTATGTTTTCTTCTTTACTTCCAAAAGCAAGTCAGAGTTTTCACAGAAACATCTTAACTCAATATTTTCCAACTAAAAAAAAATCATTTCAAACTCCAAAAGTAACAAGTCTATGTCAAATTAACTAAACCTATAAATAAAACAGTGACTTAGTCAATGAAATCAAAGTTCTTTTGGGTAACACCTGTGATATGCCTTAGCTTTCAGCATCAACGACACCTATCCTAGAAACATTGAGTCCCCTAAGCTGAACTTCTTTCAAGGTTTCCGCAGTAACAATTCAGCTACTCCAGAAGGTAAATTCACCCACCCACACACAACAAGACTTTGAAATATTTTGATTCTTTTGTCTATTCAAGAACTTCAAAACTTCTCAACAAACTTTGGTATTTCAAAGTATATTTTACTTCTCTGCAAAATTTTTCGCTTTCTTTTTGAAAATCTTATTGTTAAGTTTGCACTTGCTAACTGGTGACCCATTCATCACATATTTTCATCCATCCTTTCACCATATTACCTTCATATTAATTGTTAGCAGTGTTCTTGGCACTTTTCAAAGATGTTACTGTCGTCAACATGCAATATCTGATGCCAGGAGCTGCACCCTTTAGCTACTGTGATTAGGAGCCAGATTTATAGGGGTCATCCTAAATAGCGAGTTGGGCAACAAAATATTTGTCCACATTACATTTAAATGTTACATTAGTGAATTTGTTGTGTCATGTATTATCAACTACAGCAATCCGTGATTGGAAACGTTTGGATTAAGTTTTGGTTGATTATCTTTTATTATCAATGTCCGTTAAACGTCATTATGAATATTTTATTCAAGTTTTTTGGCGGCGAATGATAAAGATCCCTGTTTATTTTTAGGAGGGTGTAAAATACCAAAACTATTTGGGGATTCTGCAATTTAATACTACACTTGATAAGAAAATTATCATCATCTACTACTACTACAACTCTTCTCTTCTCCTCCTTATCTTTCTTTTTTACAAAGGAGTCACCACTTATCAAGGCCTGGAGGCCACTTGAGGATGAGGGTTAATGAGTGTACGGTAGTCAATGGGACAATATTGTAGTAATCATTAGTAGTGTAAATTTGATAAATTGGATTACTTAAAGGGATGGCTCATCAAGAACTTGTTTACATTGGACTTGAAGATGACCATATATTGTAGTCAACTGGAAAGCAGAGAAACTGAAGAGAGTTCCACAAGCATGCAGTTCTAAGAAAGAACCTTTGTTCATGGAATTTACATTTAGGTTTAGGAACAGAAAGTTTGAAAGTTTGGCAAGAAACCATAGATTCGAGCTCGGATGAGAACTTGCCGTGGATCCCAAACTTGATTGAAAACTTGTTGGTTTTGCCAATTGATTTTTTTCTAAGAGATCTGATCATTTTGATGTTCGATTTTCACAGATGGTTAAAAAATACATGGAATGAAGAAATTTCGCCTGCTGTTTACAAAGCAACTCTTACCAACCATTCATTGATGAAGGAAAATATTCCCGGAGGAAACGGAGAGAAAGTTGCCCACAAAGCATTGTACGTCTTGTTGCAAAAATCCGGATTCTCATCAGGTTGTCCACTAACAGGACAAGGTAAGTTGACTGACTCCTCCCTCCTCGCTAAAGAACAAAATATAAGAGCAGGAATTATGAAAAGAAATTCTTTGTTTTTTTTTCTTTTAAGGTTTGCATCAGCAAATCTATAACTTCACCATGCTTAAGTTTTTAATTTTAAGATGCCCCGTGACCTCTGGTATCTGTATTTGTTATATGTATAATTAAACTAGTAGGCCGCCTGGCGTTGCCCGGTTGTAAGATACACTTAAATATGATATTTTAATTCATGCAGATTTTTTATTTATTATTATAGAGACAATTCCTCATTGATTATTGTATTGAACCTAATATATGGTAGTGAGATAAAAACATATATATACGTTTTTATTTAACAATCAGTTGTTATGGAAACATGAGATTGTAAGGTTTACAAAATATTACTGGCAGTAATTTTCTATAAGTTATCCCATCTAAACAAGAATTGCTCGATATGCAAGATAGAGCAAATAAATTAAAGTTTGATTCAATGAATTTCAAAAAACTCTCATTGAAATGAAGTGAAGTGGTTGAGTTTCATATCAAAGAATTTTTATTATTCTAAGCAAGACAAAGAATGCTTTAGAAAATTAATCTCCTTAACCTATAGGGTTTCGATGACTACCATCTCATCAGAGGAGAGAAAATATTAGCAAATACTTATAAAGGTATGCACCCTATTTGCTAAAGTCAGTGAGACATGGAAAGTCAAAGTCAAAATAATAAATTTATCAGAAGTCCTGTAGCAGGAGGATTTGCAGAAAAAGGATATGAAAGTTTTTTTTTAGATCCAGCTTGCTTGGTAAAATCCATGTTATGCGTTCTTTACATCCGTTTGGTAATGAGGTCCAAGTTATATATCGGGTAATCCGCATAGCTGTGTAGATATCTGAATCGGGCAAGTGCTTGTATAAATTGCCAGATTCGAATATCTACACAGCTATGTGGATTGCCCAATATATAACTTGGACCTTATTACCAAACGGATGTAAAGAACGCATAACATGGATTTTACCAAGCAAGCTGGATCTAAAAAAATTTTCATATCCTTTATATGACTTGGGTGCCATCAGCTAGAATCAAAACCAAAACATATAACTCTCCACCCTCAATACTTAGCCTCTGAACACCACACACACACACACACATGATGAGTGACAAGAGAATATTCTTATAATTGTTTTGACTCTCAAGTATATATCCGACACAGTTAGACATAGTTAGTCAATTGATAACCACATCACTCTATCTAAAAACATATAAGATATTAACTGATATATACTCGAGAGTCAAAATAATGAAAAGAATTTTCTCTTGTCATAGCCCTAATGATGAGAATAATGGAAAGAGTATTCCGACAAAATAGAGAAATAAAAAGGAACAAACCGAGGTATGTGTTTAGTTACACACCTATATTTGAATTTTAACCGACATATTTTTTTCCAGAAAGAATATTAACTGCGTCATATCTTTTAAAAATATATTAATGGCTATAGGACATTATTAAAAATCTCCCTCTCTTTAACAATGCAAGCCCCCCCCCCCTCGTTTTTCGAATTTTCAACATCTTTTTCCGTTTCTAAAATGGAACTGCGTCACAATTTTCACAAGAAAATTTTCAAATATTTGTCCTGGAGTTTTTGTTTTCTTGATTTCATTCATTCAGAGGAAGTCTCGAAATAAAGACAAAATGTTGATGAACAAATAACTTGTTCCTTTATATATATATATATATATATATATATATATATATAGATCTTGTAATCTTAACTTACTTAGTTATAGTTTATCTTTTTTACTTATTCATTTTTTTATTTTTTATTTTATTTTTTTATATATCAGTATAAATAGTAACCGTATTGTTCTACATTTTCTTATTGGGGAAGTGGTATTTTCCACTGGAGAGCCATGTATTTAACAGATGTGCTGTTTTTAAATCTCCGAAACAGCTACATGGTAAACAGCTGAGGATCCCCGTTTTCTATTTACAAAATTTCAGGTTTCAGAGAATTTAACTATATAAAGATGAAAAGAGAAAACTTTAAACGTTTTCTCTTTTCATCTTTATATAGTTAAATTCTCTTGTAAAATTTAAAACCTTTGAGAAATCGGCTTATGCAAGTGCTAAGTCTATTTCTATTTAACAATTTTAGTTAAGGCTTTTTTTTTTCTCCTCTCCTTATATAAATGAATTCTCTTTTGTTATTATAAACTTTTTAGAAGTCTGGTTACGTAGGTGCTAAGTCTGCGATAGGTTAAAGCGAGTTGCTTTTTTTGGGGAATTTAAACTGCATCATTCATTTTTATTTTTACATTTTTTTTATTCAAAGCTTCTTTAGACTAATATATATATATATATATATATATATGTGTATATATATATATATATATATATATATATATATATATATATATTAATTCACCTGTCAAAAGATAAAAGATAGAATCCCCTGATTGCGGAATATAAGATTCAAGCAGTCAAGCAGGCATATATATATATATATATATATATATATATATATATATATATATATATATATATATATATATATATATACTTCAGAATAGTTTTTATTTAACAATCAGTTGTTATGGAAAAGTTAGATTGCAAGGTTTACAAAATATTACTGGCAGTAATATTCTATAAGTTATCCCATCTAAACAAGAATTGCTCGATATGCACGATAGAGCAAATAAATTAAATTGTAATTCAATGAATTTCAAAAAACTCTCATTGAAATGAAATGAAGTGGTTGAGTTTCATACCAAAGAATTTTTATTATTCTAAGCAAGATAAAGAATGCTTTAGAAAATTAATCTCCTTAACCTATAGGGTTTCGATGTCTACCATCTCATCAGAGGAGAGAAAATATTAGCAAATACTAATAAAGGTATGCACCCTATTTGCTAAAGTTAGTGAGACATGGAAAGTCAAAGTCAAAATTATTATTTTGACTTTCAATGTCACTTTGCAAATTTATACAGGATTTTCACAAAATTCTTTGTAAAACTTTCCCTCTTTTTCTGCCATCATAATCTCCTTCATTACCTCATTCCATATCATAACTTTCTCTTGATATCTTCATATAACACCAAGGCACAAAGCTACCAGACTCTGACAAAAAAATCTCAATCTTCAATAAGAACAGAAGACTATGTTTGGAAGTGTAAGCCATTTTGAGTTTCAGAACAGTTTCAGATGGTTCGCTGTTACACACAAGTCCTGGGAGGTGACTTGTTTGTAGTAGACAGTTCCACAGAATAAAATATTCTTACCGTGTCAAAACCCGTGAAAAGAACATGTGAAATTGCTCCAGAAAAGGTTTAATATTTATGAAGCAATTCTGGTTTCTGATTGGTTGGTAGCAGAACATGAATTAATTTGATTCGTCAGTTCTTAGCAGCATCGTTTATAAATAGAATCGTCCGACTGTGTGGGATCATACCCCATTATAAGTCCAAAATATTGCAACATCCTCCCTATTTTTTATAATGGGGAAGTCCCTTGTGTTTGTTCTGCTCAAAAATAAATATATATTTTTATAGTCACTTAGACATAACATTAATATCATTTTCGACCGGTGTAGAGCGTTTCTTGCACTCTCCCATTCCAAATTTTAATAGTATTTTGTCGATGTATCTCGATTGAGTCATCTTAACAAGTCCTTTGCTTTGAGTAAATTCTATCATCAGAAACCAGGATATTTTGCCAAGATCGGTCATTTTGAATCTTTTACTTAATTTGTTCTTAACATCAGTTAACATTATGTCACAATTTGATGCGATTAAAATATCATCGACCCACAAAACCAAAATCAGTAGTTTATCGTCTTTGTGTTGGGTATATAAACAGGGGTCTACAGCGCATTGTCTAAATTGTTGTTTAATAATATAATCATGAAATACTGTGTTCCAACACTGAGCACTCTTCTTTAGACCATATAATGACTTGTTAAGTCGCCACACGCTATTTTTATTTTTCATTATAAATCCCTCTGGAGGGGTAATATAAATTTCACAGTCTATTGGGGCATTCAAATAAGCATTTTTTACGTCCATTTGATGGATGTTTAGGTCATATTGTGATGCGACTTGCAGTAAAATTCTGATTGTCGTTAGGTTTGTGGTCGGTGAAAACGTAGAAAAGTATTCTTTACCGTAAATCTGAGAGTACCCCTTATCAACAAATTTTTCTTTGTACTGTTCTACGCCTGCTGCTGTACTCTTTTTTTGTAAAGACCCATCTGGTAGAAATAACATGTTTATCTCTTGGGAGAGGCACTACCATATAGGTATCATCTTCGGTTAAGGCATCTATTTCTTTTTTCATGGCAATTTTCCATTCAGCACAATGTTCTGAATTAATTGCTTCGTTGAAGCTTTTTGGCACATTTTCCATTGAATAGCAATAGTCGATTTGATAATCTTTTATATTGTCGACCACAAAAAAATCGGGTCGTCTTCTATTTCTTTTGGGATATCTTTCGACTTTATCATCATCATCATCATCATCATCATCATGGACACTCTTGTCTCCGTCATTTTTATTGTTTTCGTTTGTTCTAATTATTTGAGGTAATATAATTTCATCCTCTTCATATGATGGGTTTTCGTCTGTAAAATTAAACGTGCCTGTGAATTTTACACACCGGATTCTTTTTATTTTATTTTTTTCGGGAAAAAATATTAAATTGGCTGGACTGTTTTTATCATATCCAAGAAATATACCTCTGTCGGCTTTAATATTCAATTTACTCTTTTTCTCTATATATGCGAAGCAAGTTGAACCAAATATATGCATTCTGCTTAAATTTGTTTTTTTACCGCAGAAAGATTCATATGGAGTTTTAGAGAGTGTTTTGTTAAAACACCTGTTGCGTATATAAGCTGCTGCCATAAGTGCATACATCCAGAGGTTTTTAGGGAGTTTTGATTCAATGAGTAGGCATCTTGCCATTTCAAAAAGTGTCCGCCACGCACATTCAGCAGTCCTGTTTTGGTGTGGCGATCTAGGAGCTGATGTTTCATGCCTGATATGATGGTTAATTAGTAAAAGTTCAAAGTCTTTATTGGTGAATTCCGTACCATTGTCAGAGCGAATACACTTGATTTCACCGTAGGGGGCCATGTTGGCTAGATATTTCTTAGTTGCTAGCAGGGTATCAGATTTGTTCTTTAAAAAGTAAACCATTATTAAACCTGAATGGTCATCTATGAAATTCAACACATATCTATAATGTTCTCTGGCCATCGGTTCTATGGGACCGTTCAAGTCACAATGCACCATTGATAGGATTTTTTTGGCCATTTTGTCTGGTATCTTGTTTTGATAGTTTGTCATTTTCCCTTGCGTACAGATGTCACAGTTGAAGGTTTTTGATGTTTGTATTTGCATTCCATCAACTACAGTTGGCAACTTTTTGATATCAGGAATATTGCAGTGTCCAAGAATTTTATGCCATGTCTGTAGATCATGGCAGGCGGTTTTTGATGGGACTACGCTATTTAAATAATATAGTCTTCCATTTTCTTTAATGTCGAATACAGTTCCATTCGGGTATACCAGTTTTGATTTATTGGGGCTAAAGTTTATATTTGCACCTTGTTTTGTGGCAACTTGTACAGAAAATATATTTTGTTTAAATTTTGGGATTAGAAGAGCGTTTTCTAGAATACAGAAACACTGTTCACCTTTATTGTTCTTTAGCGAGATTTTCGCATTGCCTCTTTTCAAAACAATATCATTGACTCGACTCCCGTCAGCTAGTTCTACAAAATGATCTTGTGGCTTAAAGTTGGGATCAAAATTGATAAAATCAGATTCCTTTGTAATCACATGTGCCGTGGCCCCACAATCGACAAGAAAATTATTATTGTTTGTTGAAGCATCAAATGTACATGAAAATAAAAATGTATGTTCGCTAACAGAGCTCACTACATTTTTAATGTAGTCGCCATTTTGAGTCCTGTATCTACATTGGAAACTCTTGTGGTTAGGTCGTCCACAATTATAGCAAATAATTTTTGTACTTTTCTTAGGAAAAAACTTGCTTTTGGTAAAGTTGCGTTTTTTATTCCTGGCATGGGTATAATTCGATTTTGGTGTTTTTATGTGTGTATTTTTAAATTTCATGATATTTGTGGATTCGTTTTTTTCTCTGATCATTTTTTCAGTTTCTTCGTAACTTCTGAGTGCTACCTTTGATTGGCTAAAAGTCATGGGTTTTTCTTTCTGGGTTATCACGGTGGTAAATGGCTTGAAATCACTTGGTAATCCCTTAAGGACCATGGAAATTAACAGACTGTCACTTATAACTTCACCAGACATTTTTAAAGAATTTGCAGTTGTCTCGGCTCTTATAATATAATCAGTAATAGTTTCGACTTCCATTCGTTTTAGAGAGGTCAGTTCAGAGTATAAAGAAATAATTTTGTGGTTTTCCTTTCGATAAATAATGCTCTCTCAATATGTTTAATGCTTTGCAGCCGTCGTCCAGGGCTTCTCTCATTACCAGTGATAGACTTCGGTCATCTAAACACTGTATTAATTCCGCAAAGACGGTTGCGTTCTTTTCAATGAAGTCGGGGTCGTTTCTGTTTTCAGGTTGTGTTTGTTGTACTTTGTGTAGCTTTTGGATTCGTAGATATCCTAGAAATTTAACTTGCCACAATTTGAATTTTGATTCGGATCCATTGAAATAAAGACGCATGCTGGGCCCATAACCTCTAGAAGTGTAAGCCATTTTGAGTTTCAGAACAGTTTCAGATGGTTCGCTGTTACACACAAGTCCTGGGAGGTGACTTGTTTGTAGTAGACAGTTCCACAGAACAAAATATTCTTACCGTGTCGAAACCCATGAAAAGAACATGTGAAATTGCTCCAGAAAAGGTTTAATATTTATGAAGCAATTCTGGTTTCTGATTGGTTGGTAGCAGAACGTGAATTAATTTGATTCGTCAGTTCTTAGCAGCATCGTTTATAAATAGAATCGTCCGACTGTGTGGGATCATACCCCATTATAAGTCCAAAATATTGCAACAGACAATATGCTGCATAGAAAAAAAAATTGTATTTTCCTGATGAAGACTCTTATGGATCGAAAATTAGAATTTAAATAAATATTTTTTATTTAAAAAAACCCAACACTTTAACTGGTCTCTGAACTATTGTATATTTATCGAATAGCTATTTTAATCCATCTTTCCCTTCTATTGCACGTCATCATCTTTTTTGCAGATTCTTTTTCTTCGTCTTCAGATCAGAAGTTTTCCTTCTCATCGAGATTGTTTCAGGATTCTGATATTTGTCAATTTGTTTTTTTCTAACCCATATCTCTCTTTTCCTTTCTTATAAATCACCTCTGTTGATTTTTCCAATTTCTCTTCTGTGTTTCCTAATATTATTATAACTACTTCCTTATCAAAATTTTCATAAGTAGCAGTATCATTGGTTTTTGGCAACTTGAATGTTTTATAATCTGTTTTTTTTTAAATTTTTGGCTTACTTTCCTCAACAGTAGTGTTATTCTCATTGTGCTTTATGACCTGAGAGCCCGTTGACCTGCACTGTTGGAAACTTCTCTTCCACAAACTTTCCTTGATGTATTCACAGTCTTTGAAAAGTATACAAATTTACACTGCTCAGTTTCTTTGTCCTTATTTTTATAACGAGTTCATTATCTGATTTGTTGATCTGTTATCCTCCCTCTGTTTCCACAGATCTAACATGCTTCTAATAAAGACACAAACAGACTAATTATTTCCCTAATATGGTCTCAGTGATAATTCATACAGCAAAAAAAAGGAAAAATATAAAATAAATAAATTAAATAAATGAATAAATTAAATAAATGAATAAATAGATATAATTATTTCACCAGATGAAACTAAGAAAATTAAACAAGAATATAGAATTACTTCCCCTGGATCAGAAAATCGACAGAAAAAAAAAAAAATAGAATTACCTTCCTAAACAGCTAATGTAATCTAAACAAATGAATAAGTAAATAGATATAATTTTCCTTTAGATCTAACCATAAATTTAAACAGGAATATAGAATTACTTCCCCTAGATCAGAAAAATCTATAGAAAAGTAAATAATAGAATTACCTCCCCTTAGCTGTTAACATAATTAATTTAAATTAAAACAGCATTTGAATTTTATAGAAAAATTAAAACTCAACTGCCGCTTTACAGTTGACAGCTTAGAAAGTGGATATACATTTCTCCACTGATGATGAGTGATACATTCGAAAGAACCTTTGAAATAAATACCATCTACATTTTTACAGTTGAAAAAAAAAGAAAAGAGAAAAAACAAATCAATCAGGTAAATAAAAGAATATTATTGAATTATTTATTTTTAAGCCTTCAAAAACACCTTTTATTCGTATAACAATGCTTCAAGCAAACCACAACATACTTCTTAAACTGGCCATGTTGAAACACTGCCTACATTGTGATGTCATAATGGATCCCTTCTTTTTTTTCTCTCTTCTGTCACCCCCCCCCCTGTTCTCCCTCTTCATCTCTCAATCATTTGCATCATTCCATACCTGTTTCCATTTCTATTATCATTTATTAGCAGAAAAATCCGATGTTGCCCGGGATCAAAAATGAAGATAATTATTCTGTACTTTTTTTTACTATACTTATAATGCCATATTACGTTTTTACTGCCCCCCTCCCCCTTCCACTTTCTCATTTTGCGCCCTGATATAATCAGAAGAGGCTGAAATGTTTGAAAACTCTCTCAAATAGTGTCTTATACATATGGTTAAAATTTCATTAACAGCCTATAGATACATGTTTGAAATTTTAAGAGGATTCTATCTCCATAGTAATTGTCTGTATTTTTGAGATGAGTTGTTTTCATTGATTGAGATTGTCGGACTGACTTCCTCATCTTGGTTGTTAAAGTCACAACGTTTCGGAAATTTTGCAATCCCAGTGACATATGGCTGAGTGGTCCTAGACGTTGTATAAAAGTTTACAGTTACCCAAAGGTGCTGAGCTCAATCCTGAACGAAGGCAGTGAAAAGTAACATTCAAAACAGAGAATCAGCAACTATGTCCCAGAGCCTAGCTTGAGTCAGAACACAGTACCCCCGTAATAATAATAAAGGGTTGGGTTTGAGACTCCTAACAAACGGTTCTCCAGTTCGATACAAAACACCTGATGAAGGCTGAAGGGCAAAACGGCCTAAACGTTGTGACTATAACAACCAAGATGAGGAAGTCAGTCCGACAATCTCAATCAATGATTCCATCTCCATTGGTCACTTGGAGACAAAGAGATTATCGGTTCATAGAAGGTAATCTAGAGATTCTATGCGACTTCCATCTTAGAGAATTTTATACATATGATATAAATCTTTTCAAAACAGGATATATTTGAAATTTTATAAGAGTTTCTACTCCCTTAGATTATGAAAGCACTTAGATATTTGGAACCACTTCCATTGTCTTCCCCAGATTTTCAGGCTTAAGAGATATTGAAAATAATCAAGAATATTTTTGTTAAAACCTACAGTTATTTACCAAAAATAAGCTCTCGATTTTTTGATGCCTGGAAAAAAGAATTTTTTTACACAATGACATAACTGCATGAAATAAAAGCGATTTTTATTTAGATTAGCATGTTTTGTTTTTATTTAATCTTCAAAAATTCTTAACAAAAAAGCCAAAAACTCTGCAATACTGATGTGATCAGATAATTTATGATCAGTAATGAAACACAAGATGTGGTTTTGGAAAATTTCTACTTTCTGACATAGTTTTACAGTTGACATTTCGTATATTTCAGCATATAAGGTGATTGTCAGATAAGACGAGGTACAAAATTGGAGCACATTTTAATATATCATATATTGGTTGTATAAGACAACTGCTAAATCACAAAACTGTGTTTGTTTAGTCTAGGCTAGAGATTGCAACACCTGGTCTCTTATGAAATGTTAGTTTTCAAAGATGATTTTTTAACTTTAAGGGTCATCTTATATGCCAAAATATGCGGTAGTTTTACAAATCCATATAAAACTATAGGTCACACACCATCTACTATGACTGCAATTCATACAGCTACATACGCAGATAACAAAACTATTAAACCTGACATAATGATATGTGACAAGGAGGAGAAGGAACCAATTTTATTAAAATGATGCTAAATTAAACTGAGCTGAGGGGGGAAAATAATGAAATACCAAAGTACGATAAAGAAACGGGGAAAGTGAAATCTTTGGAAAATCTCCATCATTCCAGTAATTTTAGGAGCAACTGGGCCCATGAAAAAAAAATTTAAAAAACTACCTGGCCAATGTACCTGGTGAACCAAGTGCAAGAGAGATACAAACATTTGCACAGGGATGGTTAGAGCCTTAAGACAATCACTAGGTTGGAATGCATGAAATAGTGAGTGGCATCCTGTGGGATGCTCCATCCTCAGCTTAAACAAACTGATAATAAAAATAAAACATGAGACTATATTTATATTATGTACTTTTGTTATCGCTATTTAAAGCATTCGTGTACGAGTGGCGTTAAATAATTTGTTTTTTTATTTTAATCTTTTCAGAGAAAACATCTTACCTGATGGGATTTGATGGTTACCATAACACCGACACCATCAATAAGACATATCATGGAGAGTCGCAACGCCCCGAGACTTCTGATTACCCATTCTGTCATACATTCCACGTCACACCCGCATGTGTGACATCAGCAGCAACAGTGACAACTACAGCTTCAAGTACTTCACCGTTATCGCCGTGTTCAACGAATGGCAATTTTCAAACTTTAAATCAGAACGGGAATAAAAATGAAGAAAAGTAAGTTTACAGAAATTAAAATTCCTTAAAAAATAACCAATAATAAATCTATTTTTTTCTTCTTAGTTTCAATCGTATACGTTTTCATCAGGCATGGAATAAGTTTGTGTTTTTTCTTTTTCTTTCATGGTAGCATCGTGTCACTAGAAAAGCATATGTGACCTAAGGTCTGTTTTCAAATGTTTCAATTTAGAGAATCATGTGTGGCTTGCGTAAGTGAATTTGAATTAGAATTTGTAAGTAGCCAATACAACTTGGGAATAGATATGTTGAGAGGGCACAAGTGCTATGAGTTCATCAGAACACATTCCATTTAAGTACTTGTAAAACAGACGCATGGATGCGACATGGCGGTGATGTGGGAGACATTGGAGTTTGGACGATAATGTGAGCATTCCAGATGATTGATGGCGGGTGATGTTCCATATCAGTTGCAATGTTATTGTGCAACATACTTTCGCATAGACACCTGTAGAATAAGACCAGCGGTTCTCTCTATCTAATGCATTGAAGCTAGGATCATGTTTTTAAGTTTTGAACACTGAAGAGCTACATGTTTGGTTTCGATTCTAGCTGATGGCACCCAAGTCATTTTTAAAAGAATCAATAGAAATTGATTCTATAATAATAAATACAAAATCTGCATAAATTAAAATATCATATTAAGCACATTTTATGACTGGGCAGCATAATTAATATACATAAACAAAGAAAAGGTAGACTGTAAATTTGAGACCTTTTTTTCAATTGTGTAGGTTTTCAACATCCCAAATTCACCTTTCAAAAGACTAGAATTTTTGTAGATGCTTTTACCAGAATTCCATTTTACGTTTCAATTCAAAAATTAACAAAAATGAAATATTTTATTTGAGAATTATGGGAATAAAAAAAAAAAATATCGAACAAATTTAGAAACACTTGCCGTAAAAGATCACTTTGTTTAAGCCTCAATAATAAAACAAAAAATATGGTTACAATTTACAATTCAGGGGAGGTAGGTTGGAATTTTTAAAATAATATTTTAGAATTATCTCCCTTTGACTGATATTTAAGTATTAATACTAAAAAAATAATTTTTAAATTCGTTTTTTTTTCACCAGTGTTTCCAAAATGTAGAATATGATTTCTCAAAGAATTTACTGTTTTTTTTTTCTTTTTTTATTCCTAGTGACTTTGCCGAGTGGAAGAACCTTAACACATTCAGTTCAAAGCGGAGTCTTCCAGATTCCTCGCTCATCCCTAAAACCTCCAAGCCACTCAAAGATTTAACCGAGACGAATGAATCATGTCCAAAGATGCGGAAACTTGAAATAAAATCTCCAACCTCCATTTTCACACTGAATGACAACAGTGGTAGTGGCAGTTCTTCACCTTCCTCGAAAGCGGGTGGACGGATCTGTTTCTCGACTCCGAGCATCCGGCCTGGCCTCGGATTCTTCAAATCAAAATCAAGAAACAGTAGCAACACCGGAAACATTGAAACTGACAATGACAAAGCGTCCGATTCTCAGAAATCTTTCTCTGACGAAATGCTTTCGAGTCCACGAGAAAGAAGCAGGCGAAGTCCGTTGGGTTCTTTCACATTCTCCCTGGCTTCACCACCCCCGACGCTAAATTCTTTCAAGTTTCTAGAGACGGGACCCCCCAAGAAGCTTGCGCTCAGTTGCGAGCAATTGGAACGGCAGCAGGAACAAACCGCACCGGTCGATATCCATTTGGTCCCTGCTGTATCGGTTGACGATTCTGTTCCTGCTACCCCAACGGAGATTCTGCAGACCCCACATCCTTTGAAAGATTCAACTGAAACATAATTTTCTTTTTTATTTTTAATTGTTTTTAATTCAGACTTTCAAAAAAAAGATCTTTTTATATGCAAAAATTTTTTTTTTTTCCCAAATTTTAAAAAAGTTTTTTAAAAAAACATTTTTAAAAACTTTTTAAAAAAACATTTTAAAAAAGTTTTTTAAAAAAACATTTTTAAAAACAGAAATTCTTTCTTGATGCCTTTTTCACTCCCAAGCTAATATTTTTGTCTGATTCGTATCAGTGCGGCTTAAAACGTTGTTGCAAATTGATTTGGGAGATTTCTGCTTTTTAATTTACTGATAGAGTTCAACTGATCTATGTTTGTGATGGAGGCATGCAGATGAATCAATTTAAAATTTTATTTATAAACACACTCGCTTTATTTATCTCTCTGGCGTTATTCAGGAAAATTAAAAATGGCTGACGTGTTTACATAAAAAATGCAAATGTATTCTGGCAGATTTAATTTTAATTTTTTCAAAATTAGTTTCAAATATTGTGAAATCGCAAAGTAATTCTTTTTTTTTATTTAAACGATTAACTAAACGTTAAAATAACTTATTTCTTTTCTTCTAATGATTTAATGTAATTTTTCTCTGGTTTAGACGTCAAACGTTTTTCTGATGTTGCACAAGCTCACTCTCAATTGCTCATGGTTCAGAAGGTCAGCTGTTTCTAAATTTCACTGTGTGATATTGCTCAATCGCTTGCTTCCACGTTTTCTTTGATCAGCCAACCTTCTTGTAATTTGTGACATTCGTGTTTCTTTTACAGTTTATCTAAAAAGATAAGCATTTCACGTGACCATACTTGTATAATCGATTATCTTTTGGATGACCTCCATGTTGGGCAAGTGTAGTGCTTTTTGCAAATCCTTTGACGTGACGTATTAGGCCTGGTTTGGCTTCAAATTGCAGATCCATTTGATCATGGATCTCTCATTGTACATCAGATGGGTGAGAGAGAGCTGAGCAAGGGTCCAGTGTACACTGCCATATACATTATGACGTTTCTGACAAAGCTGCTGTACAAAATCCCCTATTTAATAGCATGTGATGCTGTCAGAGGTAAACTACTCACAAAATTTTGGCCAAGTTGCCTTCCACTTCCACCTCTTGCTTATTTACAAAAACATAAAAATCCATTCTGGTGGATTCGATTTTGTAATTTAAGTAGTTTGTTTTATAGGATTATTGGAAAGTTTATTTTGTTTTGATTTTAATAAGTAATCAATTAATAGTAAATTAATAAAAATAATGTGAACGTCACATAGAGGTGAGAAACGTACATATACACAGACATACGAAAAGTGGTCACATATTTTTATCAATGTAGATATAATTATAATACAGTAATGATCAGTAGATTTACCTACCTGTATTTAAAAAAGCTTCCCCCCCCCCACAAAAAAAAAAATTATTTTAGTTCCGAACGAGTAATAATATGAAATATTTTTCAATAACTGCTGAAAATCAAGAGAAATAACTCATTTTAATTTGGTTCTCCTTCCTAATTGTAGTGGAATTCGCAAATTGAAATATTGAATTTCAAATGAAGCTAATGGTATCTACTTACTTGTCATGTCACAGTAATGAAAATATCCAAAAATTACAAAAAACAATAAAGTCGAAAATTAATTATTAATGAAAACAGTTTCGAAGACAATTACTGAAAATTAAGTTTTGCTAAATTGGTTAAAAATTTTCAGTTTTAAGAAATATTTACCTCCCTTTTGTTACAATTAGAACACTCTGGTTTCTTTTGTTTTTGTTTGTTTTTACACAATTTTAGCTAATTGCCTTTGAAAACTATTTTCATTAATAATTCCTTTTTTACCTTATCATTTTTTGTAACTTTTGGATATGTTCATTACCGGGACAAGTCAATTCAGTAGTTACCATTGGTTTCACGTGAAATTCAATTTTCAAATTTCACTACAACAATGAAGAAAAACCTTTAATGGTAATAATATGTAAGAAGGAGTTTGCTTTAAGCAAAATTTTTTAATGTATTCCGGGGAATGCAAGACAATTATTATATATACTAGTCTGGGGGCCTGGCATTGCCCGGATGTTTGGAGGTGTATGGTGGGCAAAGAACGTTAAAAAAAAAAAAACCCTGACATCTTTGCTGTTGCGTCCATCGCCAAACCGGAAGTGACATATGTTTAAATTAAGACTAGACAATCGAAAAGAGGGGATGACTTTTGAAAAAAGCGACCACTCCCTGTAGAAAAGTGCCCAGGTCAGGGTGAAGGAATTAATGTTTTTGGCCAATTTTTTGATACGTGTTGTCCAAAGGGTGAAGCTTCAAAATGATACCGATCCCATGAAAATCCGTTGCCTCTGTCGAAAGTTTTAGGCCTACATACATACATACATACATACATATAAACAGACAGGTGAGATTTATATTATAGATAATCATTTGCAAATTAATAATTTAGCTTTATTTATAAAATTTATAGGAGTCTGCATATCAAAGATAGAACATACAATATAAAATGTGACCCAAGATAGGCACACAGCCTCAAAAGTTACCAATGTTGTTTGATCTCCAAATCAGTAAAAATAAGAAGCAGAAATTTTGAATAACACCTAAAATTTAAAAAATCGGTTTTCAATTCTTTGAATTTTACTAAAACAATCTTTTAAATATTGCAATAACAGAACAACTACAACAAATTAAATTATTTTTTCTTTTCCATATATTTGAATGGCTTTCCTAAGCCATGTTGGAACGGCAAAGACAGATGGTAAATTTAAAAGGCATTCCAAAAATTGAAAGGCAGTGGAACTTTTTTAATCTTCAAAGAAAGACTTGGTACTTCTTTCTAATAACCCCACCATGAAAAAAAATATTACTTTAAAATGTCCAATTTTTGGCGTGCGTAATAATAATGAAATCAATGTGCTCAGTACATGTTTGCAGGGAAATAAATGATTATTTCTGGTTTGAAAATTATTAGCAAATCTTTATTTATTAAAGATTGAATATTTTGAAAACTATTTACATCCAATGAGAAATCAAAGCTAATTTAAAATAAAAATTTATGATATCAAAGACAGGTGAGATTTATATTATAGATAATCATTTGCAAATTTATAATTTAGCTTTATTTATAAAATTTATAGGAGTCTGCATATCAAAGATAGAACATGGTTCACAACACCATATTTTTAAAAAGAAAATGGATAAAAGAAAACAATATTGTAATAATGCAACAATTTTCAGTCTTATTATCTACCTGTTACACCATTTTTAATTAATAATATCAGTGTCCAATATTAATATTTCAAGAATATATCTCCTTCTCAAAAATCCAAAATTCACAGTTAGATAACAATTTTTGCCTGTAAGTCAAAAATATCTGCTGTGCTATCAAAATGTTCTGATATTCTAAGAGTTTATTACTATTGTTGTGACAAAAGATAAGTCACTTTCTTCATGGAGGAGTCGTTGTAAAGAATTACCAATTATTTATTTGTCATTTTTGTAAATATTTTTTATATGTTTTATTTCCCTAGAGCTGTTTAAGAATATGAGAGAAAGACAAGCTATTTTCTAAATTAGTGATTCCTCCAATAAATGTTCATCTTTGGTTTATGAGTTCAAATGTCAGATAATTTGTTAAAATATTTAAAATAATTGTCTCACTTTTTTTTTTTTTTACCCCTTGGCATTTTTTTCTACAAACTCTCAATTTTATGCCTTTAAATAGTATTATCGAGTACACTCAACATCAAGTACGCTTAAAATCGTCTTACTATCAACGTTTACCCTATGAACTTGGAGTATGGGAAATTCCCATATGCACAAAATAAAATCACTGAAAAAAATAAAAATACCCTAAGGGTAAGGATAATGAGTAAACGTTGGATAAAATGATGGATAAAAAATTATTGCGAACTTGCCAGGATTCGAACCTGGAATCTTCTGATCCATAGTCAGACGCGTTATCCATAGCATCACAAGCCCTGTCTGTATGCCGAAAGATGTTATTGTGACAGTATACAGACAGTGCTAAATTCCGTTGACATGGGCAGGTAACTTTTTCGACAAAAGACGAAACGGCCCCAAATCCCTTATTTTGGGCTTTTTTGTGTGACTTGGCATTGTTCGTTACGAACCATATATAGATAAGGACAATCTAGGGACGCACACCTATCAGGGAAAAAAACGGATTTTTCAATTCGGTGCATCCGTTCGAAAGTTTTTATTGGTATATATACACACATAAATAAATAAATGTTTAGAATTTTATTAATAGTATAGATGAGAACACGAAAATGCAAAATTTTCACAATCAAATTTTACACACAAATTTAAGCTTAAGAGTGAATATAAGCGCTTTTTAACAGGTGTGTGTTCATTGTTATATATAAAAAATATAAAAAATAGCCACCGATTTATTTGGAGACTAATTTCTAGCGCAAATTAAAATTTATTCGTAAAGTCAACTATTATGGTCCATTTGTGCTCTTCAACCAAACATAAACAGTAGAAGTCACTAATCTAGTTATGCTTAAACAAATCAACAAATTATTTAAATATTTCCCTTTTTTCTCTGCGGTTGTGACCAGAAAGTTTGGGGTTGGAAAAACAAAATTATGTGTGCGGTAATAGTTTTGTAATTTTGTTATTTTTTTTATATCAGTTGAAAGTTTTGTTTGATAAACAAAGACATATGGATTGAAAACATCCATACTTTTTTTTATTATTAAATTAAGGTGAATTATTTCTTTGAATAAATTTTTACAGAATATAATTGACATATAATTGATTTAAAATGGTTAATGAAGAGAATGAAATTGAAATTTGAACAAGAATTACCAATAAAGAAAGGAGGAATGTTGTCAGGATATAAATTGACATAAAAAACAATTGTCATGCAAGATTGAAATAATAAACGGGTATTATTACATATTTAATAATGAAAATATTTCAGACATTTTTTTATCAATGAATCACCAATTATGAAGACTCGAGGACAAGAGTTAATGAAATAAAATTGTCAGTTAAGAGATGAATAACATTATGAGAGAATTGCGGATGATTAATGGAGTGGATCAAATTAGAATAATTGTGGGGATGGTTTATGGCAGGAATCTGTTGACATTGAAATTGAAGATGACCATGTTGTAGTCTGCAGGGAGCAGACCTGTGGTAATATTTTCCACAGATGGGAGACATGCACAGAAGCTCTGTTTGCGGAAAATCTATCTGACACTAAGCACACTGAGAAAGACAGGAAAGTTTTTTTTTTCTGTTGTGGTAGAAAATAAAGCAAGAAGCAGAGATTAGATTGGAGCTCATCTGAATAATGGACGGTTGACCCTCAGATGAACTGATGAAGCCATGTAGAGAAATGCGTGGCTGCAACTAATAAACACAAACAAAAACTAAACATATTTAGTGCTGAAAATACGATTTGAAAATCAAGTGTTACAAATATTCATGTCACGTTCTACGGAATCACTTGATTTCATGTTCTGCATGAGGGTTTATCAATAAACATCAAAATCTTTAGTCGATCCAATCTATGTACATCACATTATAAATGAATCTATGTACATAACATTATACATGAACAAATGAACTGTACACTTGAAAAAGGATAGAAGGCATGTTGTCTGGAACATAGTATAAATATCACAGCTAATAAGGACAATAGTCCAAAGAGAAACAGAATTATGTTTTTAAATTTTATTTTTTGTTATAAACATATTGTTTCTTCCATTCTTAAATTTACATCACATTCAATGGTTTTATGTCAAAATGAGTGTACACTCATCATTAAAAATCACAAAAAGAATATCCTGCTAATATTCATTCAAAATAATGTATTAATTAGTGAAGTAAAAACCAAAAAAAAAAAAACGTCACAAACTGGAAAGTTCTTTTACGAAAAAGGAAAGAAGAAACATATCAAATCAGTATAGAAAAGAAATGAAAAACAAGTCTCATTATGAAAATTGAGTAAAGGATTTCTTTCCAAATTCATTTCAAGCGAAGAGAAATGATTTTTTATTTTTTTCTTCTTTTATCTAAACACTCCAAATGGTTTTATTTGGCAGATTTTATATTTGCTAACTTCTGTGTGACTGGACGGATATATATATATATATATATATTTATATATATATAGTAGTTCAGGTTAAGAATGTACTCATAGGATAAAAATCCAGAGAATTTCCACTAGGTTTATATAATAGTGCTCAATAGTAAATAGAGCTACCATATATTTTGGCATATAAGACGACCCTTAAAGGTAAAAAATTATCTTTAAAAACCAATATTTCATAATATGCCGGGTGTTGCAATCTCTAGCCTAGGCTAAACAAACATGGTTTCGTGATTTAGCAATCATCTTACACAACCGATATATTATAAATTTATTAAAATTTACTCCAATTTTGTACCTCGTCTTATCAGACGGTCGCCTTATATGCCAAAATATATGGTATTTATATTAATATTTATTCATACAGACATGTACAGACTTCTCTACACTGGCATGGCAATGTTTTGATCTGTAGTTATTAATAACTAAAATATCCTCAGGTGGAAAGTCTGTCTTGTTATATAGATGTTCATATCGAAAAACTTGTATAAAAAAGTGACTTTTCACCCGAGTAAATCTTAGTTATTTACTACTATAGATCGAAATATTGTCATGTCAATGTAGCAAAACTTGTAATGTCTGTATGAATATATATATGAGCACACATAGGTCTTCATAATAAAGTAAAGGATAGTTCACAATACATTTCTGTTGAATCTTTACGCAGTCACAGTCTTTTTGAAATGTGTTTTAAGATCCAGTTTTCTAATTACACTCCAAATTCGAAGAAAAATGAAGATGTTAAAAATTACACAGAATAAACAATTTTTTTTTCCAAAGTCATATTTATGCAAAGTAAAAGTCATATTTATGCAAAGTAAAAGTCATATTTATGCAAAGTAAAAGTCATATTTATGCAAAGTAAAAGTCATATTTATGCAAAGTAAAAGTCATATTTATGCAAAGTAAAAGTCATATTTATGCAAAGTAAAAGTCATATTTATGCAAAGTAAAAGTCATATTTATGCAAAGTAAAAGTCATATTTAGGCAAAGTAAAAGTCATATTTAGGCAAAGTAAAAGTCATATTTAGGCAAAGTAAAAGTCATATTTATGCAAAGTAAAAGTCATATTTATCCAAAGTAAAAGTCATATTTATGCAAAGTAAAAGTCATATTTATGCAAAGTAAAAGTCATATTTATGCAAAGTAAAAGTCATATTTATGCAAAGTAAAAGTCATATTTATGCAAAGTAAAAGTCATATTTATGCAAAGTAAAAGTCATATTTATGCAAAGTAAAAGTCATATTTATGCAAAGTAAAAGTCATATTTATGCAAAGTAAAAGTCATATTTATGCAAAGTAAAAGTCATATTTATGCAAAGTAAAAGTCATATTTATGCAAAGTAAAAGTCATATTTATGCAAAGTAAAAGTCATATTTAGGCAAAGTAAAAGTCATATTTAGGCAAAGTAAAAGTCATATTTATGCAAAGTAAAAGTCATATTTATGCAAAGTAAAAGTCATATTTATGCAAAGTAAAAGTCATATTTATGCAAAGTAAAAGTCATATTTATGCAAAGTAAAAGTCATATTTATGCAAAGTAAAAGTCATATTTATGCAAAGTAAAAGACATATTTATGCAAAGTAAAAGTCATATTTATGCAAAGTAAAAGTCATATTTATGCAAAGTAAAAGTCATATTTATGCAAAGTAAAAGTCATATTTATGCAAAGTAAAAGTCATATTTATGCAAAGTAAAAGTCATATTTATGCAAAGTAAAAGTAAATAAAAATTATTGATTTTGTTTCTTTGCACATTTTTCAAACTTTCCAAAAGAAAAACAAATAAGTCTATTTGTAAGGGAGGCAAATCTTTTTAAATTCTTCAATTAAAAATATTTTGGTCATAATTGAAAATTTTTTTCCATTTTACCTTGTTGCTCAAGTGTGATTACATAATTTTAAAAATTAACTGCAGTGAAATATGCCATTATATTGTCGCTAAAGTATATATCAAGTGTGATTAACTGCTGTGATTATATTGTCACTAAAGATTAATATTTGCAACCAGAACTATTTTAGATTTAAGTGTGACTGAGCTTTAGATGAACTGACAAAATATTATCCCAAACATCAGTGTAACGCATTGACAAAACACAATTTATCATATTCCGTGGAATTGCTTGATATCATGTTCGGACCGACTGAGAAAACACTATTTCAAACACAAGTTTGACAGACCTTTGGATAGACAAAGAAAACACTCCTATCATTTGGATTCATTGCACTACTGTTTTCATCTTGAATGTAATTTTCACAACATTTCAGTCGATGTAACCTCTAATCTTCTTCAGTTGTATCTTGTCGAACTTGGGAATGTTTCTGCCGAGTTCGACAAGATACACCTGAAGAAGGTCGGAGGTTACATCGACTGAAACGTGAAAATTGCACTCAAGATCAGAACAGTAGTCCAATGTATCCAAATAATACGAATAACCAATGTTCATTTTAAAACTTCACACACATCAAAGAAAACACTATTTCAAACTTATGCATAACAGAAACTTGCTATGAAGTGATTGACTAACAGAAGATACAGCTTACCTTATATACTTGTATATAATTGTGTTTATCGGTTGTTTTCACTTGTGGGATATTTCATCCTGGCCTCCAAATGATATCTGCTCATCAGAAGGAAATATGCACCATTTTGAGGCACAACAATAAAAATGAAAGCCGGAATGAAAGTTTTATTCCAGCTTAAATGTTATTTAGGTGTAAGTTTTAAAATTACACAAGACAATATTATATTATGATTTCTCAGTGTGGTTAAATGTAGCAAAATTTGCAACTGAGACCTCAGTGGTTGACATCTGATATTAACTGAACAAACAAAACTGCTGGTGGCAGCAAAAGAAATTATATTTAATCTTGATAATATCTTGCCTAAACTTTTTCTATATTATTTGAAATTTTATGACCGTTGTGAAAATAACATCCAAAATGAGAAGTGTAGTCCAAACAAAGTATTTATTAAAATAAAAACATTAAGTTCTAATATCTAAGAAGATAATTGGAGTCAAAAAATATTTTGATCTTTTAATTTTTTTTTACTTAGGAATGCTTGATGGTCCACGATTTTAAAACTGAAATATATTCACTGTTCGATTCATATTATGTAGAAGTACCAAAACAGCATTTGTTTATTTAAAATTGTCTTCTTTTTTTGTTTAAAAATATAATTTGGAATAAAAGTTTAGCAGATATTTTGTTGGATGGTTTAAGTCCAGATATTGGAACACACACTCCAAAATGCAGGTTAAAAAAATGTGAACCTTTACAGTGCACAATGTTTTGTAAATTTTTTATTACTTTTATTGTGAATGTTTTGTTTTTTATATTTTTGTATATTTTGGATTTTTTTTTATTATTATTGATATGAATTATTATTAATAGTAGTTTTATTATAATTATTATTAATATTATTATCTATAGTTTAAATCAGTTATACATTTTTTGAAGTAGGGAAGGAGAAGAGGATAAAAAATGAAAGAAAGTGAGAAAAGGAAGGAGAGCAATGGAAGGAGAGGATGGATTGATGAAAAACGCGGTCATCAACAATTTAAAAACGAAATAATTGCCTTTCGTTGACATGAAACGTCATCTCATCAACAGTTTTTAAAATTCTGTTAAAAACGTTTTTTTTGTTTTTTTTAAATAATTTATACTTGATATTTATTTTATGGAGGAGTGATTAATAGTGAGAGATGAAAAAAAAAATTCATAACAAATAAATAATTCAACATTAACCAAAAGAATATATCAAAGTACAAGTTACTGAATTAAAAAATTCTTTTTCCAGATTTTCGATTTGTACATTTGATTTGATTAAGAAACTTCTTTCTTTCTTTTTTTTCTTTGAAAAATTGAAGGTGCATTAACAGATTTTAGTTTATTAATTTAAAATGCAAGGTGCCTTCAATAAGTTTAAAAAATTTTTTTGTACAGGCATTTAAAATTGTCATAGACTCTTGAAAATTCAGTATGCTATTGTTAAACATCTTATGAGATGACTGACCAATTTTTATGATTTCAGGTTGAAATGAACAGTTACAGCAGGAATTGGAATACACTCTACTAAAGCCTGATTATAACAGCTAGTGAATTTCAAAAATGCAATCTGGACGTGAGGCCATCTTTAGAAGAACGATATGCAATAAAATTCTGTTTTTAAACTTGGAAAAAAATTCCACAGAAACGTATGGAATGCTTGAGACTGCTTTTGTACCATCTTGCATGAATTGAGCATCAGTTTTTGAGTGGCATAAGAGATTCAACAAAGGCAGGGAGTCTATGAGTGATTATGAGAGGTGTGGGAGGAGTAAGGAAATCAGAACACAAGAGTTGATTGTCCAAATAATGACCGTTGTGTGTCTATAGAGCCATTACGTGCACAGTTTGATGTCAGTGTGGGAACCGTGCACACAATTAGTCGCAAGGAACTGAAGATGCAGAAGATTTGTGTGAAGTTTGTGCCACAGATGCTCCATCGACTATTTGAACAAGATGGGCATCAAGACAGTTTCTCACCCTCCTTATAGTCCAGACCTTTCTCCATGTGACTTGGTTATTCTCTAAGCTCAAGGAAAACCTTAGAGGCTATCGCTATGAGACAATTGAGGAGATGAAAGCGGCTGTGATGAGAGTCATTAACATCGTCACGCAAGAAGACTTCCATGGGATCTTCCAGACAGTGTTGGAACGGTACAAGTACTGGAGGAGATTACTTCGAATAGGACTAGAGTTTCAAGTGTGTACTATCAATAAAAGTACTATCAATAAAACTGCCTGTACAGAAAAAATCAGGAAACTTATTTAAGCCACTTCATACTTCGTAATTTGCACTGGTAAATTGGGTTAGGGTAATGGTCATTTTTGGCTGTGAGAGGAGAACAAAAGTGAGGGGGTTACGTAAGGGAATGAAACAATAGAAACGTTTGTCAGAAAATAGTAGTAGGATGATCACATATATATATATATATATTAGTGTTGAGCTGATTAATCGGAATTGGGAATCGGAAAAATCGACAAATTTGGGGATATTGGTATCGAAAAAATTGGTGCCTATATTTTAATTGTCCTCTTTTATTTAAAGCAAAATCTTCCATTGCTGGTAATAATGATAAAATAATAAATATTTATTGATTTTTAAAATACCAGTAAAACTAAAATCAATAGATCATCCTCCACTCTGGTAATTGTATCAGAATCGGGAATTTAGTACGAAATCGGTAATTGTATAAGAATCGGGAATTTAGTCCGGAATCGGTAATTATATCCGAATCGGGAAAAATATTGGAATCGTCCCATCTCTAACATATATATATATATATATATATATATATATATATATATATATATATATATATATATATAAATCTACAAAACAGCTACATGGTAAGCAGCTGAGGATCCCCGTTTTCTATTTACAAAATTTTAGTTAAGGTTTTCTTTTTTCATCCTTATATAGTTAAATTCTCTTTTATAATTGAAGACTCTTGAGAAATCAGCTTCTGCAAGTGCTAAGTCTATTTTTATTGAACAACTTTAGTTAAAACTTTTTTTTTTCATCCTTATATAATTGAATTCACTTTTGGAATTCTAAACTTTTTAGAAGTCGAATAATGCCAGTGCTAAGTCTGCGATAGATTAAATTTAGTTTCTTTTTTTTTTCCAGGAATTTAAACTGCATTTTTATTTTTACATTTTTTTTATCAAAGCTTCTTTAGACTATATATATATATATATATATATATATATATATATATATATATATATATATATATATATATACTAGCAGGCTGCTCAGTGTTGCCTGATCATAAAATACGTATAAATATTATATTTTAATTAATGCAGAATTCTTATTTATTATAAACAGAAATACCGTAAATATTAAATGTAAAGCTCAATTCCTTAAAAAAAAGAATAAAGTAAAAAAAACAAAAAAAAAACATAAAAAGAGTGAGACATATGCATGTGAGTATTACGTTGTTTTTTTTAACAGTTTACTTCTATAACTAAAACCAGCAATACTCGAGTTGAGGTCGAAACCCAAACATAAAGGCAGTAAGTCAAGTAAGATAACCATTAGGTCAGCTTGACACGATCTTTAATCTGTCATGTGAACAATTCACTCATGCGCATTAATGAAACAGTTGACAAACAGATAAAAATCTGACAATGCTCAAGTGCCAATTTTTCAATTTCGACCCCTTAGCAGCCCTTTTTCCCCATATAAAAACTGATTAAAAAGTTTTCCACATGTCTGATTAGCTTATATACCAGATTTCAAGTCTGTAGATCTAAAATCGTTGAGTATATAGGTTGAGAATCTCCTCACATACACACATTCTCCCTTTTATGTTATATATATATATGTGTGTGTGTGATTTTATTTGGTAGAGATAAATCCGACAGAGTGCTCAATAAATCAGAGAAGCATAATATTTATTTAATTTATAATGTTACAATCAGATCAAAACAACAAGATGCGATTCATTTCAGCCTGAAACTATTCCAAACCGAAACTCAATCTTTTACCGAGTTTGATTATAATAATACTTTATGCATTCTTTTTTTTTTTTTTTAAATTTTCTTTTACTCCAAACAAAACTTATTGCCACTTGGACATGAAAAGCTATTAATTGGGATCATGCCTATAAGGAACTATGCAGGGAGTTGAGCAGCAAGATGTCTGTCTACATTATAATTTAACTTCTGCAAATACAGCCAGGGATGCAAGAAACAAGGAAAAAATACCAAAGTCTAGTAGTCCAAGGGAAAAATAAAAGGTTTTTCGGCATCTAGTGCTGAAGGTGTGGGATTTTGCTGCTTATCTGAGTATGTATGTTGAGGGGGTCACAAGTGCTGTAATTTGATCAGAACACATTCCATTAAATTACTTGCCAAACAGGTATAGGGATGCAACATTGTGTCGATGGGACAGTGGTTGGAGCTTGACCGACTGCGTAGGACCTATTAGATTAGTGACTCTTTTTTAGACACTGTTTTAAAAAGAGAAATAACATATAAAATAACGTTTTTGTTTAATTCCAGGTAAGTCTGTATCACCAATTTAGGAAGGGGGAAGGTCATTATGTTAAATAATCCTAGGGTGTCATCTAGATCATTTAGTTTTAAAAGTCATTTAATCATTAATATTTTAATCAACTTAAAATCATACCTTTTGTTACTTGCCAGTGTCATTATGCATCCATGTGTGTTGCCTTCCTCCAAGGACTGAGGTTAATTCCATCAGCTGCAACAAAAACCACCTGCTATGCTTTCTTTGTTATTTTCCATTAATTCAAGAAGAATTAGAAGAATAATGTATTCATCATTCAGCCAGATGATCATTTCATAACTAAAAGATGAAATGGAGAGAGAATGAGAGTATTACTTATGCTTTAAGAGCATAGCTTAATTATTTACATATTAATATTAGAACATTTTAAAAATATGTATAAAGACACTAAAACATATAAAGTATATCCAAAGCATAAAATCTATAGTATAAACATATTAAAAAAAATTAACATTGTTAACAAATTTTTAAAACACATCTTGTTCCAATTAAAACCTACATCAGGATTGGTGGTCCTTTCATCAGGATCCTCTGTTAGTCATGTCTGAACTTATATCTGGCTGCTCCATTGGCTTCTAGTATTCATGACTCAGTGAGGTTAATCCTTTGACCCCTTCATGACTCCTTATCTGAAACATGACCTATTACTAGTAGATGTATCCCTATCAATATTCAACAATGAACCTCCAGAAACTGCAAGAGTAGGCTGGGGATCAGGAACCCCTAACAATGGAACTTCCTAAACTAAATTTATCTTCTCACCCCTCCATTGCTAACAACCATAATCTTTCTACCAATCCACAAGTTTGATACCTTTTCTGACCCACCCTTCTCAGACGAGAGATCCTTGAACTGTTAGAGTTTTTAAAATCAAGATATTTATTGTACGACTGCTGTTGTTGAGTGCTATGGCTAACAAGACCTCCTCCTTGTATATTGTGGCCTTGTGCCAGATGAAATTGTAAAATGTTCCCAGTGCCAGTCATGGAATGATGACTAATGAACAAGTTTAACTAGTATTGTTAAATGATGCTTACTGGGCGCTCTGATATTGTTGCCCTGTACCAGACTTAAGATTAGAAAAAAAATGTTAATTATCAAATCTATGTGTAAATCTCAGAATGTAAATATGTATTAAATATTCTTTCTTATTGAAATAAAATAATTTTTTGTGTTTGCATAAAAATATTTTTGTTATCTTTTTTTTTTTCTTTTCAATTGTTAAAATAAAATATCCAAAATGGTAGTCCAAGGATACAATGGTCAAGGAAAAGAAAAAAATAAGAAGCTTCATTTTATTATTATTTTTCAAACCAAGTGACCTCCTCAAAAATAATTTTCGCAGACACTGGGAATAATTTTCATGGGAATTTCAATGATCTTATTCTGTTAATTTGTCCCAAAAGTTTGTAAACACTTGAAAAAAATTGAATTGTGTTTATTTTTTTGTGGTTATATTGTTATAGTGATTTTTGTCTTTCTGTTCCAGTTGGCAATTGATAGAATTGCACGGCGAGTTTTGATTCGTTACTGCTGGAAGCGAGGTCTTCCAAATTAGGAAAGCCGCAGAAGAGATTTCTGCTGCTAAAGGTGAAGGAACAATTACATATGTAGCGAGTGGTCAAAGTGGTCATGTTATCAGTGACAAACTGTACTGTAAGCAACTGGAGTAGATTTACAAAAATTTGAAGCAAAAGTACCTGCTCTGATCAACCAAGCCTGGATGCAGCAAGACAATGTCAAGCAACGCACCGCCAAGAAGACTAAAGACAAGTTTGAAGTACTGGACAACTTTGAGATTTTGCCACATCCAGCGCACACTCCTGACTGTGCTCAATCAGATTACAGCCTTTTCCATACAATGCAACATTTTTGAAAGGTTGCTGATTCAACTAGTTTGGTGAAATTCTTTGATTTGAAGTCGGCTGAATGGTATTTTGATCAGATCCGAAGGCTTGCAGATTGATGAGAGAAAGTCTTGGAAAATATTTTTTATTTTGAGCATTTTTTTATGTTCATCTTTGTCCATTCCCAGGCATTGCCTATCCATCTTTTCTTCAGTCAATTTTTTGACTGGCTTCTTTGTATTATGGCATTAATGTATATGTTGCATAGATCTACATTAGAACGCTTAATATGACCAAACAGGCTGCTGGAAAAATGGTAGGATCCTTATACTGCTCCATTCCTGGTGCAATTTTCTACCTATATAAAAGCCAAGTATGACCAATGATGGAGTACTGTTGCCACATCTGGACAGGAGTTGCTAGAAATAGCTTATCCTGCCTTGACAGAGTTCAAAATAGGCTTTGTAGCTTAGTGGGGGATGCCCTTTTCTCTTCCCTGCAACCTCTTTCCCACAGAAGAGACGTTGCAAGCTTGTCTCTGCTTTATTGTTATTTTCATAGCAAGTGCTCGTCTGAGCACTTGCCATGAAAATCTATGGTCCCTCCTCACTAAACTTTCATGAAAAACAATTGTCTAGCCAAAACTACTATCAATAATTTCCCACACTCTTTATATGTGCCTAAACCTAAACATAGATTCCATGAACAAAGCTTATTTCTTAGAACTGCACGCCTGTGGAAATCTGTTCTGTTTGCTTTCCAGCTGACTACAATTTGATTGTCTTCAAGTCCAACGTAAACAAGTTCTTGATGAATTCCTAAGTAATCCTATTTACAAAATTTCCACTACTTATGATTACTATGCTATAGTCCCATTGACTAATGTATACCCATTAACCTTTATCCTTGAGTGGCCTCCGAGCCTTGATAAGTGGTGACTCCTTTGTAAAGTCTTTACATTTGATTACAAAGGATAATAATGGTTTGTCATTGTTTGCAACTTTGCAATACTTATGTCATCAGATATTTTATAATCAATAATGAAGCACATGTGGTTTTGGAAAATTTCTACTTTGTAATGTAATTTTACAGTCCAGTTGACATATTCAAGTCTGTATAGACCATATGAAGAGCATTTGAGTTATAGATCTTCGCTTTGATTTTGTATGGTGTGCATTTAGAAGTAACGACCGTTTTGTCTCTTGTGAAAGCAACCAAACCCAAACCGATTCTGTACAGCTGTTTGCATATTACTACATGAAGATGTTTGCCTATTACTATATGAAGATGTTTCCATATTACTATATGAAGATGTTTGCATATTACTATATGAAGATGTTTGCATAATGTAAACAAATTCTGTAATTTGTTTCACATGTTGAACTACAGGGAGCCAAACTAATATGTCGACACATTCACAGCTGATGTTGTTGCTATTGAGCATTATTCATTCATTTTCTTATGTATCAAATGATGCTATTGTTGGCATTGGTTTCCCTGATATCTTTCTAGTTAAAATTCTATAGGTACTTATGGAAGGGACATCGTGAAGGTTGCCAACATTCCTAAGTGAAGTGTTTTTGTGGAACAAACTGGATTCGAACATGGCACACCCAAATTGTTAACCACTTTTACCTCGCTGGTGTCTGTGCTCGCATGGATCCAAGATATCCTTGCTGCAAGTCAATCACTCAATCATTGTGACCATTTCAGATGATGATGTTTGCAGTAGAAAGTACTGCTTTACCAGAGTTTTATTTTAAACGTAGTAATCATCGGTCTATGTAGATGGCATTTATGTGAATGAAAATGTATCATCGCAGCACGTGAGAGGTTAACTGGTCCAGGTATGGTGCCTGTGTATTAGACTTGGATATTTGGGGTGGAGAGAGCAAACAATTCCATTTTATATGCCAACTTAACAAGGTGCATCATCTTTTCTGCATACAGATGACTTGAAGGGCACCTGGCGATGTGCAAATAGCTTTGCGTGGCAATGGGTATAAAGTATAGAGCAAGTACTGTCACCAAAGATTTGGTTGATGAGATCAGGATCATCATCATCATCATCATCATCATCATCATCATCAGAGAAGTGACAGTTGCTAAATGGTTAATGATATGTACTGACAATCGAGGTGTGTCAAGTTCATTCCACAAAAACATTTTCAATTAGGGATGTTGGCAACCTTCATGTGGCCCCTCCTGTAAGCACCTGATGTCTTCATAGAAATAACCCTAATTAGAAAGATTTCTGTGAAACGAATACCAACAACAATCATCTAATTCATTCAAAATTAATGATTCTTAACAACAACAACAATTATCATCATATTCATCATCATTATCATTGAGTTAAGACTCAAACGTTTTCTGACAGCCTGCAATCCCATTTTTCCAGCTTGGCTATCTTGAGGAATGGTTCCATTAAAATTCTATTTTCTATGATTCGTGTTGATAGTTTGCATCCAATTTTTCTTGAGTCGTTCAGCGAAAAGAGAAAGAATAGTAGACAGGATGTGAGGGTAGGCTGTACGCCCCCTTGTGGCCAAGAATGATATTACCAGGGTTAAAGGGTGATAATCATGTTTGTCTGTTTGCTTGTGTGGCGAACTCGGTTTCCATAAGCTGGGCCCCCTGGATAAGGAGAAAGAGAGAGTTTGAGTTTAATGTTTGAAGCAGGGAGTTGATTTTCCTGGGAGCTTCCAGGTGGTTGGCTTTTGCTGGTCCTCATAAAAAGAGGGTCCCTTGTGTTGTTGGATTGGTGTTTTTCAGTTGGCTGGGTTAGAAAAAAACCAAACCCTCTCATTCTGTAAGTCTGCCATTTAACGTTGGAGAAGCGAGAACCACCTGTTACCACCAAGAAATAAACATTGTTATTTGTTTATAACCTGAGCTTGTTGCTTTTGTATTGTGAAAAGTCAATTCTTAGGTAGCGTTGATAACAACTTTGGACTGGCACAACAAGGTGAGACAATCGTGGCCTGTGCAGTGAATGCATTCGAGGCACGTCCAGACCTTTTCTACGTCCACACTATAAGACATATTATCCTCTGCTACCAACCTCATTTTCTCTTATTACACGTTAACAAAAATCGTCAATAAAGTTGTTTTAAATATTAGGAATTAACTTCATTTTTTTTTTCTAATTTTTCTCCAAGAAGCAAGATGAGTACGGATGCAGTGACGCTACTATAAAATGAGAAAATATTTTTCATCTCAAACAGAGTTAAAGATCACTGTCACAGCAGAATCTGAAAAAAATCTTTATAGGCATTAAAAATAGTTTTATCTTGTTTTAGTTAAAATCCGTTTAGTATTACGCATGTAACTTGAGAAATGCTTGAAATGTGTTGATATTATGTAAATAAGCAAAATCAAAACAAGATGGCGACTGAATTTGTTTTCATGTCATGTGATTTTGTTTATTCAAATAATGTTGACACATTTAAAGCATGTTTTTGTCAAGTTTAAATGCGTAATACTTAATGGATTTTAAATCGAAATGATTCCTCATTTATTAATATTTAACAAAAACTCAACACAAAACAATTTTTATGCTTATACAGCATTTTCTCTTGCATTTTGATCTGGCCATGTTCGTTAATGATTACCGTTTTTGTTTGTATTAAAAGTACTTGTACCTTCAACCTAAATATCCCTGATCAACCAGATTAGCAACAAAATCTCACCCCTTCACTGTATGACGTACTTGGCTCTTGTTTTGATTTTGTTTATTCACATAATTTCAACCCATTTCAAGCAAGTTTTTTTTTTCAAGTTACATGCGTAATACTAAATAGATTTTAACTTTTGCCACGATGCTGGAATACTTTCTACTCTGATAGCTTCTTTCCTCGGACAACTTACCTTTGGAATTTTGAATATTAGAAATGGTATCGTCTTTTTTATATTTTTTCTTCATTTCAAACAATGTTAGACGCAGCGACGCTACTGTAGTGGACTGGTGGATATAGAAGTATATATTCCTCAGTCGTACAAAATAGGAAAAATGAATTGAATTGAGAAAGAAACGAACAACGCGTTTATTGAAATAAACAAACTAGAATTTATTTCATGAAGAAACAAATGAAAGAAAAAGGTACAGCACGTGTTTAGTTTGGCGTGCGTCTCTCGCTGTTAACTGGTGAGAGGGAAAGTCTATTGTTGCAGAGAGAGAGAGTGAGAAAGTCAATCCAGTTTGGCGTGCGTCTCTCACTGTTAACTGGTGAGAAGGAAAGTCTATTGTTGTAGAGAGAGAGAATGAGAAAGTCAATCCTGGCCATGGAGATAGAAAGTGTGTAAGGTGTATGTACTGTCTGTTGGCTCTTGCCCCACACAAAGTAGCAGGTGATGTGAGGTGCGCAGGCGCGCGCCCCGAAAGGGAACGGTTGGTCCATCGACCGCCCAGGTCAGGAGCCGAATTAAAAAGGAGCAAACAGCTCAGGTCTCTTGCTTTTATAGTTGTTTCTGGTGGTCTTTTGTGCATGTGTGGATTTCCTTCAAAGGGGAAGTGACGTTGCCCATGTATGCGTACGTGTGCGCGTATGTATGCGTACATGTGTGCACGTTAGCCTATGTGTGTATGCACGTGGATGTGAGTATATGCATGTGTGTGTACGTGCATGCGTATGTTTGTTTGCGCGTATGTGTATGACAAGAAAAATGGCTTGAGATGTGAACACGTGTTTTTGTGCCAGCCTAGAAAGGGCTCGTACACTACTAGAAAATTGCATCTTGACAAGCATCTCATCACCCAACAAATTCTACACAACAGCCGGTAACATGCATGGTGACATTTCAAAATGTTACTTTTTCATTGAGAAAGTGGGACAAAAAGTTTAAATTTCACTAAAGCTAATCTTCCAACGGCACAGCCTAGGAAAAGAAAGAAGAGAAAACAACGTTAGCAGTTACAATGTATATTTTTTTGTACTTATTTATCCCTCCACAAGTGTTTACATGTATGTGCTGATCCATGCAAATTCACTTTACTATATGATAAGAACACACTAACAGTTACGTGATTAAGATCTATTTTTCTTTTGGCTTACATGTAATCACTTGTGGAGTGATTGATACGTGATTTGGTGAGATAACACAAGCATGTTTAGACTCGCTTAGTGATACATGGGTGATTAGAACACTTTTTGCACACGCGCCTTTTCCTATTTCCACCCAAACCATTTAGCAGTCAAATATAAATAGTTCCAGTAGAGATGCCAATATGACAAGATGTAATATCCTTTGTTTGCTGCTTGTAATGATTTGAACAAGTGATGAAACTAAAAGATATGGAATGAATGCCCTTTCTCTAATAGATGTCAGCCGAAACAACTTGTCTCACATTCTTTTATTTTATTCTTTTTATTTCATATCTTTTATTCCTTTTTACAAGGGGGGGGGGGAGTCACCACTTATCAAGCCCCGAATGCCACTCGAGGATAAGGGTTAATGGGTGTATGATAGTCATTGGGACAAAAGTGCCTAATTTGATTATTTAAGGGGATGGCTCAGCAAGAACTTGTATACATTGGACTTGAAGACGACCATATTGTTGTCAGTTGGAAAGCAGGCCAGCGGAACAGAGTTCCACAGTTGGGTAGTTCTGGGAAAGAAGCTTAGTTCATGGAATCCACATTTAGATTTAAGCACAGATAGAGATTGAGGAAAATTGTTGATAGTGATTGTAACTAGACGAGTGGGTTTTTTTTCGTGAAAGGGAGAGCCCACAGATTGGAGCTCAGGCGATCACTTGCCATGAAAATAACGATAGTTTAGAGACAGGCTAGCAACGTCTCTTCTGTGGGAAAGAGACTGCAGGGAAGAGAAAAGAGTAACCTCCACCAGGTTTCAAAGCTGGTTTTGAACTCTGTCAAGGCAAGATAGAGTCTCCGAGTAGCTCCTTCGCAGATGAACCAACAGTACTCCATCCTAGGACGTACTTGGCTCTTATACAGATAAAGGATTGCATCGACAGTGTGTTAATGAAACTGTTTGTAGAGACAACTGTTTACCTTGTTTTAACTGAGTGACCCCCCCCTCTTGTTCTTCATCACAAAGCAACACTTGTCAGCTGAATACAAACGCAGCAACACAATTTCAAAATGGCTCCAACAAGTACCTCATTCATCTCAACAACCTCTACACAACAGCCGGACATGCATAGTAACATGCAAAAATGTTATTTTAATCTTTAAGGGGCCTCACGCCAGCAGAGTTTTTTTTTTATTGTATGAATTACAAAAGAATTAGAAGAATGAGATATTCTTGCAGTTAAATGGGCTGGTAAACAGCAAAATAATAATAATATTATAATAATAATTTGTCTGGTTAACTAATTCGAAAAAAATAATAAAATAATAATAATAATAATAATAATAATAATAATAATAATAACAACAACAACAACAACGAGAACCACAAAATCCTATGGGACATGGACATACAGACGGACAAACCCATCCAAGTAAGAAGACCAGATGTCGTAATAATTAACAAGAAAGAGAAATCCTGTCAAATCGTAGACTTTGCTGTCCCAGCTGACCACAGAGTGAGTATGAAAGAAAAAGAGAAACGAAGCAAATAAACAGAACTAGCCAGAGAGTTAAAAGGGATTTGGATGATGAAGAAAATCAAAATAGTACCGATAATAGTAGGAGCACTAGGAACAATCCCAAAAAACCTGGAAAAAAAGAATGGCTGAAATTGGAATCAGAGGAATAGCTTCAAAAATACAACGCCTAACAATAATGAAAACAGCTGAAATATTAAGGAAAACCCTTGAATGCGGAGAATACAATATAATGAAGAAGTGTTACAGGGAATGAAGAACACCGAAGCTGCAGATCTACATGTTCTACACCCCCACCCCCATCATGCATCTCTCCATTGTTTCACCACCGTTCCCGCCCCCCCCCAAAAAAGTGATAACAAAGAGCCGAGAATGGTCAAGGAGGATAGAAAGACCGAGGAGGGAACACTGGCCAGACCTCCGTTGGACAAGTGCGAAGAGAACTGGGATCTTGGGGAGGCTGTTGAGAAATCAATGGTAAGAGGATGATGCAAATTTATTTGCAAATGCTATCGAAGGAGGAGGAGAGAGCTGGACGTCTGGGGAGACTTATTGTCACTCAGCTTCCAGAGAACACCACAGGTCTTCAATCAGATCGTTTGCTGACTCGTGTGAAAGCTCCAGGTGAGCCAATAAATAAATAAATAAAAGTTCAGCTAGAATTCATCACTGTCAACTTTCTCAACATCCTGCACGCGTTCTCCCCACCACCTCTTCCAACAGGTATTTTATTAGAAAATTAACTCCATTCCATTTGCATATGTGTGCAGTGAACGAGGAGATCTCGTGCGATTCCACGAGACTACATCTTATAAATTCATCCCATCTGAAAGTAAGTCGTATAGCCACATAATGCACACGCACGTGGACGCTTTCTTCTTTGCTTATTACATTCAACTATACAAGTTTTCTTCATGATAACAATTTATTATGAATGATGAATTAACAGTAAATTATCGCTACATTGGCGTGGGTGTGTTAATTCCCTATGGACTCTGAAACAGCTGGGCTGAGTTTTTGGAAATTTCACATGAAGGTACTTGATGTGTCTAGAAATGTTCTTATCTAGGTTTTGTATCCGAATGTCTTTGATAAGTATAGACATGGACTGAAGTACATGTCGGCCGAACCAATATGTCTTACAGTCTTGTATTCCTGTGTTGATGAAACTTAAATGATGTCGAAATAAAATTGTAGAGAAAATGTTTGTCTTTTTTCAACTGGAACCTTTTCTTCATCACAAGCAAGACTAGTTAGAGGTCTCGTGTATGATATGAAAAGAAACTGGAATCTTAAGGAGATATCAATCATACCAGTTATTATAGGTGCCATAGGGATTATGAAGAAGAACCTGAAGTCCTACCTAACTAATATTCCTGGTGAACCAAGTGCAAAAGAGATCCAGACAATTGCACTTAAGGGAACAACGAGGATACTAAAAAGAGCTCTCGGTTGGTTTCAATAAAAAGCAGGGCAATGTTGGCAATTGGTTTGGCCGTCCCATACCCAGCGTTACAATCTTCAAAGGGAGAAAATTAAAAAATATGCATAGTAACATGTAAAAATGTTACTTTAATCTGTAACGTGACTAACGAATACACGTAGACTTAAACGTAAAAAAACAAACACAGAAGATTTTATGTTTCTGAATTTTCTTTTTTTAGATAAGAATTGTTTATTTGCATTATTTAGATTCTTCAGACTACCGTTTTTTATCTTGAGTGTTGTTCACACAACGTTTCGGCCGATATAACCTCCGACATTCTTCGGGTGTCTCTTGTCGAATTTGAGAATCTTTCTAGAGAACACAAGAATCTATACATCTAGATAAAGTACTAAGTAAAATTCAGTAAAATGTGACACTTCTGGAGGTTGAAAATTCAATCCTCAGTGCAAGCGATATTAAAAATACAATTACGGATTATTTAAGACTTCTAACCGGTCATGGTTGATGGAATGAGAACATGCTACCTTAGTGCATTATAGTCGTTCGAAATTGCCGGACAGATTCCAGAGTTCGACAAGATACACTTGTTGAAGGTCGGAGATCACATTGGGCGAAACGTTGTGAAAATAACAGTTAAGATGAGTAGTTTTTTGAGGAGTCCAAATAATACGGAAAATTTTGTTGTTTATTTCGGCCAAGAGCAGATAATGACGACTTGAATCAAATCTCGTAATATTTTTGGCAAAAAGTCGACTTCCGTTTCAAAAGAAAAATCTTTTCTTCTTTTTCTCAAATTGAATAATTAATTCCTTATTGTTTTGTCGTCCAAAACAATGCGTCAACAATTTTGCGTTTCTTCATGCACGACCATTTTGGCATTTTGTTCCGTTTTTCTCAATTAAAAGAAAACAAAATAAAATTCAGTTTTGGCAATTTCGTCTTTTTGAGGGAGGCAGACGGGGGGGGGGGGAGCTTTTTTCTTTTTCTGTCTCAAAATTTCTATTTCAAAATGAGAAAAAACGCAACGAGGCATTACCTTAAAAATCGTTACTGCTGAAGAAAAAAAAAAAAAAAAAAAAAAAAAGCAGAAATCCTGATCGTTCTAACTTTGCTTTAAAGGTAAGCCCAAATCTTTTAGACCCTTAGCCACTCCCCCAAAATAAGATTCTACATTTTTAGGCGATTACGGGTGAACATTCTGAACAATTTGGGGGAAGAAATTATGCTGGAATTTAAAGTGATGGATCAGTTTTGCATATAAATTAACCGTAAAATGATCACTCACTTTCCGATTAGATAACATTTGAACAGAATGTAACCTTTTATTTGAATCTCAGATGTGACTTTTTTTTTTTTTTTAAGAGGGGGTGGGGGCTGATGATACCAGGACGTACAGTTAGTGGTAAGGTTGATTTGTTTTGTCGGAGAAGGCTGTTGCCACTGGAAACTTAGGTTTGTGGTAGGTTAAGAGACAGTTTCCTTTTAGCATGAAAATTTCAGTAAAAAAAAAAAAAAAAATTGATATAGTGTCTTTTTTAATCATTTTATTTACGTTTAATTTTTCGCTAAAATACGATCTAATTGCCCAAATTAAAAATGGCTGCCCTCAGTTTTCGGAAACCACCGAAATCTAACTTTTTTCTTCATTTTTCTTTTTTTAATTAGACAAAAAAGTGCATTTTAATGCGATATTCGTTTTTAGCATACCCGAAAACTTTTACAAGCCATTTTAAAGGAAAATGTTGAGGTGAAAACTAAGTAAAAGTTTACAAATATGGCTGCCGCGTTAATCACTACATAAAACATGCGGACACGTATCTTTACAGTATCGTGAAAACTAGTTACCGGCCCCAATTTTAAATGCAATATTCGTTTTCAGCACAACCGAAAAACCAATTTAAAGTTTGTTTTTTTAATGTATCAGGCCACAATTACCAAAAAACACGCAGAGGTTAAAGTAAATTTTCTTTCGTTTGGTAATAGTTATTTATTGACTACTGGTGGGGGGGGGGCTTGCTGGGTCGTAAATACGGGTGAACATATTTCAATTCACGCAGACTTAGTATTTATTATTACAGTGCCAATTCGCTATTGAATATTATATTGTACCTAATATATAATACTGATGTCAATACATGGTAGTGGCTCAAATAGGTAATATTCTGGGATTAGTTTTCTAGACCACAAGCCACTTCTCGTCCGCATGACTGATCTTAAAGAATTAGTTTTCTCTTATGGTAAGCATGTAATTTCTTGACCCATGCCAATGTGCAATAGCTCAAAATTGTATTTTTAAAAGGTTATGATTAGGTCTGTGACAACAGAATATTCTTTTCATTGTTTTGACTCTTTAGTATATATCCGTTAATATCTTATGTTTTTTTATGTAGACCGATATGGTTCTCGGTTGATTAACTGTGTCTAACTGTATCGGATACATACTCGAGAGTCAGAAGAATGAAAAGAATATGCTGTTGTCACAGCCCTAGTTATGATATAGCTGAAAAATGCTGTTTTTTTTTTAATAGTATTAAAAAAAAGGGTAAATTTATACAAATACCGTGACAGCGAATTAGTAGAAAAAAATGTACCCTAACCCTAACCCAGTTTTCAGATTCGTGTTCAGCACACCGAAACGTAACAGAATACTACGTAAAAGATTTTACTAATTCGCTGTCACGGTGTTTGTATAATAATACCAATCAATGTAGTATTACGTATGAAATATGGAGACAAAATAATGTTTAAATTAGTAAATTAGCCGACATGCTGGCATATATCCAAGATGGCCATCTGTACGCTTTCTGTAATGTAACTAGTCGATATGAAAGTTAGAGAATAGTTAAGACGAAACGAAGTAAAGCGAGTTGTAATTTTTTTTTAAACAAAACCATTTGTTTTGCACCATAATTCTTTTGTCTTTGCAACATATCCAAATATATTTTCCGTTTCAAGTTTTATATCGACTGGCTTACAGGAAGCTTACAGATGTCCATCTTGAATATATACTAGTGCGTCGGTTAATTAAAAAAGACTTCCGAAGTTTCAATTTTTATGTCCGGAGATTAACAGTTGATTATTCTCAAGTGGACTTATTGGGTTGTCCAATAGGATTAATAACTAATATTTATATAATTGTTTGGCAACTAAGTTTCCATCATTTTCGATTTAATATTTTTAAAAACAATTATGCAATCAATAATGTTTATAATTTTTTTTTTTTTTTACAAAACGTTCGTCAATTCTACGTGTCGCAAATGTTCGTTTTTCTTAACTTGATATCCGACTTTAATACTCTGAAAATAATCAGGAAGTAGTTTAACTCGAAATAAATAAAATAAGATTTAAAATGGTCCCTAAAATCGAGAAAAAATACGGCAAGAAAGAAAAATGGCGTAACTTAGTTGACAACCCAATGTTTCAGGCGTAGAAAAGGAATTTGTGAGTCTAATCCGTTTGTTTTAGGGGGATTCTATCGCTCCGATTACAAATCTGTCGTTTGGTAAACAAACCAAATATTATTTTCACAAAAAATTATAAAAAAAATCGTTACTTGTGTTAAAAAGTAAAGTAAAATTGAACCTTTAGTTTATTTTCAGCAACTTTGAATTCTCACTTCCTTTATTTTATCCTTTAGTCCTCACGTTCCATGAGCAATCGCATCATTAGACGTAGAAGGGGACGCAAGAGGATTGGTGAAACGGATTTCTCTTGCGGTCTTAGCGTTCGCAAAGTGGTTCTTTTTATGGCAGTTTTTACACTCTTCCTCGGGCTAGGTGCATTGAAAAGTATCCGCAATAGTGGCTGGTCTGTTGTCCGCCCATCTTTTTTGTAAACCACGTCGTTCGTTATTCGAGGTGTCATGGCGGCTATTTTGCTGCCAGGATTTTCTTGTTTTCTGTTGGTGCTATTTTTGTCACCGTTACTGTGTGTATAATGTGTGTGGTTTTCACTGCTATAAAACGTGTAATTCATTCTGTTCCACGTCTGTATGAATTAATTCAATCGCTTTAGCTTTGTCCAGAACTTGTTTCCATGTAAAATTATCCCTTAAAGCCTTTCTTCTGACGATGTACATCCCTGTAGAATTTGGGCTAGGATCTCCCGGTCGGTATTTTCAAAATCGCACATGGAGGCCATAGTCCGTAGCCGTGCTTGGTAGGTGTCTAAACTTTCATCTGGATTCTGCATAGCCCGTCGAACCTTGAAAATTTTGTACGAAGTATTTTTTGAAGCGTAAAATGGTCAGTCAACTTTTTTGTAGCTTCATACTCGTTCGAATTGTTGTCTGAGATGGTAATTGCGCCTATTCATTTTTGCTAATCTGTGAAATTATGTAATATATAGAAAACTTAATTCCACGCGTAATTAGGAAGAGTTTTTTTTTTGTTTCTTGTTTTTTTTTGTTTCTTGTTTTTGTTTTTTTTTTGTTCTGGTCGATGTCCAGAGCAACGAATGGATTTTCTAGCTTATCTATCCATTTTTTTCCAACGAACGGCGGTCATGGCGTGGTCTATGTGGACACTGAAATTTGGGAAAGCGCTGCTGGCTATCTATAATATAAATCTCACCTGTCTTTAAATGTATGTATGCATGCAATCATATATGTATGCCTAAAACTTTCGACAGAGGCGACAGATTTTCAGGAGATCAGTATCGTTATTGACGCTCGATCATTCGGACGACAAATATCGAAAACTTTGCTAAAAACATTAATTCTTTCACCCTCGACTGGGCACTTTTCTATATGAAGGGGCGCTTGTTTCGCCGATAGTTTCGAAAGTCATCGTCTCTTCACAATTGACTAGCCGTGATTTAAACATTCGTCACTTCCGGTTTGGCGATGGGCGCAACAAAGACATCACGTTTTTTTTTTTTTTTCACGTTTTTTTCCTCCTTCACGGTACGGGGTCGAGCGTGCCGGCCTACTACCACTTTTTTTTTTTTTTTTGCTTAACATGCACATCCAAACATCCGGGCAACGTCGGGTACCCAGGCTAGTTATTAATATTTCCAAACATTTGTGGTGTGGGCTCTTGAAAAATTTCGCTTTACCTCGTCGCCAGATATGATATTGTAGGTTTCTCAACTTGCGAGAGTTAAGTTGTGAAAAAAAGAAGACAAGACACAGGCACGCGATGACTAATGCACGATCGCCATTAAACTGCCTCGCCTTGTTTATTTCTGCGCATGCTTATCAAAGGTAGATAACTCTTTAGGATTATGTCCCTTTAATTATAAGCATCACACCTTCGACAACATCAAAGCCAGCCTGATCGTCGCCGTCCGCCGAGTATTCGCCGATCTCCCGCCGGCGCTTGTGGAAAAGGCATGCTCCCAGTTCCGAACCCGTATCGAGGCGGTGATTGAGGCTGAAGACGGCTACATTAAATAGATATCAATGTTACTACATAACCAAGTTACCTGAATTGATTTTTTCAATAAAAGTTTTAAAGTTGTAATGATTTTTCTTTTATCGTTCCACCCTGTAAGAATGAAGTATCCCCATATCAGGTTGTCATGTACAGAGAGACCTTAGACACTCGAGTATTGTGTCTAGTAGGCATTCAAGTTCTCTCCAGTAGGCATTCAATTTTATGAAAACTCGTATATGTAAGTAGTCATGTGCGTATGTGTTAGTTGTCAGTGTGTGCATGTGTACCCTGCCGTTTGTTAGTGTGTGAATAGATCTGTGTGCAGATGCGGTTGCCTTTTTTTCCAATGCGCGAATATGCTTCAACTTCTGTGCGTATGGAAATTAAGTATTCATCTTGTATCCTCTTCAAATTGCTGATGTAGCTTCACGAAGGAAGAGACGAGGCGGAACCAAAATAAAAAAGAAAAGTTATCGCATGTTGCAGAACGACTGCAGCAACCGTCAAGTCAACTGAACAATAACCGTAACCCGAACGTTCCGTCTATACGAACAACATCGACGATATGACCCGACACGACGCAAATAATTCCGTCGATACGAACTGACATGAAGCGAACAATTCTGTTGATACGACTCGATACACTACCAGAGCAACTTTGGTAGTTACTCTCTGAACGACTATGGCGTCGTTTATTTTCTAGCTCTTAGACGATCTCATTTTCGCTATGACACTAACACAAAATTCTTGAGCGATTGCCTGTCACGGGGAATTCCTCGTTTAATATAAGTACAATTGAATATCATAAAACGTTTATGTAGTAGTTATTCGTGAAAATCGCGAACATTTCAAGTATATAGTATATATATTTAGTAGTTGATGCAAAAAGAAAAAAAAAAAGAAAAAAAAAGTTAACATTTATATTCTAGAATAATGTCTAATTGGTAATTCAAAGTGTTCCCCCACCCCACTTAAAAAAAAAACAAAAAAAAAACATTTCTCATCATTTTGTTCTGGCTGAGTATGGAACATTGACTGACATTCATCTACTATCTCATACATTCCAACCGAGTGATCTTTTAAAGATTCTAAACACCCCTTTTAAGTACAATTGTGTGTATCTCTCCTGCACTTGGTTCACTGGGTATATTTGCCAGATAGTTTTGAAAAATTCTTTTTCATGAAACCGGTTGCTCCTATAATTACTGGAATGATGAAGATCTTCCTCAGATTCCAATTTCTTTTCATGTCATACATAAGCCCATGGTATTTCGTTACCGTTTCCGTCTCAAACATCAATGGAGGCACAAACTTCTACTAAGGTTGCTTCTTTCTCCTTGTCCCATACCACTATGTTGGGGTTTTTGACTTCAGAATGCTGTTACATTGGTAATTTAATAACCGTAATCCGCGAGCTAAAATACCAGGTTGAGAAACTGGCGCGGTCTAACCTTCTCTCGAGGGTGGTTGGAACTCTCTTAAGCCGTGGTAGGCACCCCATCTAGTGATGGCGGCACGATAAAAAAATACCCTTGATAGCCCAGGCGAAGCATCAAGTATTCAGCTACCGACAAGATTTAAATTACACTACAAACTCGTGTATTGAGTTTAATCTCAGCTGCGGTCGCACTGAATCGATGGATAGAATCCGTTCATACCAACATCAAACTGTATAAGAAAATGACAGAAAGTCTTTCACATAAACAATTATATTTAACTAGCAGGACCCGTAGAAATTCCACAACGGCATCTTTCATATGTAAAATATTGCTGCTGGGCATTTTGTGGACGTTCAGCGTGAAATGAGACCCCGCGATATTATTGTATCCCTTTTGTTAAAACTGTAAAACTGTAGATAGTAATCTAGTTTATGTAGTGTCAGAATATCTCTGGTTATTACGATTTATCTCCAATATCTTTATAGGAGTCTGTGACATTTTTTTTTTTTTTTACACAGTGATCACCACTTATCAAGGCCCGGAAGCCACTCAGGGATAAGGGTTATTGCAAGTACATTACGTTAGTGTGGAGATTTGATGAAGTGTTTAATTAAGAGGGCGGTTCATTAGGAATTTGTTAACATTGGACTTGAAGACATCCAAGTTGTAGTCCGGAGGGAAGCAGGCAGACAGAACAGAGTTCCACAGGCGTGCAGTTCTAAGAAAGAAGCTTTGTTCATGGAATCCGCGTTTTGATTTAGGCACAGATATAGAGTGGGGGAAACTTTTCACAGTGGATTCAGCTAGCCGGGTGTTTTTCGTGAAAGATTGGCGAGGGGGGATCAGAGATTGGAGTTCAGACGAGCACCTGCTATGGAAATAACGATAAAACAAGGATAGGCTCGCAACATCTCTTCTGTGGGAGATAGGTTGCAGGGTAGAGAAAATGGCATCCCCCACTAAGCCACGAAGTCTATTTTGTACTCTAAGGCAGGATAGGCTGTTTTTAGCAGCTCCTGCCCAGATATGGCAACAGTATTCCATCCTTGGACGTACTTGGCTTTTATATAGATAGAGAATTGCATCAGTAGTGAGATATCTTCTGGAGCGGTAGAAGGATCCCACCATCTTTCCAGCGACCTTGGCAACAGACTTGATGTACATGTTCCATTTCAGATCAGGAGTAAAGGTCAAACCCAGAAGCTTGACATATTTCTATTGTATGGACGCCCGGCATGAATGGAAATTATTATATCATCTTTAGATAGAACAGATACTTCCCTTGGATCCTAGCCAGAAGACCAAGAAGGTATATTTTAGTTTCATGTACGGCCCAAAAGTGACATCATCTTAATTTAATTTGTATATTTTTACATTGTGTTTTCGGTGATCGGGAGATCCTGTTTATTAAACAGGAGGATAGAAGGTGATGGCATACTATGAACATTAAATTAGCATATTTATATATTAATTTAATGTTCGTAGTATGTTATCACTTTATTCTCTTTTTTAATAAATAGGATTGCCCGATCGAATAATTCATAATCTAGAAACCGTGACACTGACACACATACGTACGGTACGTTAAAGTTACTACGGTATTAATATGTGTAGGGTTGTGTGTGTGTGTGTGTGTGTGTGTGTGTGTGTGTGTGTGATAATTTTGTATTCGGCGAGGGTGAGTTTGTGACTTAAGATAAGTAGCCGTGTCCCGTGTGTGTGTGTTAACAAGTCATGTCAAATATTGACTCATTAGTTTCTATTAATAGTTACAGACAATTATGCCATGATTGATCGAATTGTTGTACGCGTTGACCAATTGAAAAGTAATGTATGCTTGCTTTTCAAGAAAAAAAAAAAGAGCAAAATTTAGAATTTGCAACTAAAAAGATAACATCTACATTTTAGCACCGAACCAAATGTCACCAAGGGAGATAACTCTGGCTTAAACAATATATAGATCTATTTCCGTAAATTAACCGTGGAATTTCAACAGGTCGCGCTAATTTTGTAATAGCTTGCACAGAAATGACCTAGAAAGTAAAAAAAAAAAAAAAGACCCCCCCCCCCCCAAAAAAAAAACTTCTCTCATATAGTTTCCTGTTGGGCTTTTATGAAATTTGTAAGACGAGTCACAAATATTTCTTTCTTTTTCGTCGAGGGCAAAGAAAGGAAACATAACGACAATGGACACGGTCAAAAGTCGGTGAGTCTTCTCTGGATGTTATAATTAAGTCGTCTCTTCTCCGGCCGACACTCTTTTCCCACCTATCCTCTCACCTCGAGTTTTTTTACTCGAGAGGAAGGTGGGGGAAGGGGGTTGTCGTTGTTGGTCGTCACTTTCTATATCCGTAAAGGAAGGGGGGGGTATTTTTATTTGTTTTTGTTTTATGTTTGATTAGAGCAGGGGCTAATTTTATTCAGAGCCCATTCGTACATTTTCTTGTCACACACATTCCTTAAGACGAGAGTGTTGCACTGTTGCATTCATTCTCCTATTCTCTCTCTCTCTCTCTCTCTCTCTCTCTCTCAATTCCAAATGCTTCTTCTTCTTCTTCTTCTTCTTCTTCTTCTTCTTCTTCTTCTTCTTCTTCTTCTCAAAATGATTCATCATTGTATTGAAGCTCTGACTTTTTGACTTGAAAACGTATATAAATATTTTTTATGACATGAATAACACCGAATATCCGGTACAGTAACCTCGTAATAACTTAGTATTACCTCCCTCTCTATCACAGTGAAGAGATGCGACACAAGGTTGGAAGGTGAGGTTACAAAACCAGCGCCCTAGAGGCAGAACACTCTGGCCTGCAAAATATTCCTGCATAACCCCGTCGACATTCCTCAGTAGAGGCAATTAGCAATAAACTAATCCCTTCTCAACAAGAGAAGATAAAATCTGCCAAGGTGGACCTTCTAGGATTGTACAGAACCGTACATTAGTCCAATAGAAATAAAAAGGTCGACTAACTGAAAAGATCCAGATTCTGTCGGACTGATTGTCGAGGATATATTTCAATTTGATATAACAACCCCAGCTCTCTGCCTCCCATCAAATAAAATCAGTAGGAAACAATTTTTTTTTTCAAATAAAAAATTATTTACATTTCAAAAGGCTGATTAAGTCACAGATTCATTGAGATTCATTCGGATTCATCGGAGTACTGTTTTCATTTTGAGTGTGATTTTCACAACGTTTTGGTCGAGGTAACCTCCGACCTTCTTCAGGTGTATCTCGACGAACTTGGGAATGTTTCTACCGAATAAACCGGGAATTTGGACAGAATTTCGAACGGTACTCTGCTCTTGTAGCATGCTCTTGTTCTGTTAAGCATAACTGGATAGAGGTCCTAAGTAATTCGCAATTGTATTTTTCGGTCACCCACACTGAGGATTGAACCTTCAACCTTCAGGAGAATATCACTTTTACTATTGATTTTTCCAAGTACTCCACCCACGGACAATTGCTGACAATCCTAGTACGAATTTTAGGAGCTTTAAAACTATTTTATTTCTAGTTACAATATCACTATTTATTACTAATTATTATTACTATATATTACTGTATATAGATATTATTTTCACTTATTATATATATTATCTATTATTCATATTTATAATTTATAAAATACAAATTGCGAATTACTTAGGACCCCTATCCAGGTCTAGCGGAACAAAAGGATTCTACTTCCGTGAAGTAAATAAATGATTCTGTTCTAAATTCCATCGAAATTCCCGAGTTTGACCGAAACATTCCCGAGTTCAACAAGATACGCCTGATGAAGGTCGGAGGTTGCATCGACTGAAACGTTGTGGAAATTACACTCAAGATGAGAACAGGTGAATCCAAATAATACGAATAACCAATCCTCATCTACATCGAATGTGCTCTTAGTGTTCGATTTTTTACAAAGGTTTTGTTTTCAAAGGAAGAGTTTGCATTGTGTGTATTATTGTCCCTTTTTCCTAGTTCACTGACTATGTCGATGTAAAATGCAATGCTTTATCTAGTGTTTCTTTTCTAATAGAAGGATGAAAAATCTATTCTCTCAAGTGGAGTAAATGTGAATCTACGTGCCTGGTGTCTCATGAAACCATTGTAGCAGTGACTATGTGTTTTATTTGAGGTCTAAGTTAGTTTTACGGATTATTCTTTTGAATATTTCTCCGATAATTGTATAACTGGTCAAACCTCTCTCACTTATTGCTGGGTTTATGATTGTTCAAGTTGCTCTCTTTAAGAAATCTCTCTCACCTCTCTCTCTCTCTCTCTCTCTCTCTCTCTCTTCTCTTTCTCTCTCTCTCTCTCTCTCTCTCTCTCTATATATATATATATATATATATATATAAGAGCAAATAGTAAATAAAACATGTTAAAAACACTTTGAAAAAAAGTTAAAAACAAATTTAATCTGAAAAGGAAACACTTAATAAGTGGATAGTCCTTAATCCGCGGAGTTTCGAAGAAATACTTCCTTTCTCATCAGGGGGTAGAAATTAGCAAAATGCGGGTTCGGATTTCGCATACAAAAGTATTTGATGAAACTGCAAGTAAGTCAAAGATCTTACTTGATAACAAAAAGTGAAGCATATATCATATATATAATCAAAAGGTAATCAGTAAAAACCTGAAGAGGGTGCTCAATACTATTGCAGAGCAAATATGTGCTTTATTTTTATTACCGTTTTATCTGTTTGGTTACATATGTTTCGGATGTTAGATCATGTTTACGATCCAACAGCCTCGTCAGACCTTGCAGAAATGGTTGTTAATATTTGGAAGAAGTGTTTTAGAGGAAATACGAGAAAGAAAAAAAGTGGGGGGGTAAAAGATAATAAGGGGGAGGGAGACGGGTATCGACAATATTTAAGTTTTGAAGGATAAAATACATTAGATTGTAGTGTGTATGGGGGGTATCAGATTCAGGTAGGCGTTGGTGGAGATATATGAATATAGGGAGAGGGAAGGGGAGAGAGGATGGTAAGAAAGGGGGGGGAGGAATTTTAGGTTTTTAAAGTTTGGCTGCTTTTGGTTGTGTAGCTAGTTATATGAAATAGATGAGAGAAAGAGAGAGAGAGAGGGAGAAAGAGAGAGGGGGATAGAAAGAGAGAGAGAAAGGGTTTGTGTACGTGTCATATGTGTTTGATAAGTAAGAGGTTCCATTTAGAATGTTCGTAGTCGCTATAAGTCGACTCGTTAATTTTAGTTGACAATGAGTTGTTTTTAGGTAGTTAAGGGTTAATACATACGCCAACGCACGCGCAAATACGCATACACACAGACACATACATATATACATTTCTACACATCCGTATACAGACACATACGCACATACACATATATATAAACAATGTATATGCAAACATACATGAATCTATATGCAGACATACACACACATACACACAACTCATGTACACATATACATATATATACAGTCCTGGTCAAAATCATAAGACCACTTAAGAAAGTAAGCGTTTACGCATAATATCGAATTTTTAATCAAACAAATGGTTGAAACCATTGCCAAAAAAAGACATTATTTTGCATCTCTTTTGTTTAGTGAGAAAAGTCGGTTTACATTAGATATAGATCTAGAAGTGTAAGCCATGTTTAGTTTCAGAATAGTTTCCGATGGTTAGTTGTTCTACACAAGCCCTGGAGATGACTAGTTCTCAGAAGACAGTTCTCAAGTTGGAATCCACAGAGCAAAAGATTCTTCCCGTGTTGACACGAAGAAAACATGCGAAATTGCTACAGAAAGGTTGAATATTTATGGAGCAATTCTGGTTTCTGATTGGTTGGTAGCAAAACGTGAATTAATTCGATTCGTCAGTTTCTAGCAGCATCGTTTATAAATAGAATCTCCCGACTGTGCGAGGATCATACCCCATTATGAAATGATGGGATGTGTCTCCTAGCGGCTTTGGCTGCAGGGAGACAGGGTAGAGTACTCGTCAAGAGTTCGTTCTTGTCACTCAGCCCGACAGGTGAAAGGCCGGGAACCGGCCCATCACCTGTTGGACTGAGGTACACCACCTGGGTAATAACCAGGAGGTCAACCCTCCCAGGCCTTGCCACCAGGCTTTCCGGTGGGGCAAGTTTATTGCTTGTCGCTTGAGGCGCTCCTACCGCGGAATGCCGACGGGGTTACTCAGGCAATTTTTGCAATTGCAGGAGTGTCCCTCCTTCAGGGGAGTCTGCTTTGATCCCTACTTTCTGGTCTTCTGCAAAATATTGCTGTGGTGGGCAGCAAATAAATATCTACCCCATTATAAAAATGTTCGGCCTTGTGCCAAATTTTTCTTTTAAATTGTTTCTGTAACTTTTTAAACGAAAATAAATATCTACCCCATTATAAAAATGTTCGGCCTTGTGCCAAATTTTTCTTTTAAATTGTTTCTGTAACTTTTTAAACGAAAATAAATATCTACCCCATTATAAAAATGTTCGGCCTTGTGCCAAATTTTTCTTTTAAATTGTTTCTGTAACTTTTTAAACGAAAATAAATATCTACCCCATTATAAAAATGTTCGGCCTTGTGCCAAATTTTTCTTTTAAATTGTTTCTGTAACTTTTTAAACGAAAATAAATATCTACCCCATTATAAAAATGTTCGGCCTTGTGCCAAATTTTTCTTTTAAATTGTTTCTGTAACTTTTTAAACGAAAATAAATATCTACCCCATTATAAAAATGTTCGGCCTTGTGCCAAATTTTTCTTTTAAATTGTTTCTGTAACTTTTTAAACGAAAATAAATATCTACCCCATTATAAAAATGTTCGGCCTTGTGCCAAATTTTTCTTTTAAATTGTTTCTGTAACTTTTTAAACGAAAATAAATATCTACCCCATTATAAAAATGTTCGGCCTTGTGCCAAATTTTTCTTTTAAATTGTTTCTGTAACTTTTTAAACGAAAATAAATATCTACCCCATTATAAAAATGTTCGGCCTTGTGCCAAATTTTTCTTTTAAATTGTTTCTGTAACTTTTTAAACGAAAATAAATATCTACCCCATTATAAAAATGTTCGGCCTTGTGCCAAATTTTTCTTTTAAATTGTTTCTGTAACTTTTTAAACGAAAATAAATATCTACCCCATTATAAAAATGTTCGGCCTTGTGCCAAATTTTTCTTTTAAATTGTTTCTGTAACTTTTTAAACGAAAATAAATATCTACCCCATTATAAAAATGTTCGGCCTTGTGCCAAATTTTTCTTTTAAATTGTTTCTGTAACTTTTTAAACGAAAATAAATATCTACCCCATTATAAAAATGTTCGGCCTTGTGCCAAATTTTTCTTTTAAATTGTTTCTGTAACTTTTTAAACGAAAATAAATATCTACCCCATTATAAAAATGTTCGGCCTTGTGCCAAATTTTTCTTTTAAATTGTTTCTGTAACTTTTTAAACGAAAATAAATATCTACCCCATTATAAAAATGTTCGGCCTTGTGCCAAATTTTTCTTTTAAATTGTTTCTGTAACTTTTTAAACGAAAATAAATATCTACCCCATTATAAAAATGTTCGGCCTTGTGCCAAATTTTTCTTTTAAATTGTTTCTGTAACTTTTTAAACGAAAATAAATATCTACCCCATTATAAAAATGTTCGGCCTTGTGCCAAATTTTTCTTTTAAATTGTTTCTGTAACTTTTTAAACGAAAATAAATATCTACCCCATTATAAAAATGTTCGGCCTTGTGCCAAATTTTTCTTTTAAATTGTTTCTGTAACTTTTTAAACGAAAATAAATATCTACCCCATTATAAAAAATATTGCAACAATACACGAGCATGTTTTTATTGATAACGTTTGTTATTATTAAAAGGATAATTTGCTTGCTTGTAAGCAACTGGGCAATTCGTTGTGGAACTCAACTATAGGCGAAAAAGAGCTGCCACAGTCTGTGAAGATTATATCATTTTTTCATTTCACTTCGAGTTTGGGTGTTTTTTTTTTAGATATGGGAAGCGTTCCAAAATAATGACTCGTTTTATTCCGACAGAATATATTATAGGGGATTGCAAATTGCATTGTTATGATGATTGAATTTATGCATTCATAACCTGAAATTCTCATCTCTTTTGCAAATATTGATGATGTGAGACTCCAAGTATGCAACAGGTGTGTTAGAAACAGATGCGTAATTGAATTCCTGCAAAAAATGCATTTAGAATGGTGGTGACTATGTAGAAAAATAAATTCTGGAGCATAAAGGGTCGCTCGTTTTTATGGTACTACTCCCGTCTCCATAGCTTTTTCAACTTTTTGAGCTAAAATATAGGAGGCTTTACTTTTGGATTGTTTTCTTTTACTTCGGGTTGTCTCAATCCTTTTACCGCTCTCCTTCTACATTACATCGGATATAAAAATCCAACATTTTCCCCTCATATTCACACCAAACAAGATAAATTGCCATTAATACATGGGGCCACTATGAATTAGGGACCACATCTGCAGGGACACTATGTAGAGAACTGAGCAGCAAGATGTTTGTTTACATTACATTTAAACTTCTGTATGTTAGTAAAATCAGAGAAGCAGGATATAGGGAGTCAATTCTATAGATAAAACTTTAAGAATAAACGGCTCCCTGGCACCGGGAAACCCTTACAGCGAAGACATGAAATTTTACTGCTTGTTGTGTTAATTGCAAATATTTATGTTTAAAAATTTTTTTTTTTTTTATTACATTTTCACCCCAAACAAGGCACATTGCCACTTTGATGTAGGGGGCTACTATCAGGGACATAAGCTACAGGGGTGCTATCTAGGGAGTTGGGCAGCAAGATGTCGGTTCACGTTACGCTTAAACTTCTGCATGTCAGTACAGTTGGGGAAGCAGGGACCCGGAAGGGAATTCCAAAGTTTAGCAGTTCTGGGGTAAAAACTACTGGAGTAGAAAGCTCTCTTACATCTAGGGATCTTTACTGTGTAGGAGTGGGATTTAGTTGCTTGTCGAGTTTGTCGGGGGTATTTATGTTGAGGGGGTACAATTGGTTGCAGTTCGTCAGAGCATTCACCATTAAAATACTTGTAGAACAGGCAGAGGGATGCAACATTTCGTCGGTGGGACATGGGCTGAAGCTTAGATGACAGTTCAGGACCTATCAGGTTGGCGACTCTCTTTTGAACCTTGTCTAGGAGCGAGAGACTAGTAGCAGATGCACCAACCCAAATATGACAACAATACTCCATACATGGGCGAATGGTGACCTTATAGAGGTACAGGATACTTTCGGGCGTTAGTAGCTTTCTAGCACGGTAGAGAGAATCTACGTTCTTAGCAGCAGTCCTGGCAATGCTCTCAATGTAATTGCTCCAACTCATGTTTCCTATGAACGTTAGGCCGAGGAGTTTAAAAGATGTACTTTCAGATAAAGAGTCTTTGGCCATTGATATTGGCGGTAGAGAACGTTTTCGGTCGTTGGGTATCGCCATTTTGTTGTATATTAACGGAGGAGGGGTTTCTGGACTTGCTTTGATTGACAGAAAAGCAGTGGCATCATTAACATAGTTCGCCACGCCCACTTTCTTCATTCATCAACGGCCTTCCCATTTATTAGATTTGGTCACCTCTTTCCTCTTCTCCTCCTCTTCCTCCCCCTCTACATCTCTTTGTCCATGTCATCATACCCCCTGTATGACCTGTCACCTTTGCTCCTCGTTCACTCCTTCTCTTTCTATTTCTATCTCGCTTTCTGCTTCCACGCCTCGCTATGCTTTTCTATTGTTTCCCAAGCGTCACGGACAAGTTTAAAAAATTATTATTCAAAAAAATAATTTGAAAAATAAAACAAAATAACAAAAAAAAATATCAAACTTACAAAATCGCGACTTATGTTTTCCACGTGTGAGACCAGAAGACGAATAAAAACGCACCCAAAATTTGAATCTTTTATTTCTAAGTAAAAAAAAGAAAAGAAAAGAATATCTACATATTACGATTGTTCGCAGTCAAAGGAGATTAAAAAAAATAATAAAAGAAGAAAAAAAAAAAAAGCAAAAGAAAGAATTATATACCTTTAAACGATTTGTTTTGACCCCTTCTGAACCTTCCTTCGACGGAAACGACCTAGCATTCGGTTTTTTTTAATCAATTTCTGATCTGTTCAAATGTGTGCAACTGCCATTTCCCGCAAATTCGCGAAGAGTTTTAACCGGGAGGACAAAAAACGCTACCAATTCCAAAGATTGGATGACAAAGAAGGTAGGAGGATTTTCAAACGGACGATTCTGATTGGTTAATTTATCCTGGCTTTTCTTTTTTTTTTTCTTTCTAATTTGTCTTTGTTATAATGAAATAAGAAAAAAACATATATATTATTCCTTAATTGGAATTCATTTTTGAGATGAGCATTATATATTAACTTATTTTTATTTCGGACTATTATTCTCATCTTTATTAGTTGTTGTTCTATAGAAGATCAGATAATAAATAAACATGGATTTATGAGATCAAAGAATCCAACCTTGATCGCCCTTCGGGGCCCGTGGCGCAGTTGACGTAGAGACGTTGAATCTCTACAGTTCCAGATGAACATTGTCTGAAGATAGCGGTTTCAATCCCACCCAAAGCGTGCCAGAGGTTAATTGGCCAAAATGTGGTGAGACGACAACATCTACGGATGGCAGTGATGGCTGAGAATGCAGTTAGGAGATTCGAAGTTCCTATCCGTCGCGGTTACCACCTGACGAAGGCCAGAGGAATAGTTGGCCGAAACGTTGTGAATAAACAAAAACCAATAAAAGATAAAAAAAAAAAAAATAAAGATGAGAATAATAGTCCGAAATAAAAATAAATTAAGAAAAAAACAAACAAAACATTATGTTCTGCAATTCTTGAGATGAGAATTGATTAGTTGGATTATTTAGACTACTGTTCTCATCTTTGTTGTTATTTTTGGAAATGCTTTTGAACCGGAAAAAAGAAAAGAAAAAACGATTAGGACAAGGTGAGATTAAAATTAATTTAGAGTTAATTTAGGGTTAGGTTAATGTTAGGGTCAAGGTGAAAAACGTAAGGTTTAGTAGTCTTAACTAGTAAAAATTCCACAGTCAACTCTTTCATATGTAACATGGTTATGTTGGCATTCTGTGGATGCTTAGCGTAAATTGAGACGTCCTGATATTATTGTACCTATTTGCTATGCCTCCCCACGGGATAGAGTTAGACACCAGGGTCGTTTTTTAACGTGGAGAAAAAGTACAAAAATAAAAATTGTCTCAGTCGTGAAGGATTTCTCCTCCACCGAAAGAGAACAAGAAACAGAAGTGCAGCATCTGAAGAACAGATGGTATTTATTTGCTCCCCCACTGAGCAAATTAGGCACAAGGCCGTTTTTAATGTGAGGTAAAAAACCAGCTCCCCTAAAAGTAGGCAAAAAGGGGGCACTCTGGTTACCAAAAATAATAATTGTCCCAGTATAGAGGGTTTCCCCTCCATTGACTGGTACAAATTATCTTAAGTGCAGCATCTGCCGGAACAGATGCTACACTTTGGTCTTGGCCAAAAGCCAAGGCCTGATATTATTGTAGCTGTTTTGTTAAAACAGCAAAAATATATATCTACGCTAGCAGAGACGCTTGGCCCGGTCGTAAAGTAAGCTTAAATATGATATTTTAATTTATGCAGATTTCGTATATATTATTATAGAGTCAATTTTTTATCGATTCTTATATATTATAAAGTTGTGACTTCAAAAATAAAAAGAACTATCCATATGACTTGGGTGCATCAACTTGAATCGAAACCAAAACCAAAACTTATGAAGGAAAAAAAAAAAAGAATATATATATATATATATATATATATATATATATATATATATATATATATATATATATATATATATATGTTGGGACGACTAATCGAAATTGAATTGGGAATCGGAAAAATCAGAGCTTTTTGGGGTATCAGAATCGGAATCGGAAAATGTTTTAACCTACTTTCCGATGCCAAAACTAATTCCTTAAATTATCTTTTTTATTTAATTTTGGTTTAAGAAACATCTTCCACTGCTTGTAGCAATAATCAAATAATACATATTTATTGATTCAAACTTCCAGTAAGACTAAACTTTTTAGATCAGTCCTCACAAATTTGTTTTTACGTTTAAGAAAATATAGGCAGATTTAAGATGTGTTTTTACAGTAATCGAGACAAAATAACACTTTCATGGTTTAATATTTAGAGATTTATAAAGAATCGGAATCAGTAATTGTATTGGAATCGTGAATTTAGTAAGGAATTGGTAATTATCGGAATCGGGAAAAATATTGGAATCGTACCATCACACACACACACACACACACACACACACACACACACACACACACACACACACACACATATATATATATATATATATATATATATATATATATATATATATTAGCTTGAGTTCCTTTAGCTATAACCGAAACCGAAACCCAAACTTCTGAAGAATTCTTGGTAAAATTATTTATTTCAAGAAATGAAGGTCGTAACAAGTAAACGACACTCAATCGACCGAAAAAAGATGTAAGCGTCACACAGAAAATAACACACATACTATCATATTAATATATAGATTTTGTTATGTTTTTGCTTAATTGGGTTTAGTGTTGTTGTTTGTGTTTTATGGCATATCAACCATTATTCGGTCATTTTAAGTCGATGATACGTTGTTTTTTTACACACTTGATTTGTAGATTAATTAAGATTTGAAAAGGTTTTGGCTATACGCAGTACAAGGTCTTCTCAAACCCATTCAGTACTGATCAGACGCAACGTCATTTTTAACTTCGGTCGTCTTACCGGAACTGGTGTGTCCAAGTGAATGTTTTTTTTTTCAAAGGAGTCACAACTTATCAAGGCCTGGAAACCACTCGAGAATAATGGTGAATGAGTGTATGATAGTCAATAGGACAATATCATAGTAATCGTTAGTGGTAGAAATTTAGTAAATTGGATTACTTAAGGGGACGGCTCATCAAGAACTTGTTTACGTTGGACTTGAAGACGACTATATTGTAGTCAGTTGGAAAGCAGTGAAACGTAAGAGAGTTCCATAGTCGTGCAGTTCTAAGAAAGAAACTTTGTTCATGGAATCTGCGGTTAGGTTTAGGCACAGATAAAAAGTGAGGGAAATTATTGATAGTGGTGTCAGATAGACGAGTGTTTTTCGTGAAAGTCAGGCGTAAATTATAACAGTAGTCGTCGACATTTATGCAGACGGTGCTACCATCTATGGCAAACTGCAAAGGTTGACAATGACCAAGACCTGCCTGACCCTCCCCGACATTGAGCGCGTAGTTCGATGGGATAAAAAATAAAAAAAAGTTACTTTTAATGCATCCAAAATGCAAGCTTTTTATCTTTTCACCACCAATGCGTAAATCCCTATTCTGCCCCAATTAGAATGAGTGACTCTCGTCTTGAAGAAGACAAACTCCTGGGACTGACCTTCACTTCTAACCTTAAATGGAAGTTCAACATCAGATCTGTTGCCAAAATCATTTGATGAAAAAATCATTTGCTGAAAAATTGGTTGAATCATTCTATCGCTCCAGAAAGTATCTCACTCCTGACGCACTCCTCTACCTGTACAAGAGTCAAATACTCCTAAGATGGAGTACTGCTGCCACATCTGGGGAGGAGTTGCTAAGAGTCCTTTCCTGCCTTGACAGAGTACAAAACGTCTTTGAAATCTAGTGGGCGAGAACCTTTCTACCTCCATGCTTCCTCTTTCTCACAGAACAGACATTGTGAATCTATGTCTGCTTCATCTTTATTTTTATAGCAGGTGCTCGACTGAAATTCAGTCTATGCCCCCTCTCCCATACTCTCCTATAAAACTTTTGCAACAGACTTTCGTCTAGCTAAAACAACCGTCAACAATTTCCTTCACTCTCTGTCTGTGCCTAAAACTAAACAGAAATTACATCGACAGAGCTTTAATCATAGATCTGCTCGTTTGTGAAACACAATACCGTGGGGATTTTTCCCAGTTAACTATAACATGCTTTTTTTCAAGTTTAATGCAAATAAATTCTTGTTGAACAGTGCTATTATATAATTAAACTCTACCAAAGTTCTGTCATAACTGATCGTCACGGTTTTGTCTCACTGTCAACCTAACAGACATTAACCCTTATCTTAGAGTGACCCCTGGGCCTAAATAAGCGTTGAGTTTCAAGTAAAACAAAATCCGTATTGTCATATTCCGAAATCCAATTGTCATCACTAAATGCATAAATGTACTTCTTGACCTTTTGACTTGGAGTAAAGTGTAGTATCTGTAAAATATATGCCAATGTTCTAAATTTGGTATTACATTGCATAACAGAGTGAAATAGTACACTTCATCTATTCTGTTCTCGGCCAGCAATAAAGAAATTCTTCCAGACTGAGTCAATTTTAATTTTTGTTCCAATCCTGAGTATCCCATTTAGGAGGAGCTGGATTTTCCCCACATTAAAAAGCCCTCGTGAGGGAGCAAGTAAATAAGGTTCCATAATTGTATCTTCTTAATTCCGCTATCCCCTAGACCAACTTGCAAATAAGCATTCCAATTGTTTTTTAGTCCACACATTCCATGAACGATATTTCTGAGAAAAAATAAATACAAAATAAACAATAAAAAAACAAAAACTCACTCTTTCTGAAAATATCAAGTGATGCGATTGAACAGGTGCTACATTTTGATCCTAGCTTTCTTATCTATCGATGTAGACATTTTTTTTTAACCAATGATTCATCACTTATCAAGACAAAAAACCACCCGAGGATAATGGTTAATTAAATGGATACATTGGCAGTTAAATGATGACAAATAATGTAAGAGGATTGAAAATCTCAATGTACCATTCTCTCAAATCAACAAAACAATTCTTTCCCCTTTGTCAGAAATATTGTTAATGGAATGCAAAGACTAAAAGATAAATAAGGGTGGGAGAGATAATCACAAGATATGAACCGGGTTTACTCTGCCACTCCCCCTTTCTCTCTTTCTCTCTCTTATTTCTTTCTTTCTAAAAAATGCCCTTGGTAGAAATTGTTTGGTGTCTTTATTATACGGCATATCAATCCTTTATTTATTAACTAACTTGATGCCCGGCGTTGCCTGTCATGCAATACACTTAAGCACGATATTTTAATTTATGCAGATTGCATATGTATTATTATCGAAGCAATCCTCTATTGAATATTAAATATTACCAGGAATAATTTGTTCGGTGGACTAATTAGTAAAAAACTAAAAAATAATAATGATAATGTCGTCCATAAAATTCCGTCTGTGTTTGTTTACA